>NC_132915.1:43444525-43781087 GCF_047675955.1 Chlorocebus sabaeus
GTACAAAGAGTTGTCATGGCAATGAGTTTGGCTGATGCAAAGGTCATTGTGCAGGGTCAAAGGGCAAAATCAGTGGTCCATGTTACCCCCCAACTGCAGGGCTCCACTCCACCCACACAATTTTAAGGAATTAGAAAAAAAAGGGGAACTACCAGAAAGTGCAAAATATGAAGAAGGCAGCTTTCAGCTCCTTCAGTATGGAGTCGAACATTCAATTTTGAGCTTTTAGTATTGAACTTGAATAGCCTGCACATTAAAAAAAAAAAAAGTTTTCTATAGAAACCCAATTTCTTAAAGTCCAGAAAGCATGCAGCTGGTTAATGTTAACAAAAGACCTTGACAGGAACATGTAAACTATATTGAATGTCATGCTTGGGGCCTATCTGCCAGCAATATTGTAGAGTTGTTTCATTAGAAATGAATACTGTACACTGAATATGGGATAACTTTCTGCAGCCTTCATCGTTTCACACAGTACATAGAATTTGCATCTAGGTAAAGAACATGTCCTGCTGTCACACCGCTGAAGATGTCCCTGTGCAATCTCTTTCGTTGAGTCCTTATGAAGCTACAAGTCACAAATCCAAGATTCTGCTCCCTGAGGACACGTTATGTGAGACACAGCACTGTTTTAGTTTTCTGCCTATCCTGAATGCTCTGTGAAACTTAACCTTAAATACCATCACGTAACAATCACAAAAACTTTTGCTAAAGGCCGTATATACTAATAAAAAGACAGTGGTGCTTCGACATTCTGAAATGCTCTGAAAACCAACTTTTCCAATACTAAATACAACAAAATAACCTTCATAAAATATAACTTTTCTCCATTTACACTTTTTTAAAGGATTAGTATCCTATGCTTTTCAAGCACAGGAATCTGTGAAATAACTCCTAACATGGACAGATTTTTTTTTTTAATACATAACTTAAGAGACTGGAGAGTTTTAACTCAAGTCCAGTCTCTAAACAAGGAATATTCTTGTTTACTTTAAAAATGGAAACAACATATAGTTCCATTATAATTGTTAAAAAGTTAGCTTTACAAACATGGGAATTTTAATTTAAAAAAAATTCTTAACAAAACTATACAGTGTACAAATTACTGTCTACAAGGTAGGCGGTTCATTAAGAAGACCTTTCGCTCTTCTCGCTACTTGCAGCTTCACAGATTCATTCACATATTTTTTAATGGAGCTGCCCACCCGAACATTACCCGATAACTATATTGCTATAATTAAGATTTTTGCCATGTCTTTATGTACAGTCTCCTTCACTGCCTTTTATTTTTTTCCTTAGACAAGCCTCAAATGCTCACGTCACTCCAGGGGAAACACGCTTCAGAGGCACTGTGAGTGGTGGGTGGCAGAGCAGCACACAAAGGCTGAACAGTGCCACGGAACTGATGGTTGGAGACACCACCCCCTACTCATGCCCTTGGGTGACCTTCACCATCCTGAAGCTCTGCAGTTCTGGGTAAGGGAGGGGCGTGCAAGACCTGCAAAAGCGGGGCCCTTCGTCAGAATATACTTCCTGGTACACGAGGAGGAGGCCAAAAAGTTGATTTGAGATTTTATATATATAGTAGTACTTTTAATAGTTTTATCTCATAAAAGGAAAGAAGGAAAAATTGATTTGAAATAAAAAAGCAACACTTGAACTAGGCCTTTGTATTCAAGAGGCAGGCAGGAATACCCACAGTGTGTAACTTGGTTAGCTAGAACTGCTCATTCACTGGCAAAAAAGAGAGCGAGTCTGCCTTTAAAAAATACTGTGTGTCCTGTGAGGTTCATTTGTTCACCTAATAGGTCAAAGATACATGAAGAGCTTGGCTGAGATGATCTGTTTGCTACCAGGGCAAGTATCACGGAAATGATTGGACTTACTTTTGAACTTGCACTGCTAGGATCCCGCTGTGCTGTTCAGCATTTGGGCTATCAAACTGAATGGGCTAATCAAATACAATTCTCCAGCCCATAAGCATTGTTCTAAAGTATTCATTATTAAATGATATGCTGTGAGAACAATTGACAGTTTATTTTATTAGGCCATGGCCTAGGGGAAGGGGGCCAGGGGACTCCTTAAGACAGCCTACCATGTGTCGCTAATTCTGAAAGATTTTCCTTCTAGTAATGAATACACTCAATGGGACTGGGGGGTGAGGGAAGGGCAAAATAAAACCAGCCTCCATTCAGCCTCTAGCCCTCAGGGGAAACGAAATCAAATATATAGTTAAGGTACCATTCCTTAAAAAAATCCCATCAGCATCTAATGGGTTTAATTCATCCACAGGAAGATTAATTGCTTAAAATTCTGTATTTCCCTTCTGCTCTGGTTCTCAGTTTTAAAAGGGCAGGTAAAATGAAAACAGGATTTACTTTTTTCTTCCTTAAAAATTGAACCTTGATTTTAATCTATCAGTCCAAATACATTCAACAATAGCAACCCTCTGTTCAATCTTCTGGATATTAAAAAAAATCCAAGTGCACTGCCATCCATTTGAAGTAGTAAGTCACAGGTAAATCATATCCTATCATTAATGAAATGAAATGGGGACGAAAAGTGGTGGAGAAGGAATACAGGAGACTCCCTCCAACAGGTCTAATGTGTTTTCTAGGAGAAAGAATATTCATGTGTTAAACCCTCAAAAGTGTTAAACATCCAACATACCCTATGTGGACATTTCAACAAATATTTTTGCCAAATATGAGACAGGCTCACTCTCCACTGTGGATCTGGAACTTTCAAAAAAAACTATCACCAAGCCAAGTCTGCCTTTTTAAGCCAAGTCTGCCTCCAGGAGAATTTGTTGTGTTTGCTTGTTCTTACTATAGTGTTGTTATGAAAACCAGTAATGAGTTCAGCTTGCACCCCAGGTGGGAAGTTAGAGAGGGGAACCTGTGTAAGTTGAAGTTTGTCACAGTAGGCAGAACAGTCGCTTTGCAGCCCAGGCCCATCTCAGGGTGCACTGCTTCACAGCTACACTGTAAAGTGTTAAAAATCCTCCCACCCACCCCAGAATATATATATATATGTATATTAAAAAAAATCCCCTGTCCATCTCTCAGTACACAAAAGGACCTCATCACACTGCAAAAATAGCAGTACCCACTTTGGTCAATTAAAACAAACAAACAAACAAAAAAGCATACATTATTTTTTTTTTTAAATCTGTGTACTTACCTATAATAACCAATACAGCTAAAAGCACTACCTACATAGGCAAAACTTGGTATTGCATAATTCATATAAATTTGAAACCCCTCCCCCCCAAATATTAATTGGAAGATGAAAAACATGAAAGGTTAATAGAAAAAAACACCAAAATACTGAAAATATTGCTGGTCGATTACAATTTTTAAGCGGCAACTATACACAGCCATGATATGCTTTATAAATGTGAGATAAAGGTATAACTGTCTAAAAAATCCATGATGTCACACATTTTTCTTCGTCTGGAGTACAAAATATTTTGTCATAAAAATGGTAAAGATTTAAAATGATAATAAATGCAGCAAAACAAGTGTAGTGATGTCACTTTGTTGTTTTTTTTTTTTGTTTTTTTTTTTTTGTTTTTTGTTTTTTAGATTTCAAGGCAAGGCACGTAATGTGGACATTATATCTTCGTGCAAATTAGGATTACTGGAAAGAGTATTTTTAATTAAAATTTTAAGAGACATAGAGGCAAAATGTGTCTGCCCATGCACACTATGGATCTGTCAATACAAGAAATTTGTTGAACAAGGCTAATGTCTGAAAGCACCATGCAAGTTTTCAGCACCCTGATTACATTTGTTTTCTCAAGAGTGCGTTTTTATATCCTACACCCTGGCGTTCCCAGTTTGTAAACTGTAAGCTTTACCCTCGTGACATGGATTTGCCTGCCTCTTTGTCTCTATAATGCAGATTTTATAGAACCTTTTGTACACCCTATGGGTTCTTGATGCAACCAGTAATTTTAAATAAATAAATTCTACCTCCAAGGAGGCTGCAGCTAAACCAACATAAGTGCTGTGTTTTCATTAATTTTATTTTTCTCAAGCACATGATTTGTCTTGATTTAATGCCTTTTTAATGCCCTCAAAAACTGAGGGGAAAATAAATTCGTTCAAAATTATTTTAAATTCTTTTTAATCCCCTCAATTTAGAGTCCAAGGGCTGAAGGACTTATAATCATGATTCCCCTTTAGATATAAATTTATAAATTGCACTTGCCTCTGTTAAGTGTTTCTTTTGTGGGGAAAATATTATATTAATTTTTACTGTTGCATGCAGAGATAACACTTCACCTACATAGAGGCATTTCTTCCATAGAGCCTTTGTGTTCAAACTGTTTTTTTCCTTTTTTCTTTTTTTCCTTTTTTTTTTCATTTTTTGTTTTTTTAAGATTTCAAACTGGGTTACACACTGGAAAAGGCTGGGTTAAGGGCCAAAATTTAATAAATCTGTACTGATAACTAAAGGCTACAGAGATTTTATATATTTTTTTTAACTTTTAGAAATCAGAGTGCTTATAAAATGGCTGGCTCATGGCTCTGTCACCCAGCACCTCTGACGCCGCCTCCTAGCCTTCGTTGGTGAGATAACCAGGAATAGTGATTCCATGCGTAAACAACAAGAATACTAAACCAATAAAACTAGCTTATCATGCAAATATTAAGGCATCTAGAAAGTCAGTTAAAATATATTGTCATAGAGACAGAACATCTATTTCCCAGCGGACTTCATGTAACAAAGGCTACGTTGCAGGGGCTGCGATCTACCATCAGTGAAATATCATCGACCCTTTTTATGTCATTACAGTTTCAACCTTAAGGGAATTAGTGATTGTAAGTGCTGCAATTGCTGGTCTATTATCTTCTTTCTTCAGTTTCTTTCCTTTCACCCTTTGTTTTGTCCAGTCTTCCTCTTTTCCTTTTTTTAAAAAAAAAAAAAAAAATTTCTTAAACTATTGTTGTGTTTCTTTTTCCCTCAGTTGCTTGTTTCTGCTTGAAGGAAAGGTTCTCCAATTATGTTCAAACCGTAATTTTGGACATTTGCCGGTAAGATGGGTGTCCTATTTGACACTTGGAAAGGAACCAAGCTAGCCCAGGTACCAGGACTGTTGAGAGGAGAGGGGCAGCAGGGAGGGAAGAAAAAAAGAAAAAAAAACACAATGTTAAAATCTACAACAATATGAGAAATATAAGTTCCAGATGCATCAAATTATTACTGTCACTATTTTCAAAATTACAGTCTAATATGAGATAAATGTGCCAAATTATACATGTTATACCCATCTATACTCTATAGTCTATTTTTTAAATGAAAATTAAGACTAAAGTGAGGCAGAAAAATCCAGAGTAAGATATATAAACAATTATTTAATTCTAATTGATTGAGGATATTCTAAAATATTATATATTTATCAATATAAATGCAATATGATTCATTTTTGTACAGAAAAAAAAGAAAAAGAAAAGCAGCAATCTGTTGATACCGATACATGTTGCCAGTTATATTCTGATCTTGTTTTACTTTTAATTCACAAGCAATTCAGTGGTCAGATGGGTTTCAATTTCTTACCTGCCTATTGGGTTGAATAAAATTGAAACGTACAGTGAAAGATATTTCTTCTCTCCTTACAACAGGAAAAAAAACTACATGTTTAAGGTAGGCCCATGCATAATATGCAATTTGAAATGCCCAATTATCAAACATATTTTAATCAGAGTTTTTTAGTCAAGACCGAACAAATAAGAATCCTAGAACCAAAATGGAACACAGCTTTTCTTGTTCTCTACAGAATATCCATTGTGAGGAAAAACATTTACAGGAGGCCACAAGGGTCTCTGCTTGTGCTGATTAGTTCTATAGCTCTCCAGTGGTTTTCTTATCCTAACCCTCTTTAACTTACTTTCAGAGAGAACCAGAGTTTTTCCTTCCAATGCATGTTTCCCTACATTGGCTTGCAGCAGAAGCCTGAGCACTCCCTGCTCCTCCCCATCAGTAATGATACCACATTTGAGCTGCTCTGCACATGGGGAGTTTGGAGGGATAGGTGGCGGGTTGAGGGGTGGGGGTGTTGGAGGCAGTAAATGATAACATTCCTGCCTTCCTCTCATCAGTTCAACTTTCGCCTATGCTGAATTACAGGCTGTTTAAAAAAAAAAAAAAAAAAAAAAAAAAAGGCTGGAAAACAATTCTCTAATTGCTACTGGCATAATCTCCCTTTAAGAAGTATCATATGGAGAATAAAAAAACATCAGATCTACATATCATGAAACAACTCTACAGCACACATTTTGGGTACACTTAATCTAATGTATTGCTTGTTCCAACACTCAACTCCAAATGAACGTCAGTTAAGTAACAGCTGCATAAATAATCATGAATCAAGAAAATATCAAACTGACAATTCTTTACTCATATTAGTCATGGCCTAGCATGGAAACATACTTTCAATGTTTTACATTTCATTGAGTATCCCTTGCTTTACTTTTGAAACCATGAAGTGAGATGGGCACTATTGTTGTAGCTATCAATCTAGATATGCTCATTTGTTCATACTTTAATTCCAAAAATACAAAAACCTTTATGGAATATCAACCTAAAGGAACAATTCTGAATTTTTAAAAAAACTTGATACATACTGTTTTTACTCTGGTGATAACCTCTATACAAAATGTTGCTTGTTGCTACACATATGTACGTATTTCTGAGTTAACATTTCAAAAAAACATCACAATGACCACTTGTGCTCAAGGGATTTTATAATTAGACTACAAACACCAAGAAAGCAAAGTCCATCTCTAGTAAAGTATCTAGCACATGGAAGATGCTCAATACATTTTTTAGACAAACAAATCAATTAATTGTTTCAAATCACACCCAGCTATATATTTTTAAGAGGTGTCACCCAAGATTACATATAGTCATGAATATGTTGTGATTTGGTCCCCAATAAAAAGAAAATAGGTATCTCTGAATTTAAAATTAGATCTACTTAGCATTAACAAAAATTGATTAAGCAGGAATAATCACATTCAAACTAAAAAGATATGTCCTCATAATCTGATGAAAAATCATAACTCTTAAGAATACTTGTTATTGAAACTTTTACTAAGCAGCTTAACTGTTTTCACATATTTCTCTTCCCACACATATCATCAACAATTATTTTTGTGCTTTGCACCATTGATTGGGAACAATGTTACATAATGAATCATGAAACTTATTTTACCCTCAACTGTGTTTCCACTGCACTTTGTACATGGTCCTGTTACAGCAGTTATTACTTCATAAATATCTCTATCTGGGATTATCTTACTAACTGAAAGGTGAACTTCACCGAGAAAATGACCTAGTCACATCTATCTTTATAGAATCTGAGCATAGCTGGTGCTATTTCTTAACAAATAAAATAAATTACAAAAACGGGTATACATTATTTTTAACATGAAGTAAAAAGCATGTACCAAAAACAAAAGGACTAAGCAAAACAGATAATCCTTGATGGTAAAATACAATGTCAACAAGCAGCAAATTGCTTTGCAAAATTAACAAGAGTGCCAAATTAAGTGAGCTCAAGAAAGTAATTTGGAGATTGTATGCTTTAGGGATATAAAGTATATTTTAATGATTGAAAATAGATATGGCTCCTTACATGGACAAGTCTACCAACTAATGGCAGAAAATTCAGGGTTTATTTTGCAATAACTCTCTTACTCAGTTCTTTAGAAGAGACATATGTCATTTTTTGGAAAATGTTCAATAAAAATAAATTGATGCTAGTCACTAACAGGACTCTTGCTGCAGAATGCCTACCAAATTTAATTTAAATGTTTATTTAAATCTTTCAAACAGCCCATCCTACATTATGACCATATCAAAATTGCAGAGTGCAATATATTTGTCAATACTGTTTATGAACCTTTGGGGGGAAATAAATCTCAAACATTAACACTATGCAGACCCCATATATGAGTTTTACAAGTCTCTTATTGCCAATTTGTAGGTTAAGTTCAGAACTATAAGGCACAGACATTTTTTAGAGCTATTTTTGGTAGTCCTGTTGAAAAAAAAAAACTTGATAAAACTAATTCAATGACTGAGATAACAATGTAAATAAATATATTTAATCAAAGTAATATAGATTACTTAATTTCAAAAGTACAATGTCTAAAATTGCATACTTATTCAGGTAAAAATGTAATAGTGCTTTTTATACATCTAACTCTCTATATAAAAATCAATAATCACATGTATAGATAAAATAAACACACAAAAACAAATTAGTTACACGTAAAATGCTTAATAGTTTTAATTCACACTGAGAATTACTATATGGATAATCTTATGTTCATTCCAACTATCTGCATTCCAATAAGAGACATGAGAATATAACTGAAAGGATTTCCAAATATTCAAGCTCAAATTCAGCTACGTCAGCAATGTATCTTTGTAAGTGTGCATTTGCTTTGTTTTTTATCAAATTTCTCATTGCTGAATCACATTTGTTTGGGCAAACAGAAGATGAGCATAGCTGAAAGCTGAAAGCACATCTTTAGAAAATATAAACTAGATATAACCATTTTAAAAAGATATAATTACTTTGCAAAAAAATCAAGCAGAATTTGACACAAAAGAATGTGATAGTACCTTAACACAAAGTACAACTCATCCTAATGACTATTACTATGTATATAATGAGATAGTTCATTATAAAATAAATACACAAGAGGTAAATCAAAATTCCAAAAATAAAATATTTGATATCATGGATACTATTTTCTTGCTATTTTGACCAAATGTATGACATGGCTCCCCCCAAAAGGGAAGAAGCAAATGAATTATTTTGACATTAAGATGCATTACTGGTGATGGTCTAAGTTCATTTTTGTACTGGTAAGACTACCTCTGAAGTACTGTATTTCTTCTAGGTAGCACTCTGCAAGAAAACCTAACTTTATGGCATTTATTTGTTGAAGCAACTAACCAAATTATGTCATTGAAGAACAGCTAAAGGTAGTCAGGGAAGATACAGCAGTTGAGGTGGAAAGGAATATAGACTTCTTAAGCATGATTCAGGTTGAAGGAATAGCACAAAGGCAAAACTTCCAGACGACAGCCATGCTGAGGACTTACTATAATCACGGTACCATCTTTGGTGTTTTACATATGCTACGCCACTTGATTTTCTCAATGAGTTCATGAGATGGCCATCATTATCTCTGTTTCATATATGAGGAAACTGAGGCAAGTTTGCCCAAAGTCTCCCACTTAGCTCTCAGTTATGACTCAGATCTGTCTGATTTCCCTGGCCATTTCACTATATTATATTGCCTCCACAGGAAGTCAGATGACTTAACATAAGAAAGAACTTTTGAACAGAGTGGTCTGAAGGCAAAATTAATTGGCTTCAGGAGACAGTGAACTTTTCATGCCCCACACAAGCTGGATTATAACCTAGCTAATGCTGCAGAAGAAACTAGTGCACAGAATATGTAGCTGGTCTAAGTGGCCGAGTGATCTGAAATTCTATGTATTCATCTCCTCTGAAACAAATTTAGTTGAAGTTCTACTAAGGTGAGTTCTACAGCATGAGGATTAAGGGGGAAGAAGATACCCACTTCTTCCTTTTAAAAAGATGCACTATTTCTATATGTCTTATCCTGGATACACTGGGTAAAATAGTTCATCTTTGCATCTACCTACAAAGAGTAAAGAGACGCTATACCTTTCAGTGAAAGAAAGGGAGAAATAGCTCTGGGCAGCCATACCAACATTTTATGGTTCTGTTTTTTTAAATTGTGCATTATGTGAGTGTGTCTTCTAGGCCAAAAGATTTGGGCCCTTACCTTTTAGCTCACTAACACCTATGAACCCCAGGGTGCCATATAAACATGTATGAAGCCTTTATATTGAGCCAAAAACTAAACAAAGTCAAAGACTTTACATCACCTATTAGTTGGAGGTGATTAAAACAATGAGAGCTATTTTCAGAATGGCAAAAATCATTTATTACTAGTCTGTGTGTATTTGATAATGGATGAGATAACATACTTGTTAAACAGTTTATAAAATGTCTAAGTATCCAGTATGCGAATATTTTCCAGGGCAATAATAATATTGTCCATTTAGAATTTATATACTGGTTTAATCATGAGAAAATACCATATTTACTTCAAAGATAGTAAGTACTCTTTCAAGAAGTTTAAAAAATATTACAGGAATAAAGCACAAAGAATTGTACATATTAATACATACCTCAACTGTACCAGTAGCCACATTATTTATAGATGGCAATAAAAATGAGCAATGGCCCAGAAAGCATGAGGAATAAATAAAATAAGTATTTTAATTTAAAAGAAGGATTTGCCTTTAGTTCCTTTGCAACAGTTTCTGATCTCCCCAAGATGGAAAGTTTTTTACTTCCTTGGCTAAACATTCTAATTTTATTGGCAAAATATTAACACACAAGTATTAGTATTTCTTGTAAAATGCACAATAAACAATTTTCCTTATTAATAGCTAAAAACCTGTCAGGAAAACTATGCTGTCCTGGGTTGTACATGGGTGCATTTGGACTGGTTGCTTACTTCAATGTAACACAAAGGCCGCAGATTACATCTTGTGAAAAAAATGGTCACTCAGACCAGTAGAAAGAATAAATACTTAAATTGAATCTATTTATGTATTAGAACAAAGAAAATAGTACTTGATAAATATACTAGTTGCTAGCACTTATGTAATGTGTATTATTTGCCAGGTACTGTTCTACATGCTTGACCTACCTTAAAACTTTTAATCCTCATAACAAATCTATGAGAAAAGACCATTATTATCCTGATTTTACAGATGATGAAACTGAAGTTAGGAAGTTAAGTGTTGTGCCCAACTCATATTGCTACTAAATTGTAGAAGGCAGGACTTGAATTCGAGCAATGTCATTCTAGGATCTGTATTTCTACCCACTAAACTTCTCTCATCTCCCCTTCTTGTGAAGCATAGTTTACTTTTTTCACTGGACTAGAAGTTATATTACCACTGAATTATACAAGACTCTGTGAATTAAGATTCATATCACAATGAAATTCCTGTGGAAGTATAACTCTTGAGCTCAAAATTCAGCGCAAATAACTGTGCTTTATTTCTCCAATTCCAGTTCCTTTTCAGCTGAATGCAGTATTTGCCTTTGCTTTACATATGTGCAGATGTGGCTGTATGTCTATAATTTGCTCGTTGAGTTCCACTTCAGATGAGGCTAGACTGGAAGTGAAATATACAAAGTACTTTACACCGGTCTTGGGTTTCTTCGATTTATTTTCCCCATTTTTAGGGATCATTATTGCCATCTGAATGACCCTATTTGCATGCAAGATGATTCCTAATGATTATTACTATTTGTAATAATCTGTATCAGAAAGCTCCCTGGCTAGCTCTTACCTGAACTGCAAAGTACTCTTGTGGGCTCTCTGGGAAATACCAAATATCATAAACTGCAGGTGGCTCATGGAATTATTCTAACTGCAAGCAATAGGACTTCACAGTAATGAAAGAGAAAAGTAGTTGTTTCTTAACTAAGTAGGTAAATAGCTTTCTTTATTGCTACTCCTTGGGGACCAACGGTTTTGAAAATAGCATATCAAAATGGTAGACCATCAAACCTCATTAATTTATATTCAATTGTTTCAGAAGTGTTTTGTTCTTAGGGCATAGTGGATTGAATGTTAACTTTACCATGCATGAGTGCTAGCATTCTCTAAGTAAAATAATAGCATCTACCATTGAAACATTTTATCTAATAAAAAGCATAGGGCAAGAAAAGCCACTCCATATGGGAGCACTGCCACTAAATATTAAATGTGTTTCTTATAATTACTACACTCTTTGAGTAAAAAATTCTTACACAATCCTTGAAGACTTGAATATGGCAACCTACACTTAAATAAAAACCTCCTTAAAATGTTCGGTTTAAACATAAATAAGAAAAAAGCTCTTCCTCAACAGGCCAAATTAAGGACTTTAAAAAAAATTGTGTTTGATCTTTTTCAAATTTTAGAACTGAAAATGAAAGATGAAAAATTATTATGATGACTAATTATAAATAAATTACAGTACACACATGCATACATATATAAGAACTTAGGTAGCTGTGGGAGGTTTTAGTCAATTAAAAAATATAGAATTATCAGGCTCAGAGTAATTATTTTATCTCCTCCCACAGACCACAGCACAGTGGAGAAGCCCACATGTTGATTTCCAGCCTCTTTCTGTCTGTATTCCTCTCTACCCTGGGCTCCTTTTCAATGCTATTGTTAAAAGTAGTACTGCTCCTCTTATTTGCATACGTGAAGATTTAACAGCAGACAAAATTCTCTACAAAAAATGGTGCTTCAAAATAGTGCCTTTCACTAGAGAAAATCACCCAAGGCATACTAAATCAAATAGAAATGTAAGTTTTCTACAAAGCAAAAAGAGACTCTTTTATAAATGATTTTCATTTAAAAGGAAAAATCAGCATTATTTGCACAATTTTACCTCTAAAAGATGAAACTTATTAGTATCAGAACGCTGAAGCATAAAATTACAAATGATTAAATAACTGAACACATTTTAATATTATGCTTGCTACGCTGTTCACATGGGCAAAAGAATCTTCCTGTGTGTGAAAGAAAGTGAACAAGAGAGAATAATTGTAACTTTCTGCAATTTCTCAATATTTGAAATTCGCATTCTTCAATGACTTGACCTTAAGATTTTGCCTTTTCTTTTATCACTTATGTTTATTATTATATTTATTAATTCACAGGCTTTGTTATTTAACTAAAAAAATCATCATATCCCTACTAACAGCACTAGCAAAAATGAGAACCAAAAAGGTAAGCTAATAAATGGTGCACTGGCTGTCGAGAGAACTGATTTCTTATGGACAAAATACATATGTAAATATGGCAATTTACATAAAATATATTCAAATAAAGTAGGTGTTTAATATACTTCCTTTCACTGCAAAGGGTTAATCAGCAAGGTTTACATTTGGGAATTTTCAGAATCATGCTCCTCCCTCTCCAGTAGCGCTGCCAAAAATCATCTGACAGGAAACGTAAGATTAAGTTTGTCCTACCTAAGCGAACAAAGAGTGCTCTGAACAGGCCACTGGTTTACTGCAGAGCGGGAACTTTTCTAATCCTGCTGGAATCTGCAGTCCTGCTCAGAAAATATCACGGAAAAAAGTTGTTTTCTTTCCTCTAACATCTTGTCTCAGGATCATCTCATTTTGGTCACACTGCAGATCCTGCTGCTTCTCCCATAAAGGTTAACTTAAAGCTCCAAACATAATCATGTGGAAAATGGACATTATTGATTCCTATGGTCCATTGTTCCCCCATCCTAAGTCCCTGAAGTTCAAGTTCAATCTGGAATTACATCATGTCTGGTTTCTCCTGGTTACCAGACGGCTTGAGACGTGACCACAGCTACAGAAAAAACAAACAGCCTTCTTCACGCTTCGGCTCCCCTATCGATTCAAACGTAAACTTTTTTTCTTTCTCTCAAGTATGCTTCAAGTATGGAGCATGGTTAATTTAGAGATTAAGTTCCAAATTAGATTATCTAATGGCATCTTAATGGATTGCTGACCCATTTCCTGTGGGATGGCAGCATGCAAGTCTGGCTGGAATACAATTAATTTCTTAGGAAGTGTTCTGAAGAGTTTGCCTAGATAAAAAGGAAACGTCGTGTTGTACAAATCTTTCTTTATAAATGGAGAAAGTTAGGCAAAACTACGACAAATCCCAACATATTACTCAACAGCCAGACCACAGATGTTGTGCGTCTGTGAAAACCATATCAAGATCATTTTTAAGAATGGTAATGTTTTAATTTTTGATTTCATAACAGGTGCAAATAATTTTGATAAGAATTCCTTTAAAAAGAATACTAGTTAACAGCCCCTTTACCAAACAACGGTCATGTGAAATGCTGGTTTTTGCAATTCTCCACCTTGAACCAAAGATCCTTCCATTCATCTACCGTATCAGCATTTCTATCATAGTCCCAGAGTGGTGCTAGGGGCCCAGAACGGTGCATAAAAAGTTGAGGATTTGAAAACACTTTAGAGCTGACAGCGGAAAAGGAAATTCAGCACTCGGAGAATAAAGCCCCCCCCAGGAACTCCAGGAACAACCCAGCTGTTGTACTGTAGTTATGTGTCAAGATAACAAACAGAGAGCAGGAAATGCTAACCTAGTGAATTCGCAGGGATGGTCTAAGTGTAATGTTGAAATACAAGTTAACTCTTAATATTACCTAAGGACATACTTCCCTTATCATACATAGGCCACATATATGTGGAGATATACACACACACTACATACACACACATATATATGCATACACACAAACACATATATGTAATACAAACATGGTTTGCAACCCATTATTGAAAATTGTTTTTGTTTAAATATTCATTCTTTTGAGAGCATACATTTTACAAAGAAAATGTTATGAACAAAGCAAGGAAAATGGTTGAGGTGAGTGTTATGCAAATTAAATAACATGGATAAAATGAGAGCTATTACCCCCCCCAACTTTTTTTTCTTTTTTTTTTTCCTTCCCTCTCCTGACCAACCAGATCCAAATAACCTTTACTGGCTGCTAAATTTCTCTTGAGAAATCAAGCAACTCTCTAGAATTGCAGTAATAAACGACAATTTCTTAGAAAAACATGTGTAAAGTAACTACAGAATGAAGTATTCAATCCATAGAAAGGAACTGCTAACACATGTAACATGGAAAATAGCTGATAAAAGTCTCTTTGGTGCCATTCAATTATGGCATCCGCAGAAACACAAAAATCCTTCCAATTATTTTAGTAAAATCCTCATTTATTCATTATTTCAGAGGCTGAGCAAATGGTTTGTGTAAACATATCCTTCGGTAACACGCACATGTTTATTTTAGCCATCTGAAGACTTCTTCTATGTTTATATAAGCCATCAGACACATACAACCACTCACTTGTGGCTTTGCGTTTTCTTGAAAGGGGTAAAGGGGGAGAAGAGAGAATGAAACAATAAATTCAGTTTCTCTTTTGCATAAAGCACTCCCTCTAATGTTTTAAAATAGCTTATGTTTATATTATTCTTGGATTGTCCTTCGGCTTTCTTTTTCATTCAATTATATTGATCTTTCATATCTGATAGTACAGGCTGTATTCTATCACTTTAAGAAAGACAGCCAGTCAGGGAGTAACTGCTGTACATGTTTATGTCCACATAACTCATATATACAACAAGGTAATTTGTCCACATGAGACAAAGCACAAACACAACAGTACCTACCTTAAGCAATTCATCATCTATCATCCTCCTAAGATCTTGAGCCCATTCTGACTATACTAGAAGGGAGCCCTTCATGAAACCAGTATTTTACTCTGGGTTAACTGCAGTTACCTGACCTTTCACTTAGGCAGAAAAATTGACTCTCTCAAGGTGCAAGCAACTCCTACGCGTGTGCGTACACACACACACACACACAGAGAGTTCACAAAACAGTTCACAAAATTTTAAGGTCAAAACAACAAAACACCTTCAGGGTTGTAACCTAATAAGCCTGTGAAAACTTTCCCAAAGAGTCAGCTTTGGTTCCTAAGGGAACGCTTAGGCCTTGGGGTTGGGGGTGGGTGGAGGAAATCTTCCAGCTTTGATTATACTTGCACAGCTCCCTTGGCACTGCCATTTTCAGGTCCAACAAGAGCTGCGTTTGACATGGAAACACCTCAACAGGGCAATTAGTATAAAGCAGAAAAGAAGGTGACTATGGAAAAGTGATTGTACAAAGAAATTAATGACAGCAAACAACAATCAATCAAAATAAAGCAAAACCAAAACACCCGTTTTGCTCTGTCCTGTTCTACTACAGTCTCCACGGATTGCCTTTTGTTAAAAGGCAACTACCACAACAAAAATAACCTGTGATATTTTATTTATTCCATCGTGACAAAGGCAAATTATTTAATTCTTTGGATGAATAGACCTATATTTCTTAAATATTTTCAACTTATTCAGATGATTCTAAAGCTATAGCTATGCCCTGAAGATTTTAGATGTCTATTATCTCCCTTAAAAGTGCTAGTGTTACAGACATTTATGACTTCTTTTTTCAAAATTCTTTCAAAAAAAGTTTTAAAAATAAACACAGGTCATAAATTCTAAATGATGAATAAAGCTGTCATGCCACAGACAAGGGCATTTGTATTACTAAATATGAACTCTGTTGTGTCCATTTTTGAAAACTGTAACAAAGCAAAGCAAACTGTGTCATTTGAATTTATTCATTCTGAACTGCATCACACCTAGATTTTAAGAACTGTGAGCATTTCAATCACCACAGCATTTATCACAGCCCATAGATTCAATAATACCTGTTGAATGTAGAATGTGATGGCTGCTATTATCAATTATGTGCTTTCTGAATCAGGATAGAAAGAGAAGACACAAACCAAGATACTGGCTGGGTGTGGTGGCTCACGCCTGTAATCTCAGTACTTTGGGAGGCCGAGGCGAGCAGATCACTTGAAGTCAGGAGTTTCAGACCAGCCTGGCCAACATGGTGAAATCCGATGTGTACTAAAAATACAAAAGTTAGCCAGGCGTGGTAGTGCACGCCTGTAATCCCAGCTACTCTGGTAGCTGAGGCATAAGAATCACTTGAACCTGGGAAGCAGAGGTTGCAGTGAGCCAAGATCGTGCCACTGCACTCCAGCCTGGGTGAGGAAGTGAGACTGTCTAAAAAATAAAAAACAAAAACAAAAAAACCAAGATACCTTTTAAAGAGCTTTTGGAATCATTAAGACCATTCTACATGTCATTACCTACTAATCAAAAGAAAAGTTACTATTTTTGAGAGGGAAGAAAAATTTTACCTAAATTAATTCTGAATTTTTTTCTGACTATGACCTGAAACTGATTACCACATCAATTTTTCGCCAGGAAGGGGATTTGTAACAGCAACAATACTGCCCTAAGAACTGAGTTTAATCATCAGATTCACTTCCTCCAATACATATGTTCTGAGATTTATTGCCCACTCACCTTCTCTTTCCATGGGCTATCAATTTTTTATTCAAAAAATTACTAGTAACTAGGTAAAGGTATATTTTAAATCCCCAACAATTTACAAACATGCTTTAGAGGTGCTATCCTATTTTTAGATTTAGTAAGCCAATCAATATTCCATAGATTTGGAAGTTCACACAGCTATAGGGGCATTTACAAACATGAGTGCATGTCATCTGGCTTGTAATTCTTGTAAATATGGTAAGTTTGTATGCAGACATGAGCCATTTTGTTAACTGACAGAGCATGAAATATAAGAGAGTTATTAGATAAAATATGGAAATATTAGGTTATTAAATTCAATTAACTTTTATTAAATAAAATATGGAAAATTAGGTTATTAAACTCAATTCAATTAACTTTAAAATGTATATTAATTTGGAATATTTTAATGAGACACTTTCATTTAATTTAATTAAGACTATTAATCGTTAAGGCTATTTGGATAAGATGCCTACATTGAGTTTATCTTCTTTTTATAAGCATACATTGTATTATTTTCAAAAGGGATGATGAATACAATCTTGTTGAAAAAATCACAAACTGTATCCCTTTATAAAAGTGGACGTTATATCAATCTTCAAGAAGAAAAGTCACATGGTATTCAATTCAGTAGTGAATTAATAAAAAGTCATTGTTTTTAAAAACACAATCTTAATTATTTCCTTAATTTTTATCAGAATTAAAGTAGACATTTAATTATTTTGATTCTTTAAAATTTACTCTTCGGCAATTTCTGTGAACCAATACAGAGATGGGTAGACGATCTACAACTCTATCTGAGTATATACCTTTCTATAGACACTTTCCATAAATGGAGGATTACAATCAGAGCAGGGCTGGAAAATTATGTCGACTCTACTTGGTGAACTCCTTCTGGGATTACCTCACTCTTTTCTGCCAATGTTTATTTCTTATTACTTATGATTATACCATGAATCTAATTATTTAATTTGTCAATTTGACACAATTTGTTCTTAAATAAAATAAATAATAACATAAGAAGCAGACTTTGAACTACTTAGTTTCTAAAGGCAATGCATGAAACAATATCAGAACTGGTTTTGAAAATGAAGTTTTAGAATAGCTTTCTCAGCCAACCAAATAAAGTCAATCTTCCATGAATCACAGCAGTATACAAACAGAAATTAAAACTTTAACAAATTCCTTCTTCAGCTACTGATTCCAACAATCTTCCTACTCCAAAATTTATGGGTGCTGTCAATAACAGTTAAATTGACTAACCAAATTTTTTTTTACTAGTTTTTCCCTACAACAGGGGAAAAAATGAATAGTGAAATGGCTTAGAATTAGCAGTAGGGGAAAGAGTCAAAATAAGAAAAATCTACAACGTGAAAACCAATGCTTTATCCTCAGGTAGCTGAAAAATCTTCGCTAAAGCTGTGATTTCACTTTTCAGGTCCTAAAATCTAAATGTCACATTCCACCCCCTCCCCGACCAAAAATATTATAAATTGTAGAAAACATTTTATAGCATTTAAAAATTCCAATGATCAGTAAGCATATACTATAGTCCCAACTTAATTTGATGTTCCATTTACATAAGAAATAGAGGAGGAGGACAGGGAAAGAAGAATGGCATAGCCAAAACAACTAAATTTTCAACATATATTTTCTGTAAAGCTGGTTAAAAACAAACACTATAGCTCATGTAATTTTTAGGTGTAAGTGTAGGGTTGGAAATAATTAAAATGTTACCTTTGCCAAGTAATTCCCAATGTATCCTCACTGGTACTGGGGTATAAATGCCTGCCGTTTTGATTCATGGTCCAGTCACAAATCCTCAGCTGTCAATTGAAACCTAGCAGTCAGATATGGATCGAGCAGTACTACAGTTTTTAGTATTTAAATGAACACATGCAAACTAGTACTGTACATGGCATTAACCTTACTTTCCCAAGAGGCAACTTAAAGAAAAAAAAAAAAGCAAAAGAAAATCTTATTCTTGAAAAGCAAAATTCCTAGACTCTTTTTTAGAAAAAGCTATTGCAATATGCTTCTCTATTAATTAAAGCATACAAGAGAAACAAGTGCTTAGAACATAACAATTAGCCATTATTAGAGTACAAATTGAGCTGGAATAAAAGCAAACGTTAATGTTCAATAGAGAGATATATTTTAGAAAGAAAATAAAAATGCTTTTTTCTATGCATCACACCAAATAATCTGCACTGAATAAAATAATCAATAACTTTAAGCATGCAGTTTGCAAAACATAGAAGACATGCAGTTTAGAGGAGAAAGGCCAACCTTATAAACATTCACCCTAACTTGTGTTTAGAAGCATCAAGGTCTTCAGTTTTAACCTTTTACTAATTTTGTTTTGCTTAAACTGGCATTGTTTAGAAAGAGTTGATAACCATTTCTAGTTTTATTTTAAACTCAGAGTAATGGCATTTAAAATACTTTACTACATCTGAAGAAAGTGAGGAATGCACTGAATACAAGCTGAAACAAATTCTTCCCAGATCTCCAAATCATCAGCTCTGCCCTTCAGAGACTGTTCGAGTAACCCTATCCAGCTCTGCTTGGTTAACAGCTGCCCTACAGTGCTAGCAGATTTACTGAAAAGATATATTGCTTATTTTTATTCTTAAGAAAGTAAACTTATCTAGTTGGGGGGAACACACTAGAAAATCACAGTTTTTAACCTTCAGATGGCCACACTGTAAATTAACAGCATCTTACACTGAAAAGATGACTTCTGCACAGTAATCCACTAAACCTTGTTTGCTGCTTTTCAGTGAGAATTTCCAGATGATGACTGGAACCAAAGTACCATAAATTATCATAAATCTAAAATTTATAATAAACTATTTTAAACATTTCTGATAATGTTATGGTCCAAAAAAATAGGCTATTAAGAATCTTCACTTTCCCTTTTAGACTCTCGAGCTTCTGCACACACAAAGTAATAGTGATTCAGGAGTTTTAGAAAGATAGTTTTTGCTCATTTTTCTGTAGATCTATGAGGCTCTAAAAATACTAGCTAAAATTTCCAAACCATGTGTTTTAATTATTTGCATATTTCAGGATTTCAAGTAAAAGTGATTTTATGATCTAAAGAACCGAAAAAATTCCCTGCATATACATAGATAGATCAACAGATTGATAGACATGTAGATTCTGCTCAGGATATATGTCATAAAGAAGTCATAAATCAGTAAATAAATTAGAAAGAAAAATATTCTTTTTTTTTTTTTTTTTCTTTGAGACACAGTCTCATTTCACCACCCAGGCTAGGATACAGTGGCGCCATCTCAGTTTACTGCAACTTCCGCCTCCCAAGTTCAAGCAATTCTCCTGCCTCAGCTTTCCAAGTAGCTGGGATTACAGGAGTGCGCCACCATGCCTAGTAAATTTTTGTTAGTAGAGATGGGGTTTTGCCATTTTGGCCAGGCTGGTCTCAAACTCCTGACCTCGAGTGATCCACCCACCTCGGCCTCCTAAAGTGCTGGGATTACAGGTATAAGCCACGGTACCTGGTCATAAATATTCTTAAAATGGACCAAAATACTCGCATGAAGGAAAAAAAGTATACTTGCTTTGTTTTACATCAAATGACATACTTTGAACATTTCAAAGAAGTAAATGTGTTCAGTCTAGTGGAAAGCAATATGGCAAGATTTCTTAAAAGTCCCCAAAATGGGTTGTCTAATCAAATTTAGTGTGATGGGGCAAATTGTTTTCTGTTTTGTTTTTTACAGTAAAACAATGGTCTATTTAAAAATACAAGTTTTAAAAGTATAACGAAAACAATCAAAAAACAGTTCAAGAAACTTGGTTTTGTACAACAATAATGTTATTGATTAATCACTTACTGATTCTACTGTAGTCAATGAAAATGGAAGGGTTTTGTTTAAGTTTTATTTGGTTTGTTTGTTTTTTGAGACAGGCTTTCCCTCTGTTGCCCAGGCTGGAGTTCACTGGTACGATCATGGTTCACTGCAGCCTCAACCTCCAGGGATCAAGTGATCCTCCCACCTCAGCCTCCTGAGTAGCTGGGACTACAGGTTCGGGCCACCATGCCTGGCTAATTTTTTTTTTTTTAAATTGTAGAGACAAGATCTTGCTACGTTGCCTGGCTAGTGAAAATGCTAGTTTTGAATCAAACATTCAGAAGAGGGGAGATGTATATTTAGGTATAACACATTAATTGTGTTAATTATTAACTTCAGATTAGTATCTATGGGGCTCTCAACTTAGGTTGGAGAAGTTTTTAGAAAAATAATACGCTTTCACAAAGCCAGGGGAATCTAAATACCACTCAGTGATTGGCTTATTGTACCACAGACAACTGCAGGACCACATCTCCTCAAAAGGATGTATTTTAAATTAGTTAGTTTTTTTGTTGTTAATGTTGCTAATATTTTGTTTGTCTGTCTGTTTTACTACCCCAAAAAATGTCAAGTGGGCTATATTTGACCATATGCTGCACACTTAAAAATGAACATATTTTGGGACTTTTCTAAAAGTAGTCTCAAAGGGGATAAACCTGACTACAGCTATTCATTATCATCTATTTAAGATACATGCAATAGAAATATTTTCTCCCAAACAGAAAAATATGCTTAAGTACATACAAAATAAACAATAAATATATTTAGCAATAATTTAATGCCGAAGAAATTGGCAATATATTAATTAGTATTGAATTTCCTTTTAGTTACTAAAAATGTAAAATATTATAAATTTATTTATCTGTTTAGATTGTGCACTACCATTATCAACATTTCTTGACGTTCCTGAGGAGACACGCTATAACTTAAGCCGGGTTACTGGAGCAAGAGCCTCTCTATTCATGTTGGTTTTTTTCAATTAATAAACCTTGGTCATAAAGCATCTTGGAACTAACAAACTCCCTGATAAAGTGAAATTTTAAAGTGACGGTATGGGTGGAGGAAGCAATTAAATCATTAAAATAGAAATCACTTATTCACCAAAGATTTCCATGATAGTAATTCCTAAGAAAATCAATTTCTCATCTTATTTGACCAAGATATTCCTCAGCAAGCAAATTTTGAACAGACTCTAGATATTAAAAGGTTAATACTACATGTATTTAAGCTTCTTTTGGGGTCATGTTACATATTCTTGCCATTAGTGTAATTCGGTTTTCCTAATAAAAAATAATTTTACATTAGGCTTTAAATAAGTTTAACATAATAGGTGATAATCTTTTTTGAGTTTGAGGTGGTGATTCCTTAGTTTCTGTCCTGTGACAGAATCAGTGTTAGATAATTCAGCTGTAAATTCTCTTTTTTTATTTTAAAACTTTAATTTTAAGTGGCACATAAATACATGCCTTTCATTTATATAGAATTTTCCTAAGTTCAAAGCTTTAAGAATGCTTTAAAAATTTTTCCAAGTATTTTTCATTAAGAAATAGGAAATTGCTTTTTTCTCTCAATAGTAATCAAATTTAAAATACCAAGTGCCACTCAGGTTAGAAATTTGGTCTGTTAGAATTATCTGTTTTTATGTGGAGGTGGGGAACAATACTTATTTTTGTAACAATATAGACTCTAAAAAAGAACTGATCATATGCATATCCTTACAAATATGCACTCATATAAATCATTTTAATCCTTTAATTTATATGCACTTACCAATACGAAATTCTATTGTCGAGAAAATGCCCAGAATTTCAAAACCAAACAAAAGGTGAAGTAAGAAAGTAAGATTATCTTTCAAAAAAGCTATCAGTAAAGGGGTAAGGTTGGAACAGTTTAAACAACTAAGGAAGAAGTGAAGGTGAAGTTTTCACTGCATGTTCTTAGGGTGGAGTTCTATGGTCTCTGGAAGGAGAACCCTGTTCCTGGCCCAACTCAAATCAGATTGCTTCAAAGAAAAAAAGTAAAAGGATAGGGGCCATCTGGTTCCTCTCAAATGGCTACATAAAGGGGAAACACCTAAGATTTGGATCATTATCCTTTCCTAAACTATACTCAAATAATCATGTAAGCAGCAGATAGCCATAAAGAATTAATATTGCTTGTGACTTCAGACTAATAGTTTGTTTATTCAAATGGGGGTTCTCCTTTGTTATTAACAGGGTCTTTTTTTAAATGCACAGCAATTAGCTTTGGGAACAAAAGAAAGAAGGTAAGCAAAATGTTCTACTTTGCTAGACTCAGCAAACTGGTTGATGTACTAACAGTTCCTATGATGACAACAAATCTCAATTGAACCAATAAACCATTAAACTGTGAACAGAACAATCAACACAGGCAAATTTACCTTCTCACTTTTTTTTTTTTAAGTTTACAATGACCCTCAGGAGAACACCTTGAAAGGTATGTTTTATGTTTTCTTGTGTTTCTTCATTTCTCCAGACCCTCAAGGAAACAGATTTTTGAGGGGTGGAGGTTCTTTTTGCAGGGGAAGACAGATACTCAAAAGGATTAACACTCCAATATTAATACTTTGGATTAGGAGAATTTTATTTTATTGCTATTATTAATTACCTACATGGAGCAAATTAAATGGTCTCTGGATGAATACTATGTAACCTCTGAAGGAATGGTATGAACAAGAAAAATGGTCAGAATAAAATTGTGTTGTATGTTTCACATGTAACACATGCAAAAAAAAAAAAAAAAAAAAAAAAAAAGAAAAGAAAAAGAAAAAACCAAAACAAGAAAAAAGATACTCAAGATCATCCTCATATCTTAAAAGTCACTTTTAAAGCCAATTTCTGAAACCCATGTTTCTTGATATTTAATTTAATTAGCAGAAGTAGAATTAACTTAAATGAGTATGCATAGTCCATGAGCAGAATAAACATTATAAACCATAAATCATAAGATGAGTATTAGAAAATGAAACATTTTTTTTTTTCCATTAGAGGCCACTATAACTTGTAAATTTTAAGGCTTTAAGGGACTTTGGAGCTCATGAAGTTCAACCTCTTCATTTTCCTTTCCAAGGTTTAAGGACTTGTCGAAGGTTAGAAATGCCCTGTCACATCAACACTAAAACTCAAACCTTCTGACTCCTAATCCCTGGTTCTCAACCACTATACCAGTTGCCTGTCATTGTTCCTTTCCTACCCTGTCCTTCATGTGCAGCTCAAGAATATTTAAAGCTAAGGTATCTGTAAATACAACCTTCAGAATTCCTTCTACCTCCCTGATTCAACTTAGATTTTTTTTAAGTTAGTATTTTCAGAAAAGAAGATAATTTTTTACTTGTATTTTTGTTGATTAAAATTTAAGGTTACATAAAACTTTATTTTACTTTTACATTAATTAGAACAGCTTTTCTGGATATTAGTCTTTGATTCCCAGTAAAGGTAAGTGAACAAACCAGTGAATGACAAAAGACAGACAATAGAAGAATTTTTTGAATTTAAGAACTAGCGAAAGAGCTAAACATTTGCATAGCCATTATTTCGACTGAAACTTCCTTTAAATGTGTTTCCTTTCAAGCTAGCATACGTGAAAAGTGACCTCTTATCCACTTACATACCTACCCAGAAGTCATGTGATAGCGTTTTACGTCAAGCTGTCAATTATGATAACAGACACAATAAGAACAGCCCAAGTGTTGATAGCCTGCTTCCTGACTGTATTGAAAAGTTTGTTGATAGTCCACTTGTGTCCTTTTAATTGCTTGCCTCTAATAAATGACTACCTTTCCAGTGGTAGTACCAAGCTTTGGCTTTGCCATTTGCCACGACAAATATTATAAGAAGATTTAAACTAATATCTTATTTTTAAAAAAATCCTACAGAGGTAATTTCTTAAAAAGGCCATTTTGTGTAACAGAAATTTTCAGTGCAATGAGAAGTACTTTCAAATTCTAGTTTTAAAAACAAAAGTGTATAAGAAAAGTGTTGAAACAATTTAAATATAAACTAAATGAGTAATTGAAATTCAAATAACAGCATTATATAGTCATGCAAGAGATGTAACATGCTGAAGCCCAAGCACCAATAAAATCCATGCAATTGTGAGAAGTAATGCAAAGACCTGAATTGATCAGGCCACTGATTCATTAGCTCTTATTATAGGTAATATATGTATAGTCAGGATATTATAATTTGAGATTATGAAAATGAGACTGATTTCTTATAAACTAGACTTTACTTGACTTTATTGTCTCACTTAGGGAAGGCAAAAGTGGGCTCCTAATTTACTCTATTGAAATCTCAAATATACATCAAAAATTAATAAGTACTTTGATGGCTTGTTCGAATGGTGAAATTTTATTTCTAAACAAGAAGCTTCTTAGCTGCAAACTTTTATTTGCAACTTACAATGAGATTTTTAAATATATGTTGATGTACAACAGTAATAATTTAGGCTCTTATTATGACCTTAGACTCAAATGTAATGGTGATAATCAAATTAGCCAGATTCTCTTGTATTAATACTACCAAACTTTCTATGATAGCAAAGGAAGGAGGCCTGAAATTAGCAACTCACTATAAGGTTGACCAGATAAGAAACTGGTGCTAATTCAAGTAAGTTGTCTCATATTATTTATCCATGCTAAAATTGTTAGACTGAATTATAAAATAATTTCTATATTTTCTAAGCAACATCCAACACTCTGATTGATAGCTCCATTTTCTCAGGGAGATAAAATTTGGGAAATGTGGTTCCTTCATTTCCTATCATAATGAATTTGCACAATGTGTTCATGAATTATAACGTATGAGAGAGAAAAGGATATACTATATTTTACTAAACTTTATGAAGTTAAGTCGCAGGAGGGGGTGTTCCACATTTCTGAAAATGTTCCAAACCATAAAAAGACATTTCTCAGCAGAGACTAATGAGTTCAGTTTGCCAAAGCAGGACCCATGAGTTCTTCAAGCCACCAAAACCATCTTCCAATAGAAAAGAAGAATGAAGCTCCAGTTGAAGTTCTGATTTTAAGATTTCCCCCATGCCAATAGCAAATGCCAATAATCCCAATAAAAAGCCAATAATCCCAAAGACAGACTAGTTCTAAACTTGAAAAGGATTCAAGATTGTGTTAAGAGATAAAGAAAAAAGTCTAAAGTCAAATACTGATCAGCTGGTATGGTGCTGACTGTTATGACTGATTAGACAGGATTATTTTTAATGGCAGATTATCAACTGGTTTACATGAACCTTTTTGAAATAGTCTTCATGACTATGTGAATTTATTTTTAGATTCAAATGAGATCTATTTTCAATGATAGGTGAACTTCCTTCCAGTCAGAATAAACTAGTATTCCCAAGCAGTTAGCAACCAATGTCATCAGCAATAATTATTATAAAAAGGAGCAGAAAGATGTATAATTACTAATAACAATTGTCTGTGTACCAAGCAAATGATATAAAAGTGTATACTTTTAGTATTCAGATTTGACAATATGAATGTATTACTCTTACAGGTGAAGTACAGGGTTCATTTTAACATTATAAAGCTTTTCATCTTAATTTGATAATGCTAGTATGCTTATGTATTAGAAAATGACCATATTGGAAATTCCACTGTAGTATCATCTTGTGGAAAGATTATTTATAAAATAGTCAAAATTACACAACAACTTTAAATTTATCATTAACTCTAATTTATGTAGACTGTATTAAAGTTCTTTTCTAAGAAAACAACATTCAAAACTACACATCAGTACTTTTCATAATCTAAAAGGATAAATCTTTACAAAGCAGCCACCATGAACTGAAGAATGTACCTGGTGACGATATTTATTCTTAAAGGGTCATGTATATTAAAGGCTATAGGGAATGTTTAAAAGAAGCCTCTCAGACTAAAGCACTGCCTTTCTAATTTTGAATTTCTTCTAGCTAATATAACATGATTGATTACCTTTATTTCATGTACCCCTTGATTTTCCTTTTCATTCATCATTGAGTGCTTTAAACCAAATGCATTGAGAAACTGCCTCTAGAAGAGTAGTCTCCTTTAAATCTTTGCAAAGTAATGAAAGGACACAGTAAATCAATCTCATTTCTATTGAAGGAAAGAATAATCTTTGCTGAAGTCATTTAAACTATTTCTGTCTCTTTATTCCTGGATAGTAAACATAAAACTTCATTTCTATAATTCTTTTAAAATTTGAAAAGCTAAAATGAATAGGCTTTTGACTCTAGCCTTAGTTTACTACTATACATCTATAGCAAGATATGCATTTATAGGTATTTTCTGCATGCCTCAAAGCTGGAGTTCATTATAAAATAAAGCATATATGGGCTTCTTCAATTAAAAAGCACTAACTCTTTTATTACATATAGAGGACAAATTATCTATCTACATGGTATTTAACATTTTTAGCTATAAAGAACATATGGGTTTTTTTTTGCTTCCAAGGATTAATATATATCATGTATTCCATAAGTATTAACCATAGTTGACTGAACAAAAGGTATTCATATTGTAAGTGGTCTTGATTCAATGTTGTCCACTTAAATAAGTGGCTGTCTTCTTTGATTTTAAAATAGTTTATAGTTCTAGAACTCATAGTTTTTAAAATATATCATGTGCCAGAATGCTATCTACATTAAAATTCATATTTTCATGATGCTTGTTAAGTTTTCTTGATGTATTTTTAGATACCTGAAAGGAGAAGTAACTCTTATATTAACGGACTTTTGTAATCATAATTACATGAGGTTTCAACATTTATCATAAGGGATAAGAAAATTAAAGCTGCCATAGGTTAGGGTAGTGGAGGAGGAAGGCTGCCTCTAAATACATGGAATTGGTTAGAGTATTCTAACTAGCATTTGGGGTTAAAGGTTTAAATAATGGAGGCATGTTTTATGAATTAAAAATTAACTGGAAATTAGAGATGTGTCATAAAGAATAATGCAAGTCCCATGAGAAAAGTATTCCTGAGAATATGTGTAATGATTTTTAAAAGAACAAGTTTCCAAACCTATACATCCTGCATATGTTTTTTAAAAAATACAATGGACACATACATTTGTCAAATAGAACCATATTATAGTAATTATAATTCATTTCATATTATAGCAATTTTAGAGGTGGAAAAAAAAAGCAACATTCCAGAGAATTATGTTGAAAAGCCAATGGCTAGCAAAACCACTAATTATTATTTGGTATTTTCATAACTGTGTACAGATGTTTTCAGTTAGTTCTCACTCTTTTGGTTTATTTTGTTTTGCTTTTTTTAAACCTGGCAAAACATCAAGTATCCTGAATAAGCTATCATCTTTATGATTTTCTCTGAGCTCTGCATGTGGTAACCTTTAATATGCAGTCTGCCCCCTTGGACTGCAACTGGAAAGGACTTGAGAACTCTACACCAAGCAGAGTTGAGGTAGGCCACAACAAGGGTATGTGAGGTGAACAGATCTAGAACGAAGTGGGCAAAAGTATCTTACTACCTATACAAAAACTCATATATGCACAGACAATTTATAAATATAGAGCAAGTTAGTTAACACCAGCTCTTTATTATTTATTATAGCCTAATTTTCCCCTATGTAATATTTGGCATACTGTTAATTTCAAACTGCTCTGCTATCATAACTTGAGAGCAGCAAATATATGCATCATAAAATATATTTAAATTCGGAACTGTTTAGAATTATTTCTGTTATCCTATAACTAGAACTGTGGGATTTCTACACTGGTATGGTCCATTCTTTTGACTGTGGTTGATCTGTTTATAAGCCACCATTAATCCTGGCTGTATATTTTCACAGTTTGGGTAAACACTTCATTTGCATTAAATTTACAGCATTAATGAGATGTGAAATTTAAAATGCTACTAGAAACATAAATGATGTAAGAAAGCAGAACCAAAAAAAGTGTTTTATCACATCTGAAATCAGTAAACCAATTTAAAGCTATTAAAATAGGAATGAAGTGTCGCCTGAGATTTTAGCTTCATAACTCATCATCTTGGACTAAAATACAAATGTGAAGAGCAAAACATCTGGAAAATACGAAATCACTCAAAAACTCGAATTATATACTGCTTCTATTCGAGTTGGCTTTTAAAACAGTTTGCAGTTTTTGTCTTTGAAAGCTATAGTCTAGGAAGTTCTCAATAGCCAATGAGACTGAGAAAAATACACTTTGGCTGAAACACTATTACTCGTGGATGTTATCAATATATGCTACAGAGATGGAAAAGGTCATGAGCCAATTTGAGAAACTCTGCTCAAAGAGGTGAGAAACAAAGGATCAATGAGAAAAAATTCTGGGAAATGAAATGATCAGTTTTGGTCTCAGAAGCCCCGGGAGCCCCCTTCTGAGTCCGGATCTGAGAGGCAACATGGAGAAGCACGGAAGCGAAAGCGTGGCTACACCGTCACACCTGGGTGAAACTTGCCCACCTGTTGCTGATGTAGGAAGGATGGGTCTCTTGGGCTTAGTCCCACATATCGATTGGC
Source organism: Chlorocebus sabaeus (assembly GCF_047675955.1). Lineage (NCBI taxonomy): Eukaryota > Metazoa > Chordata > Mammalia > Primates > Cercopithecidae > Chlorocebus > Chlorocebus sabaeus. Next base: position 43,474,011 of record NC_132915.1, read on the forward strand.
TTGAGATGTGCCTGAGGCTGTGTAGGCTGATTAAGGAAGAACAAAAACAAAGATAAAAATTGTGAACTATCAGAACGAACACCCTGTCCATGTATAAGAAACCCAGAGAAGTGGGATTTGCAACCAAAAAAAAAGTGTCTTCATTTCTCTTCTAAGTAAATACCAAGTGATAGAAAAGAAATAATAATTGATTTCAAATCACCTAGTTTATTCCCCCTAAAAAATCTATCCAGTAAAGCAGATCTTATACTTCAGTGTGGGTGTCTCACACTTACATGCTGTAGTAACTGTCCTGCTGTACTTTTTCACCAGACATTAGTTGTCTAATATGAAATAATCAATGATGGTATATGATTCTAAATGTAAAGCAGACTGAAATTCCACCAGGAAAAAGTGACAGTTTTTAATGATGGAATTTAAGCAGATGTGCTTAATGATATGGGATGGAAAATGTCTTACTTAAAAGTCTTGCTAAAAAGGAAATCAAATCTTACTATTATGAAGGAGGAGCCTATATCATGTAGAATGAATTAGCTCGGTATTTTACTTGTGAAAATGGCCTCCAGTCTGATAGGAATGTTTTTGAAAAAAATACTTCCCATTAGCACAAATACAAAAATCAATTTCTTGTAATTGATCCAGGAAGGAAGCTGATGCACCCTTTAAATAGTTGGCCACTAGGTAGTAAGTATATATGGTGACTATTCCTTATATTGTTAGAGTCTCATTTGCAAGTACTTTTTGTACAATTGCTTTTTGCTTTTTGGTAGACAGTAAATTTTTCACATACACACACACAAGAAAAATGAATAGGGAGCTACTCCTAAAGACTTTTGTTATTTTTCACAAGGAAAGGAGTAAGGTATCATCCCAGAATTAGACAATCCCACTGCTCCATATTACCATATATTACCTTTATTGTTGTGAAGAAAGCTACACTGTTTGGTTTAAAACCACCAGATTAATGAAGAATCCAGGCTTCATTTTAAATGGGCTGGCTTTCTAAAACCAATATATTAATTCTGCCTTGTTCACTTAAAGGACTGCAGAATTTGATCCATGGAAGCTTTTTTAGGTCAACTTTTTAAAAACAGTGAAGATGCTCACAATTCATATTTTAATTGCTCCTGAATAAGGGGCTATGCAAGGCAGTCATCAGCAACCAGTGATCCCTACTCAAGCTCCAAGTCTCTGGAATTCACCACACCTCACAGACAGCCGGAGAGGAGCCTCACCCTTACAGAAGAGCACCAAATCTATGCTGCCTTTTCTTTTCAACTGTGAGGAAGAGCTTTCCTTGGCTTCTGTGTTTTCTTTAACCATACTACTGTATCAATTCAATGATCAGCCTTTTATTACTGGTGGTGACTAGGAAGCTGGAGCTACAAGCTTGTTTATAGGAAAGAAAAACTACTCACTATGTTTCTTTTATGTAGGAGTGGAAAATGGACTGATGCAGCCATCTTTATACAACCAAGATATTCCTTTTGAATATTTTGTAATTTTACTAGTCAAATCAGATCCCTTTTTGAACAACCTGTATGTAAGTATAAAAACAATTCATTAACAAACAGGCTGAGGGTACTCCCATAAGTGAGCTGTGATCATTTGGGTCTGATCCTCTCCTGAATCTCTTCTATTAATAACTTCATAAGAGTAGGCATCAGAGTTTCTAGAACTTGGTTTTGATCATTTATCCTGTGATAATCTTTCAACTACTTTAAAAAAAAATCTGTTTTCTATGTGCTTTTATTTAAATTGCTGACATTGCTTGCTCAAAGATGTCAAGACATCCACTTTTAAAATTAGTACTTAGTGTTTTGGTGACTGTAATGCACATAGCAAACTTTTAGAACAAAATAACTTTTAGATTTTCCTGAGTGGGTCGCATCCATCTGTGCATTCAGGGAAGTGTTCTAAGCATTAAGAATTACTGATGGGTATTACAAGCCTATAGGAACTTATTAATTTATAGGGCTCATGAATTTTGAGAAAGAAATGCTGAATTCACTGTACAAAGTATTGTCCATTTTTCTTATAGGGTTCCTTTGTAGTCTTTTAGAAACCATTAAAAAAAAAAAAAAGAGCATCTTTCCAATGGCTGAGAAAGAGCCAGTGGTGCATGCCTCTGATTGTCTCTGATTCACATGGAAATTTCAAGATCATGGGGATTTTCTTGCTCTAAGAAAGAAAAATAAAATATTTGAATTTAAGATATCTGTATAGTTGGTGAGGTGCAGCCTAATTCCACCAATTCCATAGCTTTATCCATTCTACTTCACCAATTTGTACATTCCAGCTCCAGTACTAAAAAGCTGACAGTTGGGTGAAACCACCTCAAAATTAATTTCTTCTATACTTCTGAGTATTTTACATCAAAAAACAAAGGAATGATGTGGCTTGTTGGTATATGTTAGGAAGGTTCACTGGCTAAATCTCTGACATTTAAATGTTATGTCCACACTAAAAAGCACAGTATTTGATGTACCATGATAGGTGAAATAATCAAAAGGTTTAAAAAAAAAAAGGTTGCAGATAATGAAAGTACAGGTAGCTTACATGTGCCTAATACTAAGTTTTGAAATGTTCTCATCTGTTCCCAACATTATGTGACTGTTTTTAACAATGACATAACCTACAATGATGTAAACATGCAATTACCTTACAGAGGCATTGAATCCATCTGCTTTGTGAAGGGGCTTGATTTCTATAGGAATGCTCCAATAAGTAGGAATTATCTAATCTCTCTTTGGGTGATAGGAAAACTTTGTATTCTGCGTTATGTTACTCAGTGCAATTTCAATGTATACCTTGAACAAGCAGGCATGACTTATTATTTTTGTTACAGCTGTTCACTTAAACAAATGAGCTTCTCCCTTTTCAAATATGATTCACTGACTGAAATTTGAGAAGAGAGAGCCTGTGATAGCAGGGCCACATCCATGCCTGCTGGCTCCACTTAAATGAGAAATCTCCATCTGGTCGGGTAGCTAGAAAAATTGCTGTGTTTTCCACCTTGGATCAGATATCCAATGGTGCCTTTGATGGACATTTCTCATTTCCTACAGATATACTTACTGGTTGCTGTAGGTGAAGCTGCCTCACCTTCAGTGGATGTAGTGATGGGTTTAGTATCTGTCATGCTCAGGGTCACAGGTCGCACTGCACTGGGATGGGGAGAGGGTGCCAAGACAGGAGTGAAATGGCCAGGCACTTTCCCTACTACTTGACCACTGCTGTTAGGCTACAAAACAAAAACAGAATGCCGGGTGAAGCAATCCAAAAGGCAGTCATCTTGTCCAACAAGTCCACTCAGCACACACGACTGTGTGGATCCAGCACACTGCACACAGGCGCCACACAGGCCCTCTCGAGTCGGAGTTGGAGAGGCCGGTCAATGGTTGGTAGTAATAAGGAGCAGTAGCATTTCAAAGGTTTTCATCTTCAAAGCACGTCATGGTATAGGTTAATTCCTCTTTACAGCACCCCTGAGAGCCAAGTAGACTTGATCCCTTCATGCAGTAGGCCAGGAAACTCAAGTGCAGTTTTAAACGCTTAGCTCAAAGGCTAAACTGGAATTCTTTACTGAACTAGCTAGAGTTGGAACCCAGTGATTCCTTATTCTCCACTCTTCATTTTCTACAATGAGTCAGTTTTGGCTTTTAGAACACAGTTTTCACCTACATGATGATATCACTGAAACAAAGGACACAAAAATATCTAGGAGATCAAACACATCGAATTCTGGAATCTTCACCATTTACAGTCAAGAGTCATTCTCCTGCATACAAAACTCTAGCTCTCTCACACACAGGTGTGCTCAGATGCACACATTAGGCAATTTAGATTCCGGGATCTACAGTCAACTTTTGATGATTACTAATACAAGAAGACAGAATGAGATTTAAAGCATCTGAACTTTCAGAGGTCATACAATGATATAAAATGCTGAGCTAGGTTTGTCCTTACACCTACAAATAAAAGATTTCCAAAGTAAATTAAATTGTACTGAGGGGAAGCAGAGGACAAGCAAATGAGCATTGTTATTTGAGTTACTCTTCCATCCATGTTGGTGCATGGAGAGTTACACAAAACATTTATTGTTGACATTTGTGGGAATTAACTGAGAAAATCCCCTGGGCAATGATAGAAAAGATATTATTATCTGAGTTTTAGCCCCTGGGTACAAAAATAGTTTCCGTGGTAGGAAACAAAATCCTAAGGATACACTCTTTGAAGAAATAGTGGAATATATTTTTCTAGACAGAGGATGTTATTTTTTTTATTATTATACCCATGTTGGAATTCTCCACTGCATGGTGTTCATCACAATTTGCTGGGAGGCTATTCTCAGCAAGTATATAGTCTTTATAATCTGAACTGTTAAAGGCAAAAAAAAAAATAATAATAATGAAGCAGAATATTTATCTAAATATCTGCACATAAATTACAAGTAGACATTTATTTAGAGAAAAAGATGAAGAGCTAATAACACTTAAATACTGTGACTTAGAGACATGAACTAAGTCTTCGGCGAGGCTCCTCAGAGGCCACATTATTTATTCTATAAAGAAAATGGACTTCTTGAATATCCTGACTATTCATCATGGGTAATTTTAAGTATTTAACTTGATGTCAGGAAAATTGACCAGAGTTTTCCAATATGGAAACCTATGGGAGAGTTACATCTTTAAACTAATTTTATTCAAAATATTCCATTGAATAGCATGACTGTCTCACTATAATTGGTGCAGCAGTAATGCAATTAATCTCAAAATTGCTGTGGGGAGGAAAAGGCATCTCAGTTGCTTATCTTAAAAATCAAAATCAGTGCAGCGCTGGAGAATACTGGGAAGCAACGGCTGACTAGAGGTGAATGGTGAAGGAATACTGATTTTTTTCCATTTCTAGAGCTAAAACGGTAAATACCAAGAATTCTATTTTGAAATGCAAATTAATTGGTTTTGAGTTGGAGATAAAAATCAAAGCAAATATACTGTTCCTTAAAAAAAATCTGTAGTTAACTATAAAGACCCATTTTTCCTTTCAAAGGGAAAAAGTAGTTTGTTTCTACAGCAGACCATCCATTTCTCGTTATCTGAACATTGGAAATAAGTGCTTTAAACATCCTACTCAAGAAAGAAGACAGGTCTCATTTTATCATTGGTGGTACATTCAGTGGTAAAAATGCTTCTATATACAGTGTTCACCAAAACAGTTTGAAAGTACCTACCTGGAACAAAAGCAGAATGACAATAATTTCAAGGAAATGCTGCCACCAAATATATTATCCTATCCTGCCCATTCTATAAACTTCATCTACTGGAACTGAACAACATGAACTAATAGACACTTCTCTCATTTGAAAAGAATAAAGGTGACAAAGAAAGAATTCTCAAGCCAATGCAGACAACTTTCCTAAAACTCAGGGTCAGAAGAATTGAGGGCTATTTTCTCCTTAGTTTTCTACTGGTTCAAATAGACAAAGCTATACTAAAAATTTCTATCTTTTAAGGCTGTTAACAGATGGAACTTTCATACTGTAGATAGAAAAGAGAGATGTCTGGTCTGAAGGTGAAGCTAACAGCATTAGGAAAGGATTATTCTACCTTACACACGGTTCCTATTATACAAAATCCTGAGAGTTTTTTGTTGCTTTTTTTTTTTTTGAGATGAGAGTAATATGCTTCTCTTAGAAGGTGATATGTATCTTGAAAAGTGAAGAAAAACTGAGAACAATATAGGCAGATTATCACCTAATATGCCCTCTTAACTTATAAAGAAATTGAAATATACGTAAAACAAGCACTGAATAATTAAAGAAATGTGTAACACTAAGGGCCTGATTTTAATTTGCATAATTTTTCCCCTAACAGTGCCTAATTAAGACATCAGTTAAAAAAAAAAAATCCAATGGAACTCTAAGATTTTCCACACTGAATTAACGTTAAGGACTTTTAATGGATGTCTTAATTAGACTTTGTTATTCATGGAAATTCTACACAAATTAAAATCAGACCTTGTGTGCACTGTTCCCAGCTGAGTCTAGCAAAATGCTCTATGGAACTGAGACTTCTGAATCCATGCGCTGACAACAAATTTTATTTCTAAACGATATACTAAGATCCCACTCTTTTACTTAGCTGTCTTTAGTACTGCAGTCATGAAAAGTGCTACAACATTTTAACATTTTCTTCTAAAATACAAATAGTAATTTTAACTTCAAATTCAAAATTCAATATTGAGTTTAATGTCTTAGTCAAACTAAAAGTAATGATAACTTTTTAAGTAACCCAAAGGGTCCTGGATATGTTGTCATTCTAAATTAAAAGTTCAGAAAGGACCATTTTGTTTCATTTTAACAAATTAAGACCAAAGGGATTTTTTTCTCACCTTTCTTTGCTAATTATAAATTGATAGACACACACTATTTACTAGCATTTTAGGAAGTGTTCCTCTGTAGTAATGATAGAATGTTTGTGAATAATCTGCAAAGTATTAAAAGGTATAATAAGGAATGGACAGGAGTCTTAGAGGTAAAGCAGCAAAGCTAAATACTAGATCATAATAACAAAATTACATTACACGTTTTAGATATTACAATTATCGATAGCCCCAGGTCTGGTACAAAGACTGTCTACTTGATTGTGGAAAACGCTTAAATACCAAATTGCGATGAAGTAACCTCTTGGTAGAAGAAACCGCATGTCTAGGGGAGTGAGAAATGCTCATGAGTCACTACACTTACACAATGAATCCCAAAAACCACTGCACAATGTTTACAAAAAAAAAAAAAAAAAAGAAAGACAGACGCTTCTAGTAATGTCACTCATTATTAAATGTAAGTCATGTCTCTACAAAGAATATTCAAGTAGTCATCAAACACTGAAAATGTTTACATTACCAAAGCTTATTTTAATACCTAATAGTTGGTCTACAAATACAACTGTAAGTTCTTTTGTGTGTGTTTATTTTAGCACATACCTTACTCCTGCCTGAAATAAGCACATTGTCTCTGTGTCAAATCAGGTATTTCAGAGGTGTGAACTCCAGCCCAGAGCTTTCCTGTCAATGTACTTTCTGCATAAACTTTCCCTTTAGTCAATGAAAATCCAAAAACATTAAACCATCTTCACAAATTTACCCTTTGGGGCAACACACTTCCTACCTGTCATTCAGCCACCTTTAAATAAAAACTTATTGAGTCACCAAGCAACTTCCTGAAGATGGATTTCAAGGCTTGACGTTCTGCCAGACACACTGTCTGACTAACCTTTGTGTCTCAGAATTAGACCTGTCCCATCTCCCTTAGGTGCTAATCTTATTTTCTCTCTTATTTTTACCTGGCTGGTTTGTGGACTGGATGGGTCATACGAAGGTACATAGTTCTTCAGAGTATCCTGAGGATTCAGGTGGGGAGGATATCTGATTGTTGGATGAGAAAAGTAGCTTGATGGGGCTGGAGGAAGGATAGCTTGTGTTGGAAATGGCAACGGTGAGGGTGGAGGTGGAGTTCGAGTTGAGATGACTGCAGAAGACAGAAAAGGAAAGATTGACTCGTCAGCTGGTTACCTTATTGGTCCATTCTGATCCTAAAGAATGCTGTGAAACTACAAAACTGGTAACCATTCATTTTTGTCGCCATGATGTAACCAAGCTCTCCTAAAACAAGTTACTTCTTCACTTTTATTCTCAACACCAGTACTGCTAACTACACAGAGACAAAACATCACTCTAGAAAATGAACAATCTTGCTTCCCAGCTCTGTGAGTGGTTACAAAATAAGTTTCTCTTTTATAGGTTACATCAATACTTGATAAAACACTTCTTTGAGCGTTTATATCCCATTGAAAACATATTCTTTGATTATAAAATCTTTAGGCCAGGTGCAGTACCTCACACCTGTAATACCAGCACTTTGGGTGGCCGAGGCGGGTGGATCACCTGAGGTAAGGAGTTCGAGACCAGCCTGACCAACATGGCAAAAACCCATCTCTACTGAAAATACAAAAATTAGCTGAGCATGGTGGTGTGTGCCTGTAATCCCAGCTACTTGGGAGCTTAAGGCAGGAGAATCACTTGAATCCAGGAGACAAGAGATTGCAGGGAGCTGAGATCGCACCACTGCACTCCAACCTGGTGACAGAATAAGACTCCGTTTCAAACAAACAAACAAACAAACAACACTTTGTCTTGTAAGTCCAGAGCAAATCACAGCATTAAGTAGAGGGCAAAAGAACCACAAATTTTCTGCCAAACTTAAAAAGTGAAATTCAATTTCAAATAAATCATTTCCCTATACATCCTACCTGGCAGTTGTTTAGAAGGAAAGACAATAACTAATACAACATCATCTCATGACATTTATAATTGTCTGGTCATAGTATAAATGCTTATGAACATTGGAACATAGAGCTGGAAACTCTCCTAATGAAAATGTTTCTTTCAAAACCAAAAGAGCTCTATTCTGCGACTATTTTTCTTTCTACTTTAACTTTTACTATATGTTGTTTAAAAGATACTGTTAATGTAAAATCAAGAATAAAACACACATCACTGAAAATTTAAACTTTCATATAGGTAAGTATATCACTCTACCCATAAATCATATATTTTATAATATTTTTATAAAGGGAAATACTATATAAAACACATGCAATGTGGACAATGTTCAATTTTACTATAACTTTTCAACATTAGTATTCTTATAATTTATTGTTCAGTTTTTGAAATATAAATCTTAAGTTTGAAAGATGGGGAAAGAGTATAATCATGTGATCATTATCTCTATAATGTTGAGAGAAATAATCATAGAAATACAAATTAAAACTACCAACAAATATATGTAGAGGTGAAGAGTAAATGTCTTTCCATTTAATATTTCCCAATTCAAATGATAGGAAATTATAAATGATAAATGTCTAATGTTTTATGAGACAACTTAACAAAGAATATGAAAAAAAAAAAAATTCTAACCATAACCTATAAAGGGAAATCACCTGGAATGATTTATCTCCAACTTTCAAACTATGTGGGTTGTGGGTAGGGTGACCTGTTTGTGGGATGTATTGCTTACCTCTCCCAAAAAAAACTTTTTCAGAAAATACAAGAAATTAAGAATGTATATAATAGAAGAAACATAAATTCAATTTTATAGTCGCAACTTTGTTCTCTGAATGTCCACCAGGGCACTGTTTCTGAGAATTGTCTGTATTGCTCTTACAATACAGACCCCTTGGTCTACACACAGACCTAGGGGATCAGGACCTCTAGGGGTGAGGCACCAAAATGTATGTTTTAAATAAGTTCCCAGGTAATCTTCCTACATACTGAAGTTTCAGCATCCTCCATCAAATGTATGCATTTCAGAGAACAAATACATATTTCTTAAAACAAAACTCTTTACTGAAATATTACTTTATTTAAGAAATACATCCATTTGAAAGTATCATTTAAGGAAATACAAACATCTAACAAAAACTGGGCATCTTTTACTTAGTGTCTAAGTGCTCTTAATCTCAGCTCATTTTAACCACGATTTTTGCTCACATCTGTACACAAACCCTGGAAAGATATAAACATAGTTCCATCTTGGGTCCTTTAGGTTTTGAGATTAATTTGGCCTTAACAGTTCTGGAGGAGATCTCTTTTCAACTGAAATTGCAGAAATCAAATCCGAACTCAAATCTACGGGCAACCTGACATGGTGCTTGCGTGAGCTGTAGGTGGCCTGATATAACTGGGTAAAATGTCGTATTTCAAACTGAGAGTAAAAATGACTACCTTTTCCATAAAAGCCATTCTAGTCCTCTAAAAATAAGAAAAGCAGGCCAGGCACGGTGACTCACGGCTGTAATCCCAGCACTGTGGGAGGTCGAGGTGGGTGGAGTGGATCACTTGAGGTCAGAAGTTCGAGATCAGCCTGGCCAACATGGTGAAACCCCATCTCTACTAAAAATATACAAAAATTAGCTGGGCGTGGTGGTGACTGCCTATAATCCCAGTTACTCGGGAGGCCGAGGCAAGAGAATTACTTGAACCTGGGAGGCAGAGGTTGCAGTGAGCCAAGATCACGCCACTGCACTCCAACCTGGGCGACAGAGTAAGACCCTGTCTCAAAAAAAAAAAAAAAAAAAATAGAAAAAGAAAAAAAATAAGAAAAGCAAAATACAAGACAAAAAAAGTTTTCCTTTATAAGGAAAGTTTCATAAGTTTTCCTTATGAAAGAATAAATACATACACACATATGTGTATTCTTTGCATACATTATTGAAAAGCCTTAATTGTCTTCTTTCCTTCAGTCTTGCTCCTTCCAATACATTCTTTACAGTGCTATGTGAATGACTTTTTAAAAATACCATTACAATCATGTAACTTCTCTGCTAAAAATATTTCAATGGCTTCCTACTGCTTCCAGAATAAAATCCCAACAGCTTTTTCAGTACACACAACCTCATGTGCTCTGCGACCGAGTCCTGGATCACTTCTTTGGCCTCATCTCTGGCCAGAAGAAATTTGTGGATCCTTGGCTATATGGCAGTTCCCTGCTGCAATGGCCTCTAATGCACTGATAGATGCTGTTGCCTCTGCCTCCCAGTTTGCCCATCTGCCTCCCAGTTTGCCCCTTTTCCTCCTAGTTAGCCTCTCTGCCTCCCAGCTTGCCCCTCTTCCTCCTAGTTTGCCCCTATGCCTCCATGTTGCCCCTCTTCCTCCTAGTACGTCCCTCTGCCTCCCAGGTTGCCCCTCTTCCTCCTAGTTTATTGTTCCTTCTTGTGGTGAACTTTGCCATCACACTTCTTCAGGTTATCTAATCCTTCTTCAGGTTATCTAGTCATGTTCAGATTAGATGCCCAGCCAATGACATGGCCCCATTCTCTCCCTACTATATCCTGAACTCTTTAAGGGCAGAAAAGATCTTTTGTGAACAAGATGCCTACCACAGGTCCTAATATACAGATACAAAACAAATACCGGGTGAAGGACCAAAATGGAGGGCTCATCTAGGTCTCTCCTCTTTCATTATATAAAAATATACTATCTACTTTTTTCACATGTTAGAAATAAGAATATTTTTATCAGGTGTCATAAATAATGGGTAATTTGACTTCTCAGTTAATTTTGTCCAAATATTCAACATTACAAACCTATGAAACAGTTATTGATTTTTTTTACCTATCTCAATGGTATAGGTAATAAATGCAAAAGTTCTTATACCACATTTAAGTTGTATAGTCCTCTCTCAATTTCATAATATTTTAATGATAGCAATAAAGGCCATGTATTTTTTAAGTATAGCACCAATAAATATCAACATATACTTACAAACCAAAGCTAATAAGGACTTTATTTTAAAATATGTTACATTGTTTGCATAAAGATTTAAAAACCAGATTTGATTAGTTAGAAGGATGAGGAAGTGCCTAACTATAAATTTTAACCAATAACAGTTTCACTATTAACATATATATGAATATATATATAAATATATATACATAACTTTTCCTACATAAAATGCAGTCTACTGCTCTCTAGGAATTAAGAGCAATAGGTAAAAAGTATACCATGTTAATTATTAGCAGTATCTCATTTTTAATTTTTGAAAGATTTGATATTAACTGTTGGTTAAAGTACAAATGTCAAATATTAGATTCATTTTCCTACTTAAATTAAGATATTAGACACAATATCAAGTGTACTAGCCCAAAGGATTTGGGCATATGAAACAATTGTCAAAGAAAAGTACCTTTTATTCTCTGATTACTCTCAAATAGATAAATATCGATTTATATGTAGAAAATAACATCTACAGAAATAGTGCCTTTTATCTTAATGCCTTTAGAAATACTCTAAACTCAGCAACATAACTGAAATTCCATCTTTTCCTTAGTAAAATATCAGGACCAATCCTGAAGCTATAATAAAGACAGCTATGTACACATATTTTCCACATTCTTCTGATAACAATCTTTTTGATAAAGGCAATTTTAAAATACATATTATAAATATTATTTACTTGTAAGACTTTGAAAATCTTATTTATTTATTTAATTTTTTTTGAGATGGAGTCTCGCTCCGTCACTCAGGCTGGAGTGCAGTAGTGTGATCTCAGCTCACTGCAACCTTTGCCTCCTGGGCTCAAGTGATTCTTCTGCATCAGCTTCCTGAGTAGCTGGGATTACAGGCACACACCACCATGCCAGGCTAATTTTTGTATTTTTAGTAGAGAGACGGTTTCACCATATTGGTCAGGCTGGTCTTGAACTCCTGACCTCGTGATCCGCCCACCTCAGCCTCCCAAAGTGCTAGGATTACAGGTGTGAGCCCCTGCACCCAGAGAAAATCTTTTCTCATAAATCGAGAAGAAAAAATATTTGATCGGATTGTGCCCCTCCCCATTTGGGTTGAGAAAATATGGTTGCCATAGCTATATTTATAAACTTTTGCTCCATCCCTAAGGTTGGGCCCTACAGACAAGAAGGAGGCTTCTCCTCTATGCTTGAAACTCCTCACCACTGTGTGCAACTCCAGGTATTCCGGGATGGTGGTGCTGGGGGAAAGTGCTCAGTCTTGGGGAAGAATCCTGTGGAGATGCAGAGCTGAACAATGGCTTTTCAGGCTTCTTCATAGTAGTTGGAGAAGACATATCTGCGAGAAACAGAGAAAAACCCAAAGCTCTATGACCTTCTTAAGCTCTAAGGTTCATGTCAACATGATGAGAGATCTCATCTTCCAACATTTTAGTATTCTCATACTTTGGCTCTTTTACAAAATATATTCTGAATGTCAATGATCCAGCTATATTGGAGCTCTGAAATATTCGTTCAATCTCCATGGAAGCTAGCAGAAGCCTTCATTAAAATTAGCATCAGACTTATTCCCATTACTAAATAAATCTTAAACTTCTAAAAAAAAAACCCAAAGTCTTGTTTCCTTTAGCCCCTTAGTTCACACAAAGGCCTTCTTTACCTCAGCATTTCATTCTTAAATTTATATGATTCAGAAGATTGTCTTTCGATCTGGCGACTACACTGTGAAAACAGAGGGCAACTGGTGCAAATGTGAAAAACAAACTTCAGGTATGTTGGTCACAATATTACTGATTTCACAGCTTTTATGGGAAACTCATTCAATTGGTTAGCAAAAAAAATACATTCCTTAATTTGCTCTTTCTGCAAACGTTTACTGGGTTTCTCTATTGGCCCGTGAAAATGAAGATGTTAAAGAAATTAAAAGTAATTCCTGCTCTAGGGATGCTCACTGTTGGTGAGGAGGAAAATGATGAGAAGAAAACGGTTGTGAACAGTTGAGAGGTACAATGTGTGTTGAGAGCATTTGCTGCTACATCCCCTACAGGACAGAGATCGTCTCAGTCTCCCCAGGATGAGGAAGGTATTTCCCATTCGCATCATTTTCAAAATGTGAATGGGGATGACATTCTCCGAGAGGAAATGCTCAGAAAAAAAAGATGGCATAAAATACACAAGTAAACAGTGTGTGGAGTGGTGAAAGATGAAGAGGAGCAAGCCTCTGGCAGGTCCCACAGGCTGTGGGGTCTCCAGCTTCCTGTGCAAACATCTGAATGCTTACCCTCATGGGAGAAACACCATAGATGGGCGAAACACGATCAAAATGACAGCTTAGAGCAATCCCCCCAGAAACCACATGGAGGGTGGACTGGCCAAAACAGAGACAGAAATCATGAAGACCACTTTAGCAGATTCAGCAATACATTCATTCCATAAATACTTGTTCAAGACCGAATTTATGCCACACGCTGTACTAGCCTGGGACACAGTGGTGAACTGGACTCATTTTTGGCTCCTTTAAAGCTTAAAATCTAGTGAGGCGATATGGACAAGTAAGAAGGCATTGCAAAAGGTGCCGTGATAGGAAAATAATTCAGAGATTTCAGGCTTCCTTCATTCATTCTTTTCATAAATATTTAATACTGCCAAAAGATAGATCATGAGAGCTTGAAATAAGAATCATGATAGAGCTAATGCAATAAATATTTTAACAGGATTCACCCAATTAAATTATTAAGTGATGTAGACTGTTATCATCTTAGTTGACTAAGAGACTATACCATGCAGTTTGTTGGAATAAATAGGGAGTTTAGAGATGTGCCTTGCTTTTAACATCTTGAGTTATGTTGACTTTAATGGAAGTTTATCAACTTAGAGTAAAATGTTATAAAAATGATATGAGCTATAAAATTTGTATTTTATTATGAAAAATGTTAACTGTATTCACAAGCAGACAGAACTGTAATGAATCCTCATGCACCGATAACCCAACTTCGGCAATGATCAACTCATAACAAATCTTATTTCATCTTTATCCCTATCTACACTTTCTTTCCCTGTGGTACTTTGAAGCAAATCCCAGATATCATACAATATTGCTTCTAAGTATTTCAGCATGTATCTCTAAAAGAAAATAAATCTTTATTAAAAGAAAAAAAAACTGTATTACACATCAAAATGTACACAATTTGCACTTTTGAGTTTTTTTGAAATGAGAAAAAGACCTTATGGTACTATTAATATAAGAAACTAATTATCACTACATTTGACCATTTGAAAAATTCTGGAAAAGGCATTCATAAAATTAAATATGCATTTTTCAGTATGGTGGCATTTAAAGGATGAATATACTACTGTAAAGGCAGTAGACATCACAGTCTACAAAAAATGCCAGGCGTATTTGTAGCTGTAAGCTACAATTTGTGACTGGCTGTCGTGAATCTATCAGAACTTTGATGAGTCAGAGAACCATTTCAGTATTTCTTTTTCAAAAAAAAAAACAGAAATAAATTATTCATAAAATCACAGAAATTAAGGCCACTATAAAAAAAAGAAAAAAATTTTAAACCACGGCTTAAAAAATAGACAAAGAAAGTTCATTTCAGCTATATTCAAGATGCCAAAAATAATACTTAATTTTGCTTAAGAGCTATGTGATTTCAAAAGGTAATACTACAAATATAGACTTTTAACTAATGGATATAAAATCATAGACATACAGTATTAGAAATGGAAAGAACCTCTATTTTGTCTTTTTTGTTACAGATAATGCAATAACTTTCCATTCCAAACTTTTAATTTAAAATTGACTGTTAGAAAAAGAAACTGGGAACTTTTTATTGACACTCTTCTGCTTTACCTGTGTCTAATATAAATTTCAAGTAAAATGTAACTTGTAAATCAGTTTCTAAAAGTTCCATAGAATAAATAATAATGCATAACTATACATCATTTTAAAATAATTTAGGCCAGGTGCAGTGGCTCACGCCTGTAATCCCAACACTTTGGGAGGCCGAGGCGGGTGGATCGCCTGAGGTCAGGAGTTCGAGACCAGCCTGGCCAACATGGTGAAACTCCGTTTCTACTAAAAATACAAAAATTAGCTGGGTGTGGTGGTGGGCACCTGTAATCCCAGCTACTCAAGAGGCTGAGGTAGGAGAATTGCTTGAACCTTGGAGGCAGGTGTTGCCTGTCAAGATAGTGTCATTGCACTCCAGCCTGGGCGACAAGAGCAAACTTCTGTCAAAAAAAAAAAAAAAAAATTAATGTGACCACAGCTTGAGAAACAGAACAGTGTCATTCTAGGTATGTCGTTTCTGGAAAAGAGGATCAATTAAGGCAATTGAAACTACTGTAACTATATCAGACTTTTCATTAAACTCAGTCAAATTCATGGGTCTCCTTTTGTAAAGGGCACATAAATCAAGGGTGTTTATATAGAAGTTGAAGATGATCATGAAATTTTTAATGTAAATTATATAAATTTTAAGAAGCAAACCATTTGTATCTTTTTAGCCAAAATGACACACTTGTTTTTACTGAGTAATTATTATGGGTCCACTTATTTTTTCAATTCTTCTTTGGGCATACACCTAATAATAGTGGTACCTTCATAGAGGATTGATTATACAGACCAACACAGAAGAAACAGAATAAAATGTGCTGTTCAAGCTGCAAAAGGAACCACAAACTCTTTCCTTAAACAACAAAAGTAACTTATAATAGTAAATACAAGAATGGGAAGGTTTACTGACCAAACTGAAAGGATTTGCTTTAGAAACAGGTGGAGAACGGTAGTATCAGAATATAGGTTTAACTGCCTTTGTTTTCTGATTAAATGAAATTCATTCTTGGCCCATTAATAAAAATATACTGTTATACAGCACGCAGAAGGCACTATGCTAAGAGCTTAGGAAGATACAAAAGTGAATCCTCTCTCTCTCAAAAAAACAAAACAAAACAAAAAAACAAAGAAAAACCCTCTCTAGACTAGAAGGGGATATAAAAGATCAATTATCTGGGGAAAATGTAAGGATACAGTTTCTAGCTAGTACATTTTAATCATGAACCAAACTAGTATTATTTTAATTTTAATTTTATTTTGAATGTCCACAGTCTAAAAGACTCATGCCAAGGTGAACAATGATATTGTTTCTATGTTTAATGTGCTCATATGCCATAAAAATAGTTTGACGAATGAATATATAGAAGAGATACCTTAAAGTGACCTTTCTGTGAAGAAAAACAAATGCCACGCTTTTCACAATCTACTGTCCCTCAAGCAGGAAGAATAATACATAAAAAGATTAAGTTGAATAATAATAAAGTTGAGTAATGCATAACTATATAACTTGAATAATAATGCATACATAATAGTGCATAAGTTGAATACTACATAAAATAAAGAAACTGAAAAGAGATGCAAGATGATAGGCAAAGGATTAGCTGATGTTTCTATTGGTGGAAGGGAGGCAGGAGGTGCTGGTAGTTGATGAGGAAGAATTAGAGGCCAGTGATGGCTTGAAATCAGACAAAACAATTTAAATTTGATTTAGAAAGTAATAATTTATAAATCAATTGATTTTAGAAGAAAAAACTTTCCAAAAAATTGATTTTTTTTCTGTTCTCAGCGCCCTTTTCACTTGTACCTGGTTGGACCAAAAATTTTCTTCCTAGTCTCCACCAGGCCTTCCTCACCATGGCATTTTATAAAAACCAGCAGCTGGCATCGTATCTTTCAAACAGTATCTTTCTCATTGCAAGATCTACCACAGTATATCACATTTTTAAATAGCTCTTTTTCTTTGTTATTCCATTTTATTTAAACTTTAGTGAAGCTAATTTTCTTATGGCTTCCTTTAGGAGCAGAAGAAATATGTTTTTAACTCCTGCCATCCCTGGTCTATGACATTCCCTTGAACTAGAAAATGAGGCATTTCCACTCTCCTTATTTCTCCCATAGAACAATGTTTTATCCACTGAACAAACTTATTTTCTCCTTAAGTAATCTCTCTTGGAAAACCCTGAGTTCTAGATTTCATTAATGATCTTTTGTTTGTATCTTATATTACTTGATGGATTTTTCATTGTTATTTACTTGTATCCACTGAATATACTTTTTTTAAAAAGTTGACTAATGGCTTACCTCCTAAGGAACATGCTTTTATCAAAAACACAAAAAGATGCAGAGGCTGGAAGAATATGCTACTTGGGAAGAGAATGAAAAAAAAAAAAGTAGAAATGAAAGAAAGAAGAGGTAAAGCAGGCACTGTGTCTAGGCAGCTTATTTTAGAATCTCTTGCATGTGAAAGCAACTGTATTATGAAGTGATGACTAGTAGTGCAGGATGAGAAAAATAACCATAGCCAGCATATCTTAAAATTCATGTTCCATGAATAAATATCACCAGATGAGAAGCAGTTGACTATAAAGCAAAGAGAAAAGAAAATCAATCACTGAGATTCTAATAAGTGTGAGGAACTATGGCTAAGCATCGAGATGCTAAACAAAAGCACTTGGTTCCTGTCTTGGTGATGCTTCAGTAGAGAGGGCAGAAATTAAAGACAAAAATACATTAAATAATTGCAATCATAATCATATTGGATTGCAGAAATAATTCTTCTTAATGACAGATTAGAGAGAATAATTTTTTAAAAAAGACTCACATTGATGGTGTTATTCTTCAATGTGTACACCCACATTTACATTTATAACTGAAAATTAGCTATGACTGTAGAAATTCATCGTGCAGTTGAATATGTAATAAAAGATCACCATGTAAGAAAAAAGTTTAAGTAGGCTACTGATAAAGTTGGTTCATTCATTCTTAAGCATCCCTTTAAGTAAGTATTTTGCAAAATCAAATTGTCACATGATTTTTCCTGACCATACTATATATATTTTTGGCACTGTAGCATATATATCTCCTGGGCCTTGATGTGTCATTTATTTCACAGCATCACTTCAAAGAGATAAGGGCTTAAGCAAATAAAGAGTTAGATCAACTCATCTCCCAACAAGGTAATTTCATCTACAAAGGAAGAGAGTCGCTGTGAAACACAGCGTATGTACTCGACTCATCGGCAGCTTGCACAAATGGCGCTCCAGATGTATATCTGTTCAAGTCAGCCCAAGGCAACAATTTTGATCAATTCTAATGTGATAAAATGCTGCAGGGAAAGTGTGCAGAAACGTGTTTACGTCAGTCCTTAATTAAACTGTTGTTCACTTCCAAAGAACCTTAGGAAACACTAATGAGACATGAGTTTTGGCAATTTCTTCATCAAAGCAAAGACCCCTTCCTCAGTCTGTAGCAGCCTGTCATCCAAGTCGCTCCCGGGATAAATGTCACATGGCACTCCAATCAGTTAGCCACCTGTTAGTAGAACTTCACTGAAGTCAACTAGTGATCTAGGGCAAGCTCAAACAGCCACCTTAACACCTGCCTGTCTGGGACACCTGCTCCTTTTTCACATATAGTAGAGCAATATGTTAGCTTTTCCAATATGCTCGAGTAGATTAAGGTTACAAATCAGACTTCTAAAGCCTACATAGAAAACATATAATTTTCTTTTTTGAAACATTTCTTTTCTTCCCTATAGTAACACAATTTTTAACAATTTCAAATTAATTATGTAAGAACACACAAGAATTCTTGAATTTCTGGAAGCTATTATTTTCAGCATACCATATCACTAAATTAAAATGTATTAACTGTGCCAGTCCTAGGATTTAGGCCTGTTTCTAGGATAGAATAGTCCTATTTCTATCTGGTTAACAAAGAAGCAAATTGCTTCAAAATGTTTTAAAAGTCCAATTATTTTACATATTCCTAAGTTGTCTTCCTTATTTGCATGTCATACTTGTAACTTGTAAACAAGTCTAAATGAACCCTATAGATACAAGTCACCATTTGCTGGCTACTTTTATTCTCCGGTATTTAATGTTAAGGTTTGTCTTATTGCTAAGTGCTTATAAAGCTATAATCATTGTTAAAAGTATCTAAATATCTTCATTTTTCACATTATCAAGTTGCTGAACAATTTACAGGATTCCTCTTTTTCCTTTCTATCTTTTATTATTTTGCAAATTTCATTTATTTATTTAATTATTTTAGAGACAAGGTCTCACTCTGTTGCCCAGGCTGCGGTGGCACAATCATGGCTCACTGCAGCCTCAAACTCCTGGTTTCAAGCGACCCTCCCTTCTCAGCCTCCCGAGTAGCTAGGACTATGGGCACACAATCACACCCAGCTAATTTTTAAATTTTTAGTAGGGACAAAGTCTGGCTATATTGCCCAGGCTGGTCTAGTCTCCTAATCTCACGAGATCTCCTGCTTTGCCCTTTGAAAGTGTTGAGATTATTGGCTTGATTCATTGCACACGGTCTTCTTTTTTCCTTTCTTCCTTTTTTTCTTCGTCGTCGTTGTCTTTTTTTTTTTTGGCAAAAGAAAACTCGGAGTGTATTGAAAACAGTTACAAAACTTCTGTTAACTTTGACCCTCTGGTATGATACTGACCAGAGGAGTTTGAAGAGCATATATAAAGACACTTAGCTTAGAGACAGTCCAATGGCTGGGATTTGACAAGATTACATTATATTGACAAGTTTTATCAAGTTGATACACCCTCATAATTTTCAAAGTTCTTCAATTTTTGGACTTTTGAAAGTATTCGACTATCATAGATTTTTTTAAAAAATAGTTTTGTAGATATACAAAAACTCGGAATATTGAAAACCTCTTCAGAGACCAAATTCATTGTTGGGTGAAGGCAAAGGTGGTCAACACATCCATCACTCCACGGAAACTCTGTCAAGCAATACAGCACTGAAAGTGAAAAATGAGCTTTAGCTTAACTGGGATATTTCTGCTTTCCATTAAAATGTTGGGTGGAAGCTGGAAGACAACATGAAAAAGAAATGAACCATCTGCATAAAATAATAATGTTATTTAAAATAAATAAGGTAGTAAATGAGAGGCTACCAAATCAAGTCTGTGGGATGAGTTTTGTAGCTGAAATCTGACATTTTTACTTCAGGCCACAAATCCAGAGTCAGTCCTGAGTCAAGGAAAGAGTTTGGGCTCTGTTCCCAGAGGACAAGGAGAAGGCAGAGAAGATGATTGCCAACTGAAAGCTAAAAAGATCACAATTTCTCAGCCTCTGTTTTTGCCCTGGGATAAACAGTGTTGAGGAGAGGAAAGTGTCCAGGTTATTTATAACTGTATGAGTGTCATGTAAAATAAGACAACTATTAAGGCCAGATTGGGGCAGTATCTAGCCTGCCAGATACTTAAGATCCCAGCCCAAAGCTTTGATGTATTTATTTCTAAGGATCTCCGTGTAGAGAATGACAGCAATCCTTACTTTAACAGGTTTTACCTAAAAAGTAAAGGACTGATGATGGGTGACGGAGTGTGTCCTGGAGGAGGAAGAAAGGAGAGAGAGACCAAGTAAGCTCTGCCTTTACTTGAAAGCTTTGTACAATCCTTTGTACAATACCCTCTCAATTTCTCCATTTTCTTCACAAATGGAGCTACCCTGGCTCATAGGGAGAAGATATATGGTGTGTTTCTTGATGGTTTAAATGACATATAAATGATAAAAAAGAAGTGCATGGGTAAAGACACAGGGACATAAAGAATGTTCTATAAATTTCTTTCAGAGGACATGCTTCGAAATTGTTTATAGAGCCATGTGCTACATTGAAATTATTACAGCTTATAACAACGGAGTTAAGCCATTCAGGCACTGCTCTAGGGAATGTAAATTGATAAGATCTAAGCCAATATTTACCAACAGCCTTAGACATTGACATAAGATTTAACTTAGTAATTCTACAGTAGGAATGTATTTATTCCTGTAAAAAAATTTCATTGAACTTCTATTTGGTGACTTCACGCCAGGCAGTATGCTAAGGACTGGGGTCAGTGAAAAGAACTAGACAAGAATCACCTAATCAGATTAGGCACAGAGTTAACATGCAATGATGTTCACTGTATCTCTCTTTATAATATAAAAACTTCAAATCTATCTAAATATTCATGAGCAAAGTAGATATTTAAAATTTTATGGTGTAGCCAAAGTATGGCATATTATATACTCATTACAAAGTGGAAGACTGGACGGGGTGGCTCATGCCTGTAATCCCAGCACTATAAGGCCCAGGCGGGTGGATCAAGTCACCTGAGGTCAGGAGTTCGAGACCAGCCTGGCCAACATGGCGAATCCCTGTCTCTACTAAAAATACAAAAATTAGCCGGCCATGGTGGCGTGCACCTGTAATACCAGCTACTGGGGAGGTTAGCGCAGGAAGAATTGCTTGAATCAGGGAGGTGGAGGTTGCAGTGAGCCAGGATCGTGCCACTGTACTCCAGCCTGGGTGACAGGGCAAGACTCTGTCACAAAAAAAAAAAAAAAAAGAAAAAGGAAAGGAAATTGAAGGATATGGTAAAATGCCATTAGATTATAAAGACAAAAAAACTTACAAAATAGCATATATCATATAAGCTCAATTTACTGCAAAAATATGTTCATAGAAACAGAACGCACTGAAATGTGGAAAAAAACACATAGAAAAACAGGCTAGCATATATACAGTCAAATATTAACAGAAGTTATCTTTTTGTGATGAGATTACAGGTGATTTTTATTTTCTTCTTCATATTTGACAGTTTGTTTTTTTAAATTCCCCACAAGTAACTATTACTTTTACTGTAAAAATTGTAAAACACATATTTTTGGGAAAACTGCTGCCTGTAGCTCCACAGAATATTATAAATAATTTCCAAAGCTGGGTTAACAATATTGAATCCTGTTATGTGTCCAACATTACACTGCAAGAAGAAAAGTTTCATATTAGTTTAGGTACTGGATGTTGCAAAACTGTAAAACGAAATGCTTAAATGTAACATTTGCAATTTAGTTGGCTACAGGCAAAACAATGTCTTTTGAAAACACAGTGAAGAAAAAAAGAGTATCTAAATATCTGTGTCTAAGGACTCCTCTAGATGTAAAATTTTATGATTGTGTGGCAAATGTGAACAAGTCCTTCCCACACACTCCAAGTTAACAAAAAGCTCTGAATGTTATGACAAGACATATGGATGTAATCCCACTACAGTAGTTTGATGATGATGCCAGATGATTCAAAAAATAATTAGCTGCCATGTTAAGAAAGTATCTCCTTATATATATATTTACATTTATCACACTCTAAAATAACACTGGAAAAAATGGCAAGCTACATTAAGAGGAGATAAGATGTCATCTTCAATTAGATTTCTCAACCATTTTTTAAAAATTTATGAAATCAGTTCCTTTTCAAACGAGAAAGTATGGTGGTCTTTGTGTTAAATAAATGAAATTCTTACTTTAATTATTGAGTTGTTTAATCTTAATTACACTTGAGCATATTATTGTATTCCTCAGTAAAGTAAAATATTTTCTAATAGTTTAAGTGTCTCTTGCCATATATTTTAACCCAAGCACAGTTAAGTAGCATGTTCCTACAAGTCTCTATTTTATCACTTCTCTATAAAAAAGGTCTTGAGGCTACACCTACACCCAATGCAAAGTTAAAGCTCAAACCTCTTTGAAGCTCACAAACACCTTCCAGAGACACTTTAAAAAATCCTTTGAATAATGAAGAACAGTGCTAAAACAATGAATGTGGAATAAATGAAAATTACTTTTTAAAAACACTTCAAAATGCTTTTGCCCACTAAGCAATTTCATTTCAACAGACAGACAATGATAAAGTATCTTGAGTAATGTGTGTAAACCTAATTTGAAAGAGAGAAAAAACATCAAACAATTATGCAGGACTTGGAGTATATTTTAGTCGCTTATTAAACATTGGCATAGGTAAACAGCTGCTATTCACCATGCCTCTCGGGAAAACCTCTTGGCTATGGAGGCTTATTAGTGTTAAGCATCTGAGAGCCATGGGCTATAAAATAAAATCAATACCATAACCTTAACTGTAAAAGTCAGAAAGATACTGGAAGAGTTCTAATTTAACAAGATTACAGATGAGTTTTCAGAGGAGAACATTTGGGGAAAAGCCATGCATTTAAAAACATTTATGCTACAAGACATCTCAAGGATTTTGTTGTTACTAATGCTGTTATTATCCACGCTGGTAATGGTTAGGGTTGATTTAACTGATGTGTTACTTTAGTGGATTTACAGGAAAGTCCTATAAATGATCTGGAACTTACTTCAAATAAAATCATTAAACTGAGGTAGTAAACTAATTGCTTGAGAACAATTATGATTTGATGTGATTTAGTGTGGTAGAAAAAGAATTACAAAAATTTTAAGGTCATCAGTTCAGCAGTTCAATGCAAATATGATTACTTTGCACAATATTCTGTTTCTCTTAATGGAAAAGTAGTCAAAATTGGTATAAATTGTAGTGTTTAAGTTCAACCTAAATCTATATATTTTTTTCCTCCAACAAATGTAAATGAAGAAAAAAAGAACATTCTGTCAATGAAATTACTATGATGGCATATTTATTATCCTAATGGTTTTAGAAATCATGTGAAATTCATCAGTACCAAAACCTCTATTTAGTAATGGACCAATTACATTTGTGAGATAATGTCAATGAAACCGAATATTGTCACAGGATAATGGTCTCCCATTGCTACATCCCTAGTCATTTAGAGAAAATAAATGTTGCCGTCTGGCTGAGTCATTTGTTTTCAAAGTAGGAGACACTGACTCCATAGCAAGGTTCTGTTATAATAATTCAATCTCTATCAATCATTTGCTGCACCAGAATGGTGCAGGACAGGACATGCATTTGTGAGAACTGCGCATTCCTCAGGTGTAAAGCAAAATATATGGGCCTTCAAGCATGTAAGTAGCCCAATTATTGTTATTCAATGAGAGTGTTTAAAATGAACACTTAAAAAATAATTTAAGAAACAGAAAACTTTCTGAATTTTCCAAAAGATCCATGTTAATGACGGCTTTGAAAAGACTCAAGTACTGAAGATCTTCAAATTCTTTGACTCCAATAGATTCAAAATCTAAAATGTTAGAACACAAAGAAACCTTAGTATACAACTTTGTTATTTTACAGATGGGAAGACTCAAGATTTACTGAAGTTAAGTGATTTGTCTAAGACCACGCCAATATTTAGAGTTTCCTAATCACAATTACAGTGCGCTAGGCATAAGGCAAAAAGACTAGAACAGAACTAAAAGAAAACATATATTTGATAATAAATATATACTTAATTTTTATATTTTGACAAATATAGCTCATTTTAAACTGGCCATATATCATACACTTCTACTAAAGACATTCTAGAACTTAGGATTATTATTTAATATCTTATTAAACGGAAAAGTGATTTTTAACCTGATTTTAGTGCAAGGACAACATGCATGAATCTCCGAGGAGTCTATGAGCCCCTATGAAGTTATGTGCATTTATCTGTATTGAAGTTTCATGCATTAAAAGAAATTGTAATAGAGGTTTTATAATTAGTTTGCAAAATCATAAACATAGTATCTCAATGACTTATTTGGGACACAGTATTATATAGTAATAATGAGCATGGGTTTCTTCAGCTAGACAGACAGGGGCTCCCATTCTACCTCTGCTACTTACGATCTGCATGATCTATGTCAAGTTTGTTAAGCATTGTAACGATCAGTTTAGTAAGCTGTAAAATGGGGTTTCTATCAGGTTTAAAAGAAAAATAGATATAAACTTAGCCGTGCACCTGACAGAAAGGGCTCAATAAATAAATGGCAACCACAAATGGCAATAGAATCTTGCTTTCCTTGTTTCATTTACATGGGCTTTTTGAAGACAGTTTTTAAATTTACATGCTTTCTTCAATAAATAAATGATATAGAAAAAGCAGGAGAGTCACCAGTATAGTCTAAAAAGAAGGTGAAAATACAAACATAATCTATGGACTAAATTTGAGTCCTGATTCAAACAAGACAAACTTTAAGTTATTCTAGGGAATTTGAACATGGATTATATGTTAGATTACATTGAGAAATTAACGTTATATTTGTTAAATTGATAATAGTACTGTGATTATGTAAAAAAAAAAAAAAAGTTCATTGTTCAAAACACTTAGATCTATTTACAAGCAAAATGCCAGATATCTGAGATTTGCTTTAAAATACTTTTAAAAACCGGGAGACAGTAAATGCGATAAGACTGGCAAAGTGTTAGTAACAGTTGAAGCTGGGTGATGGTACATTGAGGTTCACTTTACAATTCTACTTTCAGTATTCTCCAGACCAAAAGACTTCTTAAAATTGTGCATTCGTTTCAAACCAATTCTTCCCCACATTTATTCTTCAAAAGCATTCCTATCTTCAGTTTATTTTAGTACAAAAAATTTTAATCCTGGCACTAATAATAATAGTTGATTTGTTTGTGTGTGTGTGTGTAAAATTTTACCATCTCAAAATTTTGCTTTGAGAATTCTTTCAGAACCCTGAAAACTCACAAATTCATCTCTATTTTCTCATTCTAGTTCTGTTAGGTCTAACAGTGTCTTCCTTAAGCTACCCAAGAAAAGTGTCCCTCTACCAAGACTTGTGAAGCAGTGTTTAAAATCTCCTAGGCCATTTGTAAGTTTACATACTGATTCCCTAGGCAGGCTTAGGATAACAGAAAAAGAAAAAAAATCCCTTGAACAAAGATCTAGGCTCTGCCATTCATTACTTGGGACAGGACAGCCTCTCTGATCCTTGGACTACTTAGCTGTGAAACAGGAGCTTGAATTATGTCTCACTAATGATTCCAATAATTCATGATCTGTACCTGAAAAATCAATTGCTTATTGTATATGACATTGGAAGTCTTATAACTGAAATGACACTGGCTTTCCAAACTACTTCATAATAAGCTTAAACATGAACTCAATATGTAAAAAGATTTCAAATAAAACCTTTTCTCATGCAGAGAAACTTTGCATGGCACACTATGATATTATCTCCCACGGGTTTCCCACTTCCCTATTTTAAGCTGTGTTCCATCAAGCTAGAAACCCAGTATTAAATAGAAAGTTGTTATTTTTTTCAAACTAATTATCTATTGTGGTTTTTCTGCAAAATGCTGTATTTTCAAATCTTTAAGCCTCCAGAGCACAGAAATATGAGCACGACTTTTCCATATTAATCAGTACCAGCCCTGCTAACATGTATACAAGTTTACCCCATCCAAAATGCTATTCTTGATTAGAACATATGAAGGGGGAACAAACATTCGCCAATTAGGAGGTAATGTGGGGAATTCTGATGAAAGCCTTCACCAACAATTTATTGTTTTCCTTTCCATTTTAAAGAAGCTCATGTTGTGATTTTTCAATCACAGCAACATAGTTGAAGACGCATTCCTCTTCAGGGTGGAAGCATCCTTGAAGTTTGCTTTCCAATGTCAGGGTAGTACCTGGAAATTCACTTAGAGTTCTTTACTTTCAATATTTTCCATAAAAAGAAGCTAAACAAAGAAACTTAAAAATTGGGCTTGAACATCAAATCTAAACCAGCTCTCCTTCACATTCATCCATGAAAAGCATTTGTAGCTCTCTTTTTTTCTGGTTCAAAACTTTGATATTTGAATATTTGCTATTTCATCCTTGTGATACAAACTGCAGGAATGTAAGGAATTGTTGGTGCTCTATTTGGTCTCCAAATGGAACTTAAAAAGTTCTTCCAGTATGGTTACTAAGCTGTCTGCACTGCCATTTTCTAGGACTTCATTTAATGTTAATGATTCCCAGATAGCAGTTATTCAACCATTTATGAAAGCTGCTTATTCACTCAGCTCCCACAGCTCTAGAGAAATCTTCAGATTATATCATTTGTCAGACTGTGGTTTGGGCTAGAGCACTGTGTTCCAAAGTTTGAGCCTAGGATTAATGCTCCCTATAGATTCTTTGATAGAAATAAAAGGTTCTGAAGTCACAAACTTAATAAACATGTTCAGTCAAGAGCCACTCCTGGATTTTCACAGCACACAGTAGTATATTAAATATTCTGCACATTCATTTATGAATGAAAATAGCTGAAATTTTCATTACAAGAAAATTTTCCAAATTTAGCTGAACACTCTTTTGTATGTCGCATATCTTTTCACATTCCTAAACTCACAGTAGGAAATGCTGGGGGGCCTGGTGTGGTGGCTCACGCCTGTAATCCCATCACTTTGGGAGGTCCAGATAGGAGTTCCAGAACATCGTGAGCAACATAGTGAGACCCCAGCTCTACACAAAATTTAAAAATTAGCTGGGCATGGTGGCAAGTGCCTGTAGTCCCAGCTACTTGGGAGGCTAAGGTGGGAGGATCACTTGAACCTGGGAGGTCAAGGCTACGGTGAGCCATGATCGTGCCACTGCACTCCAGCCTGGGCAACAGAGCGAGAAAAAACAGAAATGCTGGCCTCGGATTCTGGTTCTGTCAGTATGCTATCACACTCTTATTTACTGTTATTTATTTCCTGATTGAGCACATAATGCTAAATTGGCATTTTTACTCTCTAGCCCCCAGTGTTCCCTTGGGCCCTTTGGCTTAATGCATTTGATATTTAACACTATATCCTAATAGAACTCTAGAATGTGAAAATCAAAATTTAGCACAACAGTTAAGACTACCTTACTAATGAGAATATTTTCAAAATTATCAAAAATAAATCTCTAGGACTTGGAAAGAAATTAAAACTTCAGAAAGACTTAACTGAGAAGACATTTATATAACAGAACTGGAGATTTTTATAAAAATTAGTATTTTTATTTTTTAGTACCTAAGATACCAGAACACAATGCCTAAATATAGCTTCAGAGTCCAGTTTAATTTTTCAAACTACTTTCCAAGTTGTAATAATATGCCAATATACTAGGTAGTGGTAGTTTTTGCCAACATGCCACTTTAATGATTTTATGTAAAGATTTACTGCTCATCGTGCTTAAAACTAAGCGAGCTCTAAAGCATGGAGTCGGTCCTCTCATAATCTTATTTATTTTAGTCCCCGTTTTTTTCTAAATAGTAAAAGTTATTTTTCCATTTGGGAGGTCAAGGGCTGGAAACTTAATTTATTTGTGTGCCCAATGCCTGCAAAAATTCCTATAATATAACAGACATTTGAGAAACCGTTCATTGAACCAAATTATCTCAAATCCCATACATGTAGAAAT
This sequence comes from Chlorocebus sabaeus, assembly GCF_047675955.1. Classification (NCBI taxonomy): domain Eukaryota; kingdom Metazoa; phylum Chordata; class Mammalia; order Primates; family Cercopithecidae; genus Chlorocebus; species Chlorocebus sabaeus. The sequence goes on from NC_132915.1 coordinate 43,502,494, forward strand.
TAATAACATTTTACTGCATAAAGTCTTTTTGAATTTATATTTTATCTAAGATTACAGGTTGTTTAAATACTCATCTGGCTGAAAAGCTGTTCAAACTTCCATTTAGAAATCCCCAACTTCATACTGCAAATATATTTACCATGTCATATTTTTTCTCACTAAATGTCTATTAAATGTTTTAGAAGTTTTACATTCAGACTTAGATAAATTAGTGACTATCAGAATGGCAGTGGCAAACTGACCTTATAAAGAACTGTTTTCAATGTGCAAGCATGCTATTTATTTGTCTGTTAAATTACTGAGTGATACGGTTCAGCTGTGTCCCCACCCAAATCTCATCTTGTGTTGTAACTCCCACAGTTCCCACGTGACATGGGAGGAGCCTTGTGGGAGGAGACTGATTTATGGGGGCAGATCTTTCCTGTGCTGTTCTCATGACAGTGAATGAGTCTCACAAGATCCGATGGTTTTAAAAACAGGAGTTCTCTGCACAAGCTCTCTCTTTGTCTGCCGCCATCCATGTAAGACGTGACTTGCTCTTCCTTCCACCAAGATTGTGAGGCCTCCCCAGTCATGTGGAACTGTAAGTCCAGTAAACCTCTTCCTTTTGTAAATTGCCCAGTCTCAAGTATATCTTTATCAGCAGCGTGAAAATGGACTAACACACTGAGCATTGGAATACAACTGGTTTTAGTCTCATCACAGTAACTTGAATTAGAGGAAAAACTGTAACCTATCTCTTATTTTTCCTCTTATATCAAAAGTTACAAAAGATTGCTCTAAAGAAAAATTTCAAAAAAAGTACATCAACTAGGAATCGAGTCTCTGAATTGACTCAGATGGAAAAAAAATTAAGAAAGACAAGATCTTAATGTAATTTTTCATGGAGGAAGTACTAGAATAAAAGAAATGTTCAACTTGCCTGTTGATAAACTAATCTGGTTCTATTCATTAATCATTAAAATCTTAAATGAAGAAAAACAATATCCAAAAAAGAAATTTTTTAATAGACAGAGAAGCAGTCAGAAGTTTAAGACCAGGATTTACAGAAAAGACTAAGCAAGGAGAAATATTCTAGAACATAGGAAAGAAATATAACAGTTGTTGGATACCCCTTTGCTAGTGACTCAGTATTATTTTCCTTTTCATTTCCTTCTGTACATATAAAATAATATAAAGTAAAAATATAAATATTACATAATATAGATGCTGACAAATTTAATTTTCATCACTATTCATCAGGAGAAGCAAATTATATAGCCCTCTACCAAATGTTTAACACTATTAAATTATGTTTAGTTTTAAAATATTCATGTCTGTATTTGCAAAAGTATAAGTTACAATTCTCTTATAATCAGAAAGTTGTAATTTTTTGTTTTGAAGAAATGACACAAGGACATAATTAATTTATCATTGTAATATGCTAAAATAAAAATACTTTTTCATTAAGTTACTAAAATTGCATGAACATATCACTACATAAACCTAGATTTTGTATTAATATTTTGCCTGATTTAAGAACAGAATACATGTAATAATTTGGTCATATTATATCCTTTATTTTTGCCTACTCAGAATAAATCTCAATGGTTTAGGTTGGTATTTCAGATTGAAAGGGAAAGTAAAATGCCACATATTGTCCATAATTTTGTTATATTTGATTCTCATATTTAATAAATCAATTTGTTAAGGGCTATGTCAAGAATAGATTTTAATGCAAATTTAACACTAACAGAATAAGGCATACCCAGGAAATAATTAATAGTAAATTTTACGCATTTCTGCCCATTTTAAACACAAGCATATTTTAATCAACCAATAAATAGTTATTGAGTATCAATTAGTGCAGGGCTTTGTAGGAGAAAATACTATAAATACAAGACATGTCAAAGCTATTACAATGATTGGAGTGGCACTCAATATGTGCTTTAGACAACTCCCTCCATCACAGGCAAGTGTGTCTAAAGAACATCAGAAGATGGACAAGAACAACCATTGGGCATTTTATTTTGCAAATTTTTAAAAAGCAATTTTCTAAGAACAAAAGGACTGCATTGGGCTTAGCAAATTATAAAGATAGTACTGTATTGCCTGCATTTCTTCATTGTAGTTGAGTCTTCTTCCCACAATGGCTTATTGTGCACATTACAAAGTCTTCAGGGTCTTCAGAATTAAAGTGACAGAGAGAGAGAGAGAGAGAGAGAGAGAGAGAGAGAGAGAGAGTGTGTGTGTGTGTGTGTGTGTTTAAAAAGCACACTTGAGAATGAAATATTCTTCCTTACCCTTAATATAATGTGCCTTTACAGACTCCTCCAATAAGTCTAGTCATCTTGACAAAAGAAAATCACCAAGACAATACAATGATTTTACAAAGAAAAAGAATGACAGTTTCCCTTCTACTTTTCAAAAATGTTTTATAATATGATTTGAGATTGGCTTTATTCAATAGGCTTAAAGAGGAATCAATTCTTACAAAGTGACACTCTCTATAATAAAGAACACCTACACTTCTGAATAACACATCCATTCCCACACATTCACAAGGTTATTACCATTAGAATCTTTTCCAGAAGAATTTTCTGACAGGGAAACTATGGCTTTGTTTAGAATAAGCTGACAATGTCAGTAAAACAAGCAATAAAATATTAAGGGTTGAGGGTTTTGTTTTTCGTTTCATTACTGCAACTCTGGTAAAAGTCTCTATTATATCTTGCCTTCACTAATATGACTGGTGTTCTGCCTATCAATGGTTCATTTATACAACTATTTATTGTACTCCTACTATGCACCAAGTGTGTGTTAAGTGGTGGTTACAGTAGTAGTCAAAATAGATAAGGTCCCTGCTCTCACAGTGTAGACAGATTTAGACAACTAATCTCATAAATAGCTATATGATTACATATTATGAGTACAATGAAAGAACAGTACTGGGTGTTGACAGAGTAAACTAGAAGACAGAATTTAGATTGAAATTTCTCAATTTAAGCTGGGCTCTGAAGGATGACAAAGAGTTTGCCAGATAAAGAGTTAGAAGAGCATTCCAGAGGTCATAACTTACAGAAAGGTCGTGGGTGCTGAATTCCCAACTTTAAATAAAGCAGTGGGCTCAAGTGCAAGTAAGGGAAAGCAGAATGTCACCTGCCAAGGCTATGGTGGCAGACACAGGCCAGGCCTGTTGGTCATACGAGAAAATTCCCATTTTTTCCTGAGAGCAGTGGGAAGTGACTAGAGGATCTGAAGTAGGGGAAGTAATATGCTGTTATTTACGTTTTATAAAGATTTTTGCCTACTGCCTGAAAAATAGATTTGGTGGGGTCTCTCATGAGGACAGTCTCAGAGACAAAATTCCCTCTGAGGGGGGTCTCACAGTCAAACTCTCTCCAGTTGAGTTTCAAATCCTTGCATAAAATGACCCTTGTCATCTCCATTATTTTCCTCCATGTGAACCGTGTCCAGCCACATGGCACACACAGCCATTCTCAAATTTGCCTCCCCACCTAACACATGGCTATGCTTTTGTCTCAGTTCCCACCGCCACCCCCTTCAGCCTCTCACTTCTTTATTAGTTAAAATCTCAAGGAGATTTAGGTGAGATTTAGGAATTGAGCTTTGATTCAGTTGTGCTAAAGGAGGTACACTTGACTCAAAGGTCAATGTCTCCATGAAGATTTTTCATTATTCTTTAAACCCCTTGGCACTCAGGTATTAAAAATTTGAGCACCAAAAAAGGAGCACTGAATAAGGAACTGACTTTGGCCTTAACTGTTAAGGCCCAGAGTTATGTGTCTCCTAAGAGTACTCAACATAGAGTACCCCAACCCTCACCAATACATACCCAAGTCTTGGGCTGAAAACCATTATTCCTTTCTTTTCGATTTTTTTTTTCTTTGAGACAGGGTCTCACTCTGTTACCCAGGCTAGAGTACAGTGGTGCGATCACACTTACTCCAGCCTCTGCTTCCCAGGCTCAACTGATCCTCCCACCTCAGCCTCCTGAATAGCTGGTACTACAAGCGCACACCACTATACCTGGCTAATGTTTTGTATTTTTTTGTAGAGATGGGGTCTTGCCACATTGCCCAGGCTAGATTTCTTTTAATGCAGAATTATATTTAAAAGACAATTTAAAAATACATGTTTATGCGGCTGACATAAGATCTTACTTGCACACATGCTTATATATCAACAAAAACAGCCGTTAGCTAATTTTTCTATTTCCATGCTTAATAATTTCCCTCTGATTGTGGGGGAAAGCATAGATAAGTGTGATGAAATATACTAAATCCGACAGACTTTAAGAAGAGCTAAGTCTCAATCCTTCTGGGTATCAATACCCATTTCTTAAAGTTATTATTTATCCTCAAAGCTACCCTAGAACTAGGTCACAGTGTTATCTAGAAAGCATAGCTAGATTGACTCTGACACAATGTATCTTACATTACACTTTTCTTTATTGTATATGGTCTACCTACTTCCAAAAGGAATTGCAGGTTCCTTTAAATGACAACTTTCAGTTCCTGGCACTTGCAAACTGCTTAAAGTTTGGCTCCCTGCAACGCCCCATAGAGAGGAGCAGGCGGATCTAATTGAATCACAGTTTGTGGTTCTGCTGTACTCCAACCAACAAATGTAGACAGACCATAATCAGTCACATACATAATTGTGGGTTCTAAAACATCATTTTGTCTGAAGAAAAGCCCAATGAAACATGTAAATATAAGATTTTGGATAAATTAACTTTGACATTTGACTAATATATTATCTCAAAAATAATTCTACAGGAATCATTTGATGAAAACAATATATAATCCATATTGGTTTAATTATGAAATTTTGACTAAACGAAACTTAAGAAACGAGCCAACATTTTACTCATCTCTCTAGAGGCATCTCCTTATTACTCACCTTGATCTCTTTCATGCCATGTTCGACTTCCAGCAGCTGGTGAATTGGGAGAGGGGTAAAAGTCTCCTGTAGGACTTGGTTCCATATTTTCATCTATGGATATAGTTTTGGGTCTTTTGCTGTTAAAATATGGCAATAGTTATATTAATGGGATTTCTGGGAAGATGTGTACATTTGAAAGCAAATGATCTGAGAAGATCCTTACTGTGAAAATTTTCAAAAGCACAAGTAATAGTATCTCAGAATACTTACATATGCCCCCACCAATATCCTATAAAGCAGATAATTATGAAATTATGACTATAAATGTGAATTTTTTCTTTTTTTATTTGTTTGTTTTTGAGACAGGGTCTCACTCTGTTGTCCAGGCTGGAGTGCAATTGCATGACCACAACTCACTGCAGCCTCAAGCTCCTGGGCTCAAGCGATCCTCCTACCATAGCCTCCCAAATATTTAGAAACACATACACATGCTACCAAGCCTTGCAAATTTAAAAATTTGTTTGTAGAGAGGGAGTTGTCCAGGCTGGTCTTGAACTCCTAGGTTCAAGTGATCCTCCTGCCTGGGCCTCCCAAAGTACTGGGAATCCAGATGTGAGTCACTGTGCCCAGTGAATATTTTTTCTTTAATTAAATAAAAAAATTCGTATTCACACCTATCTGGCAAAACCTTTTAAAAAATCTTCAAAATTAGCTTTTTGCAGCAATAATAACCACAATGTTATAGGATTTCAGCATTGAAACTGACCTCAAAAATCATATACATAAACCAATCCCCTTGTTTTTACAAATGGGGAGACACATTTGGAGAGACTCAGTGGATTGTCCAGGGCAAGTGAATGGAAGCAGTCAGACATAAGGTAAGGATGTCTGACTTCCAGAAGTGCGCTCTTTCCACTGCACTGTGCTTCCAAGCCCTTGAATCATGTATATGTATGTCTGAGTACATTTGTAGATACTCATGATTAATATTTGACTCACAATTCTCAGAGTATTAACAGGATGTAGAAGATGGCAATTTCTATCCATGCTAAGCTTAGTTTCTTCCCAAAGTATCCAAAGTTAGACCTTACATTTTAACTCTCTTTTAAATCTAATTCTCTCGTCTATGAGTCAGCAGAAAATTTGTCTGAAACACTTAAAATGGGGAACAAATTACATGCATAAGGAAGTAACAGAGAAATGTTTTTTAAACCTTGCTTATTCTGAAAGACAGTATCTTATATAAAGTAGTCATAAAGAAAGATCTGTGTTGACAACATACTGATTTAGCAGATAAAATTTAAAAATTACTACTCACATTTTAAATTTAGAAAAACCAAAGCATTTTTAAGACTTTGATATATCAGAGACTATTTTAATGATAATAAACCAAATTATCTTGCTACATAATTTAACTATATGAAAATGGTTTAACAAGAACTGATATAAAATTGATCTTAGTTTATAAACATATAAATATGCCCAGTCCATAATTAATTCAAATTCAACGAACTTTCACTACCGACAATAGTTTAGGAAAATAAATACACAGGTATGCTTTTGTTTTTAAAAAGTTCATATTGTAAAATGAGTGTTTTGCTCTAGAATTCATGTATGCTCTTATATTTAATTACACATATATTTAATGCTCTAGAAATGAGATGGGTCTCGAAGATCTAGCTCAAATTAAAAAAAAAAAAAAAGATACATCTGTAATCTCTATTCACCCTGACTAACAATTACAATGAGATCAGTAAAAAAAATGAGAATGTTAACAGAGAAGTCAAAAGCAAAGAGAACTCTCTCTAGCTGACCCCCAACATAGACTGGTTCAACCAAATCTCAGGGAAGGTAATATTTTCATTGGTAACAGAGTGTTAATTAAATTAGTCAAAAAAAATCAGCTAATTGAAGAACTTGGCAAACTGTGGTCTTTAATTTTAAGGCTAGGTAAATGACACATTTTATTTTTTATGTTTCATTATTCTAAGCTTAGATGTAATATTTGGATAAAAGTTACCAGGAATCAGTTATAAACCAGATATCACTGCCACAGCAACATCATTTTTAAAGTCATCGAAATATTTTGTTAACTTGCAGCATTTTAATATTTCCTACAACAGGGCAAAAATCATATTAATATATTTTCCTAGTTACCTGTCCCCCTGAAAAAGATTTTTAAAACTGCTGTATAAAACAATTACATTTAATTTGTACCAGCCAAATAAATTTAACCAGGAAAGATTAAAAATCTGTGTACTATCAGCAAAAATTATTTCCCATCTCTCTTTACTTACCTACCTATCTATCTGCCTATCATCCACCTACCAACCTATGTGGGTATCAACTGAGAATATGAGCAGCCTTTCTTTCAGTTACCTGCTTGGAGGAGAAGACAGCGACCTCTGAAGATTGACCCCCGAGTTCATGTCATGATAGTATGGTTGGCTTGGGATTTCTCCAATTGGGAAGTTGACTCCAGTTCCCTGGGTTATGGGTGCTGAGGAATAAGACAAAGAAGCATTGGGAATGACATTCTTATTTCTGACCTCTATTCAAATGCAATAATCGAGAATCTTCCATGCCTCTGGTCAAAGATAGAGAGAACTTTCTTCACCTTAAGCCTCTAATACCCACCATACAACCTGGGTAGGACTTGAAAACTTGCTCACCTTAGCAACGTTCAAGCTTGGACATTTGAGGCAATCAGATTATAATTACTGGTTACCAATTTCCCTAATCCTATTCCTCAACCTTCTTTACTCACTCCTTTATATTAGTTGACATTACATCTGTCACTCTGCTAGCTACAAAGGCCTTGGAGGAAACAGAATATATGAGTCCTATCACTCAGCAACACCAAACAAGCTGCTTTGCACTACTTAGGCTCTCAAAAATCAAATCATTGTCAAATAAACATAGAACCATTTCACACAAAAAAAATAGCAAAAATTATTATTCACAGCCTCCTAGTTAGAATATAATAATAATTATTAATATCACGACTTCTAATCCACTCAAATAGTAATGTTGATATTATTATAGAATAATAATTTTTGGTTTGTAACACAAAGGATAAATGCTTCAGGTGATGGATACCCCATTTACCCTGATGTGATTATTATGCATTGTATGTCTTTATCAAAATATCTCACGATATTTTGTATAATTACATCTGTTCAAATTTGTTTAATTTAATTTTAGAGATCGTGAACAAATCTGTGAGGCAGCATATTGTGTTAGAATCAGCAGAGTCTTGAGAGATAAATAGCCTTTTAGTTTAAACTCCCTCTGTACTTATAAGCTATGTGCCCTAGTTTCCTAACTGTAAAATGGGAGTAATAACAACCTGACACGTATGATTATTTTGAGGATGAAATGAAACAGGTAGTGATAAGAGCCTAGAATTGTGCCTAGTGTATAACAGGTGCTCAACGATTGTGAGTTCCCCTCCTTCTTTGCTTTCTCCTCCAAACTTCTTCCCTGGTAGACAGGAATGGTTAGCAAAGATGAACAGTTCAAACTTGTTAAAAGCAGAGGAAGAGGTATAAATGAACCTGTCTGCTGAAAATATGTTCATTCAACAAATTATTGACTGTGTCCATTGCTGGCAGGTGTTGGCTGCAATGAGTACAAAATAGTCTCATATATTGCCCTTAATAAAAACATTGGGCAACAAGCTGGGTAAGTAAAACATTCATGAGAAACATATAAATACCAAAACAGATGAAAATGAAACTGTCCAAATTAATGACATGATCCAAAACTGCTGTAGAATTTCAAGGGAAAAATAATCCAATAGCAGCATGAACTGTCCAAGAAGTCTGAGAAAAGCCATGGCTGGCACTGGACTTTGGAGAATGAGTAAGAGATTAGAGGAAGGTCATTCTAAACAGGGACTGCTGCAGAAGTAAAATCACAGGTAGAGACAATGTGCAAAGTGGAGACCAGGCAGGTCGGTGTCAAAGAACTGCTTAAGAACAGTTTCTATTTCTTTACCTGTCTTAATCAGCCCTTCAAAAGCTCAAATGAAAGTGCACTCTGGGGCTTTGCAACAAAATTCTAGAGCCCCTGAGATTCACTCTAAGCATACGTGGTCTACTTAATCGCCTCCTGCCTCCCAATTGCCTCAAGTTGAGTATAAAATTCCAAAGAGACTGCAGATTGTTATGGAATTTTTCTTACCCATCATTTTTAATGAATATTCTAAATGTGTTCACTATCCTTCGAATTGTATTTTAATATTAGGCAGGCTAAGATTAACTTAAAATATTTTTAAGAAAGGAAATTAGGAGGTACAAGCTTTATCACAGAGAAGTGACCAAGGAACACAAAAGGAACAGCTCTCTTTCCCGACTAAAACTTAAATACATCAGTATATACATGATTCGTATCAGCTCCAAACTTCTGGAGTATCTATTGGCCTTCTGATAGATTGTTCATGTTATATAATACACTGTAACATCCTTTACACGGAAAATATTTGTATCCAATGAGTAACTATGCCTGATGGCTTGAATTATTTGGACAGCTAAAATGTAGCTATGTCTGTTGTGGCTTGAGGCACACCAAAGGTTAAAAAAAAGTGAGGTAAGAAATCCCACAGTAACCACATGTTTTATAATTTATTATTAGAACCATGTTCTATATGACACTGGAAGTGGGGTACATGCTAGAAGGAGGTATTTCAGGGGCTCAATTGAAGTAAACAATCTGTCTGGCTTCCCATCACAGTAATGGATACAATCCTAGACCTGAGTTACTAACAGGAAACTTAGAGGTTCTCCCTTATATAAACTATTTTCAATTTATTAAGCTCATACAATATTTAGGCAAAGATTTATAGTTTCTATTGAATACATATGGCTCCATAGTTAACATAATTTGCTTACCCATAAATCAACTAGATGTAATTTGTAGTAAATGATAATTTTAAAATCTTCAGAAATTTTGTTTTTTTCTAAATTTTGTTCCAGAAGGATTACTCCAGAGTGTCAAGACAGCAATAAAAACGACAAATATAGCATGTTCTCACTCATACATGGGAGCTTAAAAAGTTGATCTCATGGAAGGGGTTGTCAGAGGTGGGGGAGGGTGGGGAGGTGGGGAGATGAAGAGAGATTGGTTAATGGGTAAAAACATACAGTTGTAATAGATAGAAAGAATAATTTGCAATATTTGATAGCACAGCAGGGTGACTATAGTTAACAATATACCACATATTTCAAAATAGCAAGAAAAGAAGATTTGAAACATTCCCAACATGAAGAAATGACAAATGTTTGAGATGACAGATATCCTAAATAGCCTGATTTAATCATTATACATTGTATGCATGGATCCAAAGATCACATGGATTCCATAAATATGTACACATATTATGTTTTAATTTTGTAAAGATAGCAATAAAATAATTTGTCTACAGATTTATGCATGAGCACTGTAAAAATTTAGTATGTATTATGACACTAAATGGGAGATTACAGAAAGGAAAGTAGATTAACAATAAACATGGCCAAAGCACTAAAACAACACACATGGAATTACTTAATGACAAAGAGAGTGTGTGAGAACAGCAAGTCTCAGTCAGATATTCCTGTTTAAGAGCCTCTGGAAGAACTTACATCAGATGCAAAGATCAGTGTTAGCTCCTCTCCCAGGGAGCTACAAGAAGGCTGAAAGCTGCAAATCATGTTTAAGAGGTTGCCAATATCCTCTTAGAAATGAAGCACCAAAGAACCTCAGATTCTAAGGGTTAGAAGCCAACCTTTAATCTCCTTTATTGTTCTCCTCACTCCAAAAGCTGATCCTAAATCAACTTTTAAGATGGAGATAATATCATTCAACAGAGAGCTCACTATCCTAATGCTGAATAGCTTCATTAGCTAAAGTCAACATACACATCAGTGGGTCGTATGATTGTAAAACCCTGGAGGACTGAAAACACTAGAATACTGTAAACCCTCAAGAAGTCAGAATTTGTGATACACACTTAAGTACTGTGCTGAAGTTTATGTTTACTTAGCAAGCCTTTATTTCATAAATAATGAAGTTTAATTGTGTAAACAAAGATTATGATGTGGCTACATTAAAACACTTAGGAGGATAACTTATCAGGCCTTTCAGAGACACCTATTTACATATGGAGGAGAAAATAAATGTTTGCTGAATAAATTATCTAATGAATATAGATAATTAATGTGCTAATTACAAATCAGTAATGTTTGTTATAACAAATAACCTAAAAATCTCCAGGATATGACTTTATAAGTTAAGAATGAATGAATGAAGTATATTAAATTTACCTTGGTTTTAAACTGTTCTAGAAAGATAATTTTCATCTTTAATGTTTGAAATTCAGATTTTTCAAAATATCTGTCTGGGCTTTTGAAGGTTCTAATGTAGTTCTCCTTTGACAGTCCTTAGCATAGTATTACCTATAATGAGGTACTAAATAAATATTTTCTGACAGCTGACTCTACTGTCCTTCTCCTAAGAAGGATGAAAATACACCACTGAACTTGAACTCAGAGAAGTACGAATTTAAGCAAATAATTTCATAAGCCTCCTAACTGTAGCAGCATAAGCCTTTCTGCTAAAGAACAGTATGGGGAAAACACACACACCCCTTCAGGTATCCCCTGTCTTACCTGATGCTACAAAGTGCTACTGATAAGTCAGGTATATTTCTTCCCAAATTAACAGCGAAAACTTTCAAATGTTGGAGACCTTTGGATATCACATATTCATCTGGAAAAACACATTAAGGCACATTGCCTTGGACAATCTCCTTGCCCATCCAATACATATGCTGGGGCTACCGGAATACAGGAAATTTGTGTTTCTTCTCCTACATTGTCACCAAGTAAAAAGACCCATGAGACAAGTCTTTTGGGTATACATTTATCTACCCCAGAATTATACCAGAAAGGATAAACTACTTATGGTCTTAAACGTTCATGTATATCACTCCCTGCTATACATGCTATTTGCACTGTTCACTTTAGAAATGTGAGCTATTTGAGGAACTATGGTTCAAAAGCCAGTCAGTGATAGCTTGGAGATTCCTTTGCTGAACAACAAGACTTTAAAACACTGCTTATTCTTATCCTCAGTACCTCGCTTACTCTGTTCTTTCTGGATCATCATAATTCTTATTCATGACCTCTAAATTTGACCCAAATGAGAAACACAACTTAGGCAAGTTTCAGAGTGTGACTACATCATCTGAATAACATCATTTCAAAGTGTGATGCATTCTATCAAAATGTCAGGTGAAAATATATCCTTCAAAGTCACATAAATAAGCTAAATCAGTGAAGGGAGTATGAAGAAAGGAGTCACCTCCTTTAACATAATTAGTACATACAGATCTGCATCTTGGATATGTTTGTACATGCTAGTAATAAGTAAAAGAGTTAATCAAGGTAACGTCCCCTTTGCTTAGGTACCCTGCCAGGTGAGCTTACCCTAGAAAAATCTGATTCAGCCTGCCAAGAATGGTGTCTCAGGTGAAGTGGCCAGTTAAAACAATTGGACATTGTTTTGGATAACAATGCTTTCTATCTATATCCAACTACAATCTGCAAAGTTAATTTCTGCATCCCTCTACACTCTGCATGCTAGTGTGTACATCCTGTACATCTCCAACCCCCACCAAAATGTTAGTAAAATGAAAAAGCACTTATCTACAGGAAACTTATGTGGGTTATCATAACAACATAGAGTACATTTAATTAACCACACTTCCTTTGGTATAAATGGCCATCTATGGTCATGCAGAGAACAGTGAATTAAATGAATACCAGTAACATGGCAATCAGAAAAAACTCAAAATTATTTTTGCACAACAAAAAGTTTTGATGATTTCAATGCAAACATTTTAGAAAATCAAGCAAAATATATTGTTATTATTTCATCAAAAGTTTTAAGATTTTAAAATTCAAATGTTCCTAATATGTGGTCACTCTTTACACTATATTTAAGGTTCAAAATATAAAGTATTTTAAATCATATTGCATGCTTAAGTAGTAAGAAAACAATTTACTTACTTCTGGATACTCTTACAAGTTCTGATACATTGAAGACTCCAGATTTTACAAAACTATCCTCAAGGTATCCTAAAAATAAACATTAAAGGAAAAATGATCAACATAAGCAGACAGCAAAATAAATGATAACGCACTAGAATTTCAGTGTTTTAAAGCCAAAGGTTTGAACAAAAACCAGATATGCTTACAATAAGGACTTTAAAAAATAACTCTTATGAATGCAAATTAGGTTTGTTTAAACAAAAATAAAAAGTTTAGGTAACAAATAATCTCTTAGGAAAACTTTTTCTTCCCTTTGTAAACGTACAGTGTTATTGATGCGGTTTGATTTGCCATGGCCCATGCATACAGAATGGTCTGTGGGCTCTCAGTGAATGCTTTTGACTCAGTAGCACCTGGTAGACTAAAGTGAAAAATGAAAAGAAGAAAAAGGAAACCACAACCACAATTAGCACCTTGCTGGAATAACGTCAAAGATCTCTTAAAACCACTGTTCTTTTGTAAAACCTTCTCTGATTAAAGAAAAGTGAGCTGCTATTACCAGCACCCCCACCCTCGTTCCAGGGTCACTAATAACATAAAAAAGCAGAACTTGTATATACAGCAAATACAGAACTTTGCATTGACCTATTTCTGGGCATCTTTAATATACGTTGCACAATTTCACTGCTTTCCTCACCCTTGCTACTATTCCACTGGACTCCTTTTATTTCAAGAATCAGACACCTTTTCTGGCAAATGGTTGTGAATCCAGGCCTCTGGGAATGCCACATGACCCTTAAGTCACACCTGGACAGAGTGCACAGTGGCCATGGAGCCTGCTTATTAGCTGGTCTAACTATGTCCAAAACTAGAGACGAGAACTCCCACAAATGGCAGTAACCCTGCACCCAGTCCACCCCATTCTCATTCATGTTAAGGGGGTGTAATGAGTGTGTGTAAGGAGGGAGGGAATACCTTATGGGGGGATGTTATAGCCTAATTGCTTCTGTCCTAGGGAGAGAATAAGTTTGAAAATCCTCAGAACTGAAATACTTCTGAGAAACAAACAAACAAAACTAAATTCTAAGGACTGGCAATTTGACTGGATTTTATATAAAGCTTTAGAGCTGACCAAGGAATTAGATTCAGTTCAGAGATGTGAGGCTTGGGTAGTGTAGCAACGTGAAGCACTGAAATCAAAGAGCTGGGATTTGAATTCTGGCCACGGATTACCAGTTATGAAGTCTCGGGTAGGTTGTTAGTCCTCTTTTTGCCTCAGATTCCTCACTTACAAATTAGAGACAACAAAAATCACCTATCTTACAGAGCTGTTACTAAGGGAGATAAAAATATAAACCCCATGGTAAACACTGGTTAAAATGTTACCAATAAATTAAGATGGGCCAGTGGAACCTGCGATCAGCCATATACCGAATTATGCACACTGGCCTCCAGACAGTCCAAAATGATCCGTAAATCTTTATTCAGAAAATTTACCAGAACAAAAGGCACCACACTGCTTTTCAACCATACATAGCATGAAAAGACAGAAAATCATTCAATTAGCATATATGTTTCACTGCTGTGAACTGAGGAGCCATTGATGTTTGACATCCACCCACCCACCTTCTTTAGAAACAGAATGAAAGAAGGAGTGAGAGGAAATTGTAAGATCTCAGTAGGGGATAAAACAGGTGCCACGTTAAGTCATTACTCTAAAAAATATACATACATTTTTAAGAGTGTTATAACAAAATGTCCCAATTTAATGCACTTCTATTTTAAGAAACTCTTACTTCTTGAGCAATTAATTCTCATTTCAGTAATTATTGAGAAACTTCTATGTAACAGTCACTGGACAAGGTGCTAAAAGTCATGAATACAAAAAAAGGACATTGACTGTCTTGCCGGTTGGGGAAAGAGATATTTTTGACTCTTCTGGATCACTGTAACTTACCATCATATAGAAAGATTTCTGTTGCTTTTGCTATTGCTTATAGTTCATTATATTTTATGTTATATAGGGTAAACTTAATAAAGTAAATATATTAAGTACAAAACCCTTCTTTATCTTGGGAGGCCGTGATGCGTGGATCACAAGGTCAGGAGTTTGAGACCAGCCTGGCCGATATGGTGAAACCCCATCTCGACTAAAAATACAAAAATTAGCCAGGCTTGGTGGCGGGCACCTGTAGTCTCAGCTACTCGGGAGGCTGAGGCAGGAGAATCGCTTGAACCCAGAAGGCGAAGGTTGTAGTGAGCCGAGAGGAGCCACTGCACTCCGGCCTAGGCAACATAGCAAGACTCCATCGCAAAAAAACAAAACAAAACAAAAAAAACACCTCCTTTATCATGACCACAGCTCATATACTCAACTAGTCACAGAAGATTATTTTTCATCACCCAATTGTACGCTGTAAATGCCTACCTTCATATCTTCCTCCTGCAGTTCCCTGCAATGAGACGGTCCTCTTTCTACATACTCTAGTCTCATCCTTCAAAATCCAACCCAACCACCACCCACTCTGTAAACTGCTCCTCCACCTCCTTCTCCCACCCAGTGGCCCAGCCAGAAATCTCTTTCCTCTGTACTTGCATAGCTCCTAGTTTGGACTAATTTTATACTTTGTACTTTCAGATTTTCTGAGAGATCTGTTTTCAAGTCTTGCAGTCATTGCTGGATTATCAGCTCCTTTAGTTAGGGAAGTGACTGGGTTTTGTTCATCTCTTTATCTTCCTTAATGACTAACTCATTGCCTATATATAGAGTAAGTACTAAACACAGAACAAAATTCTAAAATTCAACTTTAAAAACAGGGTCACACATTAACATCTTAGTCATTTTATTACAGTGTAGATACAGATGGTTTAAGATTCATGGATAATTATACTAACTTTTGTTATTCCCTAGAACTTATTTGCTGAAGAGTGTATTTAGGCTTTCGGGTCACATGAGAAAGAGTAATGATTAGGGTCAGATTATATCTCTTACTTTGTTGTGTACTAATGTGTAATGTTAGGCACTTATACAAAGTAAAAACCAAGGAACTGGAAGTGTTTAAATAGTAAGAGCCACAAAATACTTGTTAAATAAATCGATGAATAAGTGATGAACATTTCAATGTGTTTACATAAACTGTATCAGATGTAATACATAATAACATTGCAATATGTATGTGTAATCTGAAGTTCATTTCCTTATTACTCCAATGAGGAGTCAGAGATCCATTTGCTCCTAAGTCATAACCATTAAGATGGACTGGGGTGTGAACCTGCTGGAAGCCAAATCACGAAGAAGGGATGAGCAAGCTCAAGGCCAATTCTAACAGTGGGAAGACAGTCAGGCAGTCAAACATAGACAATACAATGACTATTGTAGCTATTCACAGAAAAAAAGAAGACAATTCAGAATGTAGCAGGGTGTTTCTCCACTCCTCACCCCCAACTCCCCAGGTTCTAAGAAATTGGAATCTACAGAAACAATGGAAAGAGGTAGTTTACGGAAACTATGAAAAGCATTGGAAATATATCAGAACTTCTTTGGAACCTACTGGATAAAATGCAAAACACCACACACGTCCCATTGGGCTCTACTCCTGCATGGAGCCCAGTGAGACTTTAGTGGAGGAAGGTTTCTTCAGGATGAGTGGTGATGCCTATTAACCATGTACCTGTGGGAACAGGGACAGGTGAGAATCAGGCAAGAGGGATAGTCTGGGAGGAGCACCTGAACCAGATGGCTGCCACCTTCATACATCTCTGCAGGCAGCACAGCCTTTGCAATGGACAGACATTACCCAAGACACAGTAGAGTGAAAAAGAAATCATGGATGAAATAGTACTCAGATACTTAAAATAGTACTTGGATACCTACTAGTGCTTACTCATTAGCATACAGAAGACAATACTTGAGGGCTATGGCAAAATAATCGGGAGGATTTTGCAATGAGTCAGGGGTCCTGCAGTAGGATAAGGGGTGAGACTCAGCAAAATGTCAGGTTATCTGCTGCTAACATAACCCCATCTGTAACCTCCAGGGTACTGGGGCCTTTCAGGAACATGTTTTTCCCGTTTCACAGACCACCGTAAATCGAAATAGCTGATACAACAGCTAAAGATCTTAAAGCAATTTGGAGACATTCATAGAGTAAATTCCCTTCGTCTACCAAAGGAAATATGAGCATCTCTGAGGCAGAGCAGCTGCTTAATGGTTACAGAGCAATATTACACAACAGCTTAATCCAGGAAGAAAAGAACAACTCTGCGTTTGTGTGAGGCTGTATTTACACTACATGTGTGCTTTTTAAAAAAATAAAATTGAGTAGGAAATAAAGACTTCTACAAACTGAAAAGTCTCAAAGGCAATATCAAATTATATTATTTTACTTCTTTTTTATTTTTCTCTGACAAAAGCAACAGTAAATCACTACTCAGAAGTTAATATACTGTTTAACCTCCTTTACAAACAATAACAGAGGGACACAATGGCATATCTAACTGTTAATATCTCAAATTATAATCAGCACCATTTGAATGTTAAACAACATTTACATAGAAAATCCAAAGGAAGACTGATAATGCTCATTTTTACAGTCTACTGTGTTCTATTCTTGAAATTAAAAAAAAAGAAGCCACAGAAAGCAGTTATTAAATTCATGAAAGCTGTCTTCAAGTATTTGAAGGACTATTAATGTAGATGGTGGATTTGACTTATTCTACATAGTTCCAGGAGCTGTTTTTTGGCTCAATAAACAGATTTGTCATTCAATGGGAACAGGCCTAAAAATTTTGCAAAGGTAACATAACCAATATATTCCCAACTACTGTGTTGACCTTCACAGGTAGGCATTAACTTCACATTCACAATTATCTTATAAAATATGTCGTATTAGTGGTGTTGCCATTTTATAGATGAGGAAACTTTTATCTTACAGAGATAGTTTCTCAGTGGCTATAAAGACTCCCACTGGATATAAAAATTCTTCCTTTGTGAAGGAAATCCCCCCCCCCAAAAAAAACAGAAAAAAAGAAAAAAGCACCTCAAAAGCCATTGCAAGCCTCAAATTCTCCCTTCTTATACAGCTGTTTTCCTATGTTAATTTTCTTGCATTGTTAGTTTTCTTGCATTGTTCATTTGGAGAACAAACAGGTGGATATAAGACATCTATAGGCTTTTTCCAGCCCTATGATTGCAATTGTTCACTTTCTGCAGCAGAGTTTAAAAGAAGGCTTAATTCTTTTTGTAAAGGGACAAGAAGAGATTACTTTATACTAGCTCTTTGCCAGCTCTTTGCCAGTCTTCATATAACTTCAGATACCACAACTAACCCATTAGTAATTTTCTGGTGGTGGTGTTTATGAAACATAGCTCTATCTTCAGTTTCTCAACTGACTTGAAGTATCCATGGTTAAAGTTTGAAACAGTGATTATAAAATAGAAATATTAATCATTGCAAAGATAGTGATTTTCTTCAGAGAGATTAAATCTCAGCCTATAGTCCAGGTTGACATTCTAATATTAATTTACAATTAAGTATATCTCTCAATATGAAATGTAAACCCATGATGATGATTTATGTGATCTGGGAGGGAGTCAGAAATTTTCCAACTGTAACACACTCTGATAGTGCTATATTTTTTCCATATTTCCTTCCAGTCCTTTAAACTTTTTCCTGCATATATATATAAATAAAATATGTGTGTGTTTATAAAATCAATATCAAATTTAAATACACTTGTATCCAGCTTTTTTCCTATTAATGTTGTATCTATCCTTTTAGATAAAGTTTTTCAAAAGCATGATTTTTATGACTATACATTGCATGGCTGTATCATACTTTATATTAACCATTCCATTGTTTGGCATTTTAGGTTATTTCCCAATTTTTAAAACACAATAAACAAACAGCACTGTAATTAACATCCTAATACACAAATCTTTGTCAGCAATTCTCATGATTTCCTTAGGCTGGAGTTCCCAGAATTAGAATTACGGGGTCAAAGAACATAAACTCTTTTAAAACTCGTGGTAAAAACTGTCAAGCAGCTTTCTACAAAGTTGTTTTGCCGACTTATACCCCTTAGGGCAAGCTGTGAGCATGTCCATCTCACAATTCTGCTGCCAGAATTACATATTAGTAGGGATTTATTTTTAACTGTGGCAAGTTGATAGGGAAAAAAGGTCATTACATTAATGTTACAACTTTTATTTTATTTTAATAAAATGGACTCATTTCAGATATATGTGCATATTTCTTTCAACAGAACATTAAAAAACAGAACATTTGAAAAAAAAATCAGAACGTTCATAAATACACAAACATTAAAAATATGTAAAATAGAAATTGTGCTAGCAGGAATTTTTTTCCTAATATCAATGAGATTGCATCTACAGTTTCACAATTCATAATGTTGGCTATGAATTTATCACTGATTTTTTCTCATTATCTGAAAAAGTACTCACTTATTCCTAGTTTTCTCAGATTTTTAAAAAGTTTTCTGATGAGAATGGCTATTGAATATGAATATTTTCAAATTCTTTTTTGGCATTAGTAGAGATTATCCGTTTTTTTTCTAACAACATTTATTGGTGTTATATATTACTGGACTCTTAGATTTAAGTATCTTTACTTATCCATGGAAGATAGTTCTTTTAATTTACTGTTGAACTAGTTTTCTCAGCTTCTTCTAATATTTCTACAGGTAGTTGGAAAACTTCTATGGAAACTTTTGTATTTTATTGGTCAAGTTTTTATACCAGGAATATATACATGCTTCATATAATGGTTTTGATGATGGTCCAACATGTTTTATGCTCTGGAACAAAACAAAATATTATTTCATAAAAAGTTCTTGAATGTTTGGAAAATTTTACTAGTAATATCATCTTCCTTGAATCTGTTGCAGAGAAGACTGTTAGATAACTCTGAATCGTGAATACTAGTCTAATCTTTTGCTTTCTAATGTTGAGATAATTTTATTATATATTTTCCAAAAAAATTCAATTTTTCAGATTTCTAAATTTATTAGCACCGATATTTTATAGTTTACTAAGTGGGCTATGTTCATTTTTATGACATAATAAAATTAAATGTATGCCCTCTTATCTTTTTAATGGATGTGGAAGGTATGCCTCTCTCCAACGGCATTAAAGCATTCTAGTTAAAAAGGCAGCCCTAGGGCAAGACTATTGCCATTTACTATGTAAACCTAAGGCAAACTGTCTAACTCTTCTACACATCACATTACTCTTCCCTAAAATATAAGTAATAATCATAGTACCGATGAGTAGATACGAAAATTGCATGTTGTTTTCAAATAATAGTATAGCAGACATTTCAAGAGCAGGAAAGGAAAAAGTAGAACAGCCAAATTAGCAAAGAGAAAAGAAAACACAATAAATAAAGCAATCAAGGCAGTAAAAATAATAAAAGAGGATGTAAAAATATATAACAGATATGAAGTAAAATAGAAGGGATAAAATAAAATACATAGATCATTACAATAAATGTATATGGACTGAATTTTCCCATGAAGGGAGTTTGGGTCAACTAAAAAAAACAAAATTCAGCTGTTTTCAAGAAACACACCTAACACAAAATAATAACAAGAACAAAAAGTTGTAAATAAATGGGTAGGCAAAGAGAAATCAGGCAAATTCAAAAAAAAAGGAAGCAGTGTCAATTAGCAACGGTTAAGAGAAAACTTAAGCTGAATTACAATAAAGATAATTATAAGTGGATAAAAGGCACAATAAAGAAGATAAATCATAAACCCCACATGCACCAAAAAATACTATGAAGAAATACATTCTATTAAAATACAAGAAACTTTATAAAAAATAAAGTCACAGTGATAATTTTTACTATTAATGTATCTTTTTAAGAATTGAACATGACTATTAGACAAAGACTAACTTCATATCATTCAAATACAAATTATATTTTACTGATATGTTCATGGAACTTCTAAAAAAATCGATCATGTTCTTGACCAAAGAGGCAACTTTAACAAATCCCTATAAGTACAGACTTTTAAGGCCATACTGTCTCATCTTTGGCAAATGAAAGCAAATAATAAAAAATGACTAAATTATCTCAACTACCTAGAAATTAAGAAAATAAACCATGGACCAAAGAGAAAAATCAAAAGAGAAATTATAAACTATCTAAAAAGCAATTAAAAGAAAAAGAAAGGAACCCACTACTTACCATAAAAGAAAGAACAGAATCACAACACCCCCCAAAAAATTAAAAAGATGAAATTAAACATAAAAGCTGAAATTAACAGAATAGAAAAAAGAAATATTTAAAATAATAAACAAAACAAATGATTCTCTAAAACGACCAGCAAGACAGAAAAACCATTGGCATGCCTGATTAAGGGAAAAAGAGAAAGTAAAAATATGCAAGTACAGTCATGAATGGCTTAATGACAGGGACACACTCGGAGAAATGTGTCAATAGGCAATTTCACAGTTGCATGAACATCACAAAGTGTACTTACACCAACCTAGATGGTATAACCTACTACACACCTAGGCTGTATGTATGGAATTGCCGATAGCTCCTAGGCTACAAACCTATACAGCATACTACTGTACTGACACTGTAGGCAATTGTACGACAATGGTAAGTATGTGTGTATCTAAACATATCTGAACGCAGCAAAGGTACCACAAAAATATAATCTTATGGGACCACTGTCATATGTAATCTGTCTTCAACTGACCTATCATGATGGGGTGCATGACTATACAAATATAAAAAGAAGACATAACCATAGAAATCAAATACATTAAAAGAATTATGAGAGAATAACACATACAACTTATTGACCACACTTTGAAAACTTAAGTGGGCAATTATTAGTAAAATAAAAGTAACCAAAATTGAGCAGAGAAATGGAAAACCTGAGCGGACCGATTACCCTAGTGAAGTGGTTGCCAAATTTGCTCAACATTGGAACCATCTGGGATTCTTGAAAGCAGTTTATGTTGGGCTTCCAACCCCAGCTATTCTGATTTAATTGATATGGGGTGAGACCTGGACCTGAGAACCCTTTTAAAAGTTCCCCCAAGTGATTTAAATGTGCAGTAAAGTTTGGGAATCACTATGACACCACATTCAGAATGTGGTTCCAGAGCCATTAGCACTGGCATAACTGGAGACCTTATTAGAAGTGAAGAACAGGCTGTACCCCAGACCCTCAGAATCAGAATCCACAGCTAAATAAGATCTGCAGTGATTCCTATGTGTAGTTAAAAATATGACAATCCTAGAACATACTAGAAATATGAGTAAAGAACTACCTTTGAAAACAGCACCAGGTCCAGGTGGGTGCACAACTGGATTTTATGTATCCTTTATCTAGTCTTTAGGTTCCAATGTTATTTACACTCTCCCAGGCCTTCGGAAATAATGACAAGCTTCCTCATGAAGAATGCTTTCTTATCAGCCTCTATGAGGCCAGTAAAACTTGAATACCTAAATTTGTAGCCTCCCTCATCGAAACAAAACGATGAACCAACCCACGAAAGATCAAGCACACAAGTAAATGTGACTTCCAGATGCCTAAATAAAATACCAAATTGAATATAGCAATATTATCAAAAGAACAATACACTATTATCATTGGGGTTTATTCCATGAATCAGTGCAGCTCACTATGAGAAAAGCTATCATTACGATAGAGAAAAAAGTCATATGATCATATCAAGATGCTGAAAATGTACTTGACACCAAGAGGCTGGTTTACCTAATAATAAATCTAAGCACAAACAGAGACAAAGCAAACAATACAGACTCTTCAGCAAAATTTAGAACAATAAATTGTTCCAAAAGGGGAACACTAGTCTGCCATTCCTATTTTCCCAATCTCTCCAGGCTCATCCTCTTTGCAGCCCTTAAAAATGTTATCTGGAAATAAACTAGTCACAAAAAGACAAGTACTGTATAATTCCCCTTACATGAGATATCTAGGGTAGTCAAACTCATAGAAACAAAGTCACATGGTGATTGCCAGAGGCCGGGGAAAGTAGGGAATGGAGAGCTGTTATTTAACAGGTATTGAGTTTCAGTTTTGCAAGATGAAAAGTTTCTGGAGATTGGTTGCACAACAACGTGAATATATTTCACAGTACTGTATTATACACTTAAAAATGGTTAAGATGACAGATTTTATGTTATGTGTATTTCACTAAAATTTAAAAATGTAGTCTAAAATTTTGGACCCAGATTGTTACCATATTCTTGTTTACATATATTCAAGAACAACCTTTTACATTGACATTTATGTCTATCATCTTATTTATAACAATTACTTGGTCATAATTCTCATCTTAATTGTTACTATTCTCATGATTAGTCTATATATCTGTATTTTTATTTATATATCTATGGTTATACTTTCCTATTCTTAATTTTTTTATTGAATCATCACATTGCCAGTCTTGAGTTTTCGAGTAAAATTTTTACAAATAAAATGAGGAACTCTATTTTTCCATACCATGAGTAATAAAGAATATATTTCCATTGCCTTCGACTGAAGGTGAAGCTCTTTGAATGAAAAAAAAAATGTTTTTTTCATCACAATTTCAAGTATTCTCCACTGTCTCCTGGTATTTAATGTCGATAAAAGGAAATATAGAAGAAGTACTTGTTTTTCATCCAGGGTGAAGAAAATTTCAAAATTTCAAATTTTTCTTCATCCATGAAATGTACAAATTTCAACATGATATATTTAGATACAAGCCTCTCATTATGTGGCTGGAATAGCATTAGTCATTTTGATCTGCACAGATAATTTTAGCTCATCAAATTTTTCTCCATTCGTCTTTGATCCTACATTCTCCGATTTCTCCACAATGAACACCTAAATAAACCTCGAGTTTTCTATTCTCCCATCATCAACGCTTCTCTCATCATCTTAACCTCTGTGTTTCCTCTGCTTCTGGAGCGTGTCTTGGGGTTGTCCTCTATATCAATGCTTCTTTCCACAGAATCAGTGCTGTTTCTTACTCCTCCGATGCAATTTTAACGCTATGAAAGCAATTTAGTTTCTCTTGATATTCTTCCTTATCTCACATAATACCATATTTATTGAAGCTATTCTTTTGTAGGTTCACTTTTCATATAAGTCTTCTGAGTAATCAAATTGTTTTCTCTGGAATTTTTTTCTAGTTTTTTATTTTCAAAGATATGTCCTTGCAGATCTTGATCATATCCCATTTCCCTTGTTCCTCCATATTTTCTCACCAAGGGCATATTGTTGTGTGTGTGTGGTTTTTCCCCCTTTTTTAACATACTCGGTAATGTAAACTAATTGGAAGTGACAGAAAACAGATCAATAAGTCATCTGAAGATGAGCGTAAAGGAAAGAATGAATTTCAAAGCAGTCAGAGGAAGCCTTTGAGATGAGTGGAAACATCATCATCCTTGAGTGTGGTGCTGATTTCATGAGTATATGCACATGTCAAAACTGGCTGGGTGGGGTGGCTCATGCCTGTAATCCCAGCACTCTACAAGGCCGAGGCAGGTGGATCACTTGAGTCTAGGAGTTTGAGACCAGCCTGGGCAACATGGTGAAACCCTGTGTCTACTAAAAATACACAGCATGGTAGTATGCGCCTGTAGTGCCAGCTGCTCAGGAGGCTGAGGCACAAGAATTGCTTAAACCCGGGAAGCAGGGGTTGCAGTGAGCCAAGATCACACCACTGCACTCCAGACTGGGCAACAGAGTGAGATGCTGTCTCAACAAAACAAATCAAACAAACACATATGTCAAAACTCATCTAACTGTACACTATATATATGCAATTTATTGTATGCTATTATACCTCAATAAAGTTAGCAAGTGACCTATAAAGAGTGGTTCCCAAATTTTCAGAAAGTGCTATTTCTACAGCACAAAAAGAATCACAAGCGAATCAGAAACATTCAGTGTAATCAGGAATATTTTTGAAGGTATGAATTACAACAATCAGGTATTTTTTTTGCAGCTCCTAAAAAGTTATCTTACCAGGTTCCTCATTCATGGTCAAGTGAACTCTATCTACATTATAGTATATTCCCTAGTAAACAAAAGCACAAAGGCAGCAACCAGGACTTCTCTATAGTTTATCAAACTGGGAGAAGAGAAACTGTATCCACCTGAGACTACTATTCTGAATCAGCAATTATATTGGAGTGCTACAATTCTCAGTCAGATACCTCTCTATAAAATTCATCATCAGTATGCTACATAAGATGAGTTCAGAAAAATCTTACAAATAATCATGTCTAGGATGTGGTCTACCTACAGGGCATAAAAGGATCACTGTAAGTATCTCCGCAGAAGTACCTGCTTTTTCTAGGCCTAGGTCAGGTTCTGAGTATGGGAATGATCCCACACACTGCAAGAACAGGTTATTTATTTAGTCTATTACTGGTCTAAGCCTCTGCTTCATAAATCTTGGACACTGTCTACAGCTAGGCATTGCCTTGGATGATAGGTATACAAAAAAGAAGAATGCAATACTCACCCAAAGGGGCTCAGAATTCATTAAGGGGAGTAGATATGAAAATAGAGATAAAACACTGCACTAAATGCTACTACTGTAAAACAGCACAGCACAGAGGCTCTGAAGAAGTCTCACTGAGGAGGTGACAAGGGAGTACGAGCATTCCAGGCAGAGAAACAACATGAGCAAAGACACAAAGAAGAAGCACATGGCTAACGCTAAAAGCATGGTCCATGTGTGCAATGGACAAATCATGAAGGGTTATATTGTATGTCATGCTAACAAGCTAGGCTTAGCCTAGAGTGGAGACCTTGGAAGCATATAAGGAGGTAAATGAAATAATCAGATTTGCACATAACCACAGACCTGCAATGGATATATCAGAGGGATTAAGAAATGAGGCAATATATCAGCTACAGAGATTAAGAAATGATTTAAATGATGTATGTGAGCTAAAGAGGCAGAGTGTAAATGTTTTTAAAGAGTTACTAAGATTCAGCATCAATTATCTTCTTTATAAAACATTTTGCCCCTCTCATCAGCGGCCTGAGCCTCTGTATTCATTCCTTTGTTCCTTCTACATTCTTTCTCCCAAAAGCTCACAGGTACTCCCTTCTTCACCTGTCAACATTATATAAGGTAACATTATTCATGTGGGCTATTTTTGGGTATCAATTTGGACATGGTAAGCATAAAATGGCAGAATACTTTATCACGTCCCAACAGAAATGCTCATCTTCTAGTTCTACCTTACTTATTTAGAAAACACTGCTCTGCTTAGAAAGTACTTCAATTCAGAAAATGACAGCAGTCCAAAGTACCAAATTTTAAAATGAAAAATCCATTGCATTGAAAACATTGCTGCAAAGTACACAATGGAGCCAGCATCTTACCATTCATCATGTCACTGTTCGTTTCATGACATTAACAAGTGGAAGTGATGACTTTAATGATAAGATCAAATCTGAAAGTCAAGTGGTTTTCCTGTCTTCTTCCTGCTGAATACTGCAGGAACATAGATACATGCAAGGTATACAGCACTGGGCAAGGGGAAGATATGTCTAGTGGAATCAGGAATTAAAATATCACAGCAAAAACAAGAGTTTGGCCCTAGTTTTATTATATAAAATAAAATGAAAGAGGGTAAGGTCCCTAGAGAGCAGAATGTAAGTCAAAAGACCCCAAAAAGATTTGTAACAACTTTGAAAACCAAAACCTGACCGTTCTTTCTTAAATTCTTCTTTGATCAATGACATTATCAAGCAAAAGCTAAGAGTCAGGTAGGTGTGGTGGTTCACGCCTGTAATCCCAGCACTTGAGGAGGCCGGAGCAGACAGATGACATAAGGTCAGTAGTTCAAGACCAGCCTGGCCAACATGGCGAAACCCCATCTCTCCTAAAACTACAAAAATTAGCCGGACATGGCCCATGCCTGTAGT
Organism: Chlorocebus sabaeus; assembly: GCF_047675955.1. Lineage (NCBI taxonomy): Eukaryota > Metazoa > Chordata > Mammalia > Primates > Cercopithecidae > Chlorocebus > Chlorocebus sabaeus. The sequence continues at coordinate 43,529,352 of NC_132915.1, forward strand.
CCCAGCTACTCAGGAGGCTAAGGCAGGAGAACTGCTTGAACCTGGGAGGCAAAAGTTGCAGTGAACTGAGATCATGCCACTGCACTCTGGCCTGGGCGACAGAACAAGACTCTGTCTCAAACAAACAAACAAACAAACAACAGTCAAATTAACATACAAAAGTACTTGTTTAAATTATTTGTAACTGAGATACGCTTTCAAAGTCACACAGAAGGAAAGAAAAATTGAGATTTCAGTAGGAGATTTGCCTAAGATCTTTAAATCACACCCTTTAATCCTATAAGGTAGAAAAAGATTAAAACTCAGGTAGTTAGATACATATCTACTTAATATTTTATTATGTTCGCAATATATTACTAAAGAATTGCATGCTCTTTTTAAACATTATGCTTAAATATGCAAGTGGGAGTTGCCTTAGAGCCTGGACAGTTTAGTCCAGCAAGCTTAACTTCTGCAAAGTTCAGTGATTTTAACAAGCCTAGAGCAAGTCCACTATATTTGTGATATAAAACAATCCCGGCTTTCCATCTGTGAGGCAGAAAATGCTTTGCATTATTAAATTGTAGCTGTATGTGACAAAAGCAGATCTTGTAAATATGGAGAGGGAAAGAATTTAAATTGAGAGGAAACTTTAGATGCAGGAGGTCACTGTAAAAGGAACATGAGGCCAGGCATGGTTGGCTCATGCCTATAATTCCAACACTTTGGGAGGCTGAGGTGGGAGGATCACTTCAGCCCAGGAGCTGGAGACCAATCTAGGCAACATAGCAAGGCTCTGTCTCTACAAAAAATTTAAAAATCAGCTGGGCATGGTGACACATGCCTGTTGTCCCAGCTACTTGAGAGGTTTGAGGTGGGAAGACTGTCTGAACCCAGGATGCAGGCTGCAATGAGCCGTGACCATGCCACTGCACTCCAGCCTGGGCAACAGGGCGAGACTTCATCAGGGCGGGGGGAAGAGGGGAGTTACATGAGATACTTGGGTAAAAGCAATCACTAAAATACTGCCGAGAGCAGCAGATACAGTCACAATCTCACCTAGAGGAATTTATGACTGAGATCTCTTTTCACATGAGGATTCTGACCCTCCCTTAAGGTGAACCTAGACATTCAACTAAGAAAAATACAGGTTATAGCAATAGCCTTTAAAATTTAGCAAATTACAACCTATTTATGTGCAAGCCCTCTTGGAAGTTTTCTGGAACTAGGCGAAGTATTAATTAAGTGCCTACATCAATATATTAAAATTTTACTTGGATTCTATGTTACCTTATGACACCATTTCAGATAACACAAGACCTTAAAATATCGTTGTAAAGTTAAGGAAAATTTGAACTAAGTGTATCCCATGAACGAGTCCTTTCTCTGACAGCAATGTGAAAGGAGAGCACTGTGTTGAAATTAACTCTTCTCCCATTCTTTCTTTCTCTGACCTGTATATTAAAACAATTCATGAAATACAAATCTGACTTGCTGAAAAACCCCTGATGACTCACTACTTAAGAACCTATATTCTATATCATGGCTTTAAATGGTGCTCAACATCAGACACTAAGTTCCCTTCCTTTCCCCTTCTTCCATGTGAAATGCTCTTTCCTCTGCTAGGACTATATCCACCCTACAGCCTCTTGTTTGTCTTTTATATCCAAACTGTTCCACGCATCTTATCATATTCCCTGGGCAGGGGTAGATATCTCTGACTCCACTATGATTGCTCCTTTAAATATAAACCTGTGTGCACATATCTCTTGCCCAGTAGGCAGTCACATTTTTTAAAGGTTTGTCTTCAATTTCAGGCAAGAAATAGTATTCAGAGGTCAAATAAGGGTAATGGTAACTGAGAGGTGAAAGTAAATTCAAGAGACCTTTCTAAGCAGAATACGAATGAATATTTGGAGGATAAGGAAGAAAAGGGGTTCCTGGGAAAGAAATCAGGAGCAACTCTAACCAAGGGTGTCTGGATAGGATTCTGGTGACTCCAGGATATCTTAAAAAGGGAAAAAGCAAAAACAAAGAAAAAAAACCCAAGTCTGGTTAAAGAAAATAAATTTAATTTTGGAAATGTTACATTTGAGTTAACCATGAGACATCTAGGGAAACATGTCCAAAAAGTAGTTGGACACTTAGGTCTAAACCATTAGGAGAGAAAGCTATTTCAAAGGCATACGTCTAGGAGAAAAAGTAAATATATTTTAAAAATTGCAAGGTACTGAAAACACAGAGAATTAAAGACAAACATCTGATTAAGAAGACAGAAGAAATCACCATACGCAATTTTTTAAAATAGGAAGGTTCCTGGATTACCAGGAAAGGTCCTGTTTTCAGAAGCATGGGCAAAGTTTTAAACAGAGCCTGGCCAACTAAATCAAATAAATACTCAGGAACATGGAAGCAAGAACAGAACGGAAAGAAACCACTGGTCAAGGATTGAATGAGAATCATTTCAGTGGGGAGAAAAGCTCAGGAGAAATCAAGATGGAATTTCAGGGGAAATCAAGATGAGATTTTGACATCCTTCATGTCATGTTACGAAGAAGAGAGCGATGAGACACTTGGTTGAAGGGGCTTGTCTGAATGAGGAGCAAAAGATATATATGTCTTAAAATAAGAAATAAGTTGGCAGATAGGAATCAGTGAAATAAGAGGCAGAGTAAGAGGGCTAGGAAAAGTAAAGGACAGATATGGAAGTTTCAATAGACACAGAAAGTTGATGGCTTCATAAAGTAGAAACACCATGGAAAGGAAAAGAGGAAAAAAATTTATACAATGTTAATACAAGCTTCTACAAAAAAAATTCTTGGTAGGAAAAAAGTAATCTCTAAAGATACATTTGTACCCTTTCTCATGTCAATACTGAGATTTATGTAACAAAAGTCACTCCACCTTTCCTTTTATGCGAATAGGCTTACAACAACATTTGCTTTCTAAAAATTACAATTCTATTTCATCATGAGACTTGAAAGCATCTGTTTCTTTTGCCTTCTTTATAAAATCTCTAACATTCTATTCTTATGCATCTTCTGTAACTTGGGTATGTCATCTTAAGCCTTTAGAGAAGAGCGGTATAAAAATTCAACACTTTTTTTTGTTTGTTTGTTTTTGAGACAGAGTGTCACTCTGTCACCCAAGCTGGAGTGCAATGGTATGGTCTCGGCCCACTGCAACCTCTGCCTCCTGGGTTCAAGCGATTCTCCTGCCTCAGCCTCCCAAGAAGCTGGGACAACAGGCAAGTGCCACCATACTTGGCTAATTTTTGTATTTTTAGTAGAGACGGGGTTTCACTATGTTGGCCAGGCTGGTCTCAAACTCCTGACCTTGTGATCTGCCTGCCTCAGGCTCCCAAAGTGCTGGGATTACAATTCAACACATTTCTATTTGGTTCCACATCAAATGATACTTTCTGCAGGAAGCCTTCTTGATCAAACTCGCTGGAAGAGAAAGTAGAATGAAGAAACCCCTCACTTTTATCAAGCACCTGCTATCTGTCCGGTGTGCTTCCCTATCTGATCCTCACAACTGGCATGAACACAATTGACTGCACAGAGCAGTTGGCTGACTTGCTCACTCTCCTGATGACCCTTACAATCATTCAAGGGAAAATTTTAATTCCAAAGTTCATGCTCTTTTCACTCCACCATGCCACCTACAAGGGCAGGAAACAGTGTTTCACAACTTTGAACTCCTACAACACCTGCATTGTAATACTAATATTTAGTCTTTATCTTAAATATAAATACATATGCAATATATATTTCATATATTATAATTATGTATATATTATTTTGTATATTTTATGAACAAAAACATTTGGGAAAAGCAAGGTTCATGTGTAACTCACATTTTTATCTTCTCCAGTATCTAGCCGAATGTGATGCATACAATAGATGCTCAATAAATATCTGTTGGCTGAAAAATCTACCTATAAACAGCTCTTTCTGAATTGTTCATGGTTCTTGGTGTAAAATGGTGTGTATTTTACACAGGGTAAATGGCTGTCTCTGCTTCTAATGTTGAGCTGACTCAAATGTAGTATTTAATTGTTAACTCAGCAATCATTAGGCAATGAATGTTATTTGTTATCTCATAGAGTAGGTGACTGGGGAGACATGGAAAAATCTCCTTCTCTCAGGACCTTAAAAGATATTCCTAAATTGGCCCCCTTTTTTTCTCTTTCACATTAAGTATTACAAATAATCAGGCTAGAAGCACTGTGGTGGCTGGGCATGGTGCCAACTGCTATGTAGATCAACCTTTCAAGAGTGGGTTGTATACAAGTTCCCATAATGTACCCTGTAAAATTATGTAGCTGAGGGCTATGCGTTCTTCTGGCTTTTTAAGAGTGATTTGTGAAAGAAACACTTTCCTCATCCTCTCTTCCTTTTCTGAACCCTATTCTAAATTTGAACATTTAAGAACTTTATTGAATGTGATGTCTCCAAACAAGTTAGAGGATAAAGAAGAAAAAAGTTTCTAAAACAGAATTATGTTTAAAAAAAAAAAAAAAAAAAGTCCTTTGATTTTAGCACTGACCCATACAGACCTCATTCTCAAATTACTTAAAGGCTTTACCTACGATGTCAGGTCTTACCTGTCGTTAACTAGTTCTTTCAGCATCTTTCTCCAAATATTTTTATGAATAGAGAGCCTATTTATAGTCGAACGCATACTGTCTAGTGCCAAAGTTTAAAATAACCTTTTAAGTAGCATGAAATAGTGCATTTTTGCTCATTAAAAATATCTTGATCCTAATGGACACAATAAACAAGGACATGAGAAGAAACAGACATGAATTTATTAAGAAGTGAATGAGGCCAGGTATGGCGGCTCACGCCTGTAATCCCAGCACTTTGGGAGGCTGAGGCAGGTGAATCACAAGGTTAGGAGTTCGAGACCAGCCTGCCCAACATGGTAAAACCCCATCTCTACTAAAAATAGAAAAATTAGCCAGGCACGGTGGCAGGCGCCTGTAATCCCAGCTACTCAGGAGGCTGAGGCAGGAGAATTGCTTGAACCCGGGAAGCAGAGGTTGCAGTGAGCCGAGATCGCACCACTACACTCCAGCCTGGGCAACAGAGTGAGACTCCATCTCAAAAACAAAAAAAAAACAAAAAAAAAGTGAATGAAATATGATTTGAAAAAGCCAGAGTAAATTTCTCTTTTCTTTGACTTTGACTTTTAACACCACATTTGAAGATAAAATGTGGTATGAGGTCCTCAATGGCCTATGCAAATTTGTCTCCCTTTATGTACAGATTAAAACGTACTAAATTTGTCCTAAATTCTAAGATTTGAAAAATCAAGCAAATATCGGCTCCAGTGATCTCAACAGATGAACAGATGACAATGAATACTGCAGATTTTGAACTAGTTTTCCTAATAATTACCTGGTTCATTTCTATTAGTTTTATGACAACCCTCTGTTGATTTTGATTTCAGTATCTATAAAATAACATTGAAAAGAGAGCTATCTCAAAATTTTTAGGACTTAAAGAATTTCTTAAGTGCAAGATAAGCACATATCTATCATTAATAGATAATCCTTCTTTGATTTACTCAATTATTTATTTAGTGTCATCCTTGTTCCAGAGAGGATATAAGGTGGTTTACTTGAGGTACACCCGATATATAATCCTACAGGCTCCTAGAGGTGTTGCCACACTACATGCATAAGTCAACACACAAAATAGCACAAGCACCTATAAAACCTACAAACAGGAAAGTAGCATGTTAAGTCCATGTTATTCCAGGTAAGAAAGTTCTGCTTAATGTTACTAGAAGGGCCCCAAAAGTTTATATTATAAAATTTGCAAAAACTGCCCTAGGATTTAACATGTCTTCATCATATTACCAGCCTAGAATCGCCCACAAAACTACAGCCTTCCTGAACTCCAAAAGAAGACATTAGTTTGGAACTGACTTAGAAGCAAAAATATGAATTCTAGATTGCTATGTTTTCCTTGGATTTTACCCATTCTAGCATTAGGCAAGTGATTGAGATTGGGAAATCTTAAAGATCATAGTCCAAAGAATGTAGACACACAAAATAATAAAGCAAATCAAAGCTAATTTCCAAAGATTACAACCCAATCAATCACATATTTCCAAAAAGTAGCAGTGGAGTTTTTAATTATTAAAGGTAAAAAGAAATTCACATCTAAATCCCAGAATTAATGGTTTACCCTCATTTGGTCCACAAGAGTTGTTTGCTATAGCCAAGAGAGGACATTTTTAGTTCTATTGCTCAGGAGGGATTAACTTGTTAAAAGGAAAAAAAAAAGTGAATATAAATACATAACTTCTGACTCTATCATAAACAAGGCAAATGTATATCCCTAGAAAAATGCAGTGCTTAGCGCGTCTCAGCCAAAATTGCAATGCCATGTCCGTAGGTGCTATCTATCTGAGTTATAGAGAACCTTCACTCTGAAAAGATTATGGCGCCCATCCCTGCCATATAACAAAGAATGCAAACAAAATATTAAGTCACAAATAGTTTAAAGAAATGCCATAAAGGCTACTTAAAAGCTCTATAAAATAACAAATGACCAAAAAAAATTTAAATATTTTATAAAATAGTATCAAATATTCCTTCTTCCAAAAATGTGTTGCCTTTGTTGCTTGTGCTTAAATACTAATTCCAATACAGAAACTCAAGGTAAGAACTAAAGGCCTATCTGTAGATGTCCATACTATAGTTTGAAGAGCTTTAGGGTCACCCTTCATAAGTTCTAAGTCAGCAAGGAAGTAGTCTCAAAGTCAGACATTCAAGTCTGATGCTGGAGAAAAACCAAGCCAGAGAAGGTGTTAAGTTTGTGGGTAGGCATATGTATCTGCACTTACAGGATGATTGGATGGGATTCCACCTTCAAGTCAACAGTGGGGAACAGATTTCAAAGAGCCTATACCTCCAAAAGGGCTTGAATTTTTGCCATCTCTTCCCAAGTCGTTGGGGAATAAACACAAGAATAGATGGTAGCAATTTCCATGGGTTGCACATCTCCCAGTGGAAAACTACCAGTGAAAAGAAAGTGTTGGCATTCAAGGTGATCTTTTTCAAAAGCTTAGCTTGTATTTGGTATAACAATTCAAGCAGCAAAGTGATTTGATTGTTTCATTGCTTGTGGTGGTAGACTGAATTTTCTCAAAAATGGATTGTGCCTTCTCAAGATACTGAATCTCAATTTTGGAGATTTCATATATTGGCCAAGGCCAGAATACAGAGATAAAAAGAGCTTCCTAAAGATAAATTATGTCCTAAAACATATTTATAAAACAAGCTTTTAATAGAAAGTATAATTTATGCCAATTGACTACAAAACAAAAAACTTAATAAGTTCTAGTTGTTCACATTAAAAATTATAAAACATTTTATATTCTAGGTTTAATTTATTTCAAAGTATTACAAAACAAACCCATAAGCTCATAAAAAATTCTTTAATAATCTCTATCGTTGAGTCTAAAACAGAATTCCTTAATAAGCCTTATGGTTGAGTTCATAGTATTACAATACACAAAGCATATTAAAATGAATATTTTACATTCTGGATAATCAAATAAAATTCTAATTCTATTCCTTTTAAGTTGGATATTATGTGTATTTTATTACATTCTGGCTCTAAAAAACTAGAATTGATGTATGATTTACATATACACAACTTTCAACTAATCATAAAATGTATTTATCTGTAGCATCCCAGTTTCAGGACAGTCTCAAAAAGGTTTGAGTTCCAAGGAAAATTTAAAAGGGAAAAAAAATTAGAGATGTTCTACCTTGATTGTTTCTGTTTGCCATGTTATATGCAAACAGAGAAATAAAGAGATACTACATTGAATGAAGCAAAAATGAAATTTTAACCAAGCTTCTTGACAAATATTGAAAAATCGAATGATGTTACATAACTATTCAAGGATTATTTATTCAGCTCAAGTAGAGAACGGTTTTAGGTGAGTATAATTCCTTCTGTACATATTCAGAAATGCACTTCAAACAATAACTACTATATTAATTTCAAATCAAGCTTTCATTCAAATGCAGAAAACATATCCGTCGTTTAGTCCAACTTATAATAGCTATCAACTCTTTTTCCACCAAAGGTTCCCCTCTACTCCCACCTCATTCTTTGTAAGATGAGTAAGGAGACTTTTAAAAAATGTTCAGATAAAATTCATTTTGTCTACCATGCAACACAAGGAAAATATCAGTTAATTAAACAGGAAAAAATATTTGTAAAGTGAAAAGATCCTGTAAGTTAACGAAATATTCTGAACTTCAGAAAATTTTTGACAAAATGTATTACATTCTAAACATTCTTTTTGGAAAGATAACTAAAATAATATCAATCCTCCATTCACACCCAACAAAATAAAATAAATTTAACTGGGAATTACATTTTAAATTGTTCATTTTTAATGTTTTGCTCTCAATGTATAGTTATATTTAAATGATTTATGAAGAAAATGACAAATCAACTTAGCATACATTTTTAAACCTGTGTTTAATCAGGAATTTTTATCTTTGAAGTGTATCCTACTTTTGTCAACAATATGATTTTGTACAATACAGAATTAATAAGTATTTGGAAAAAGATAATTTTTCTAAAATAAACAATATAGACAGGACTCAGAAAAATACAGTCTGTTTTGATTTTGCATTTTTACTTGTATATCTACTTGCTGTATCTTTCTAAAATCATGTTAAGACAAAATTGGTCTGATATATTTTCTTGCAATTTTGAGGTTCTTCTGGTATTTCAGCCTCATATTAGCTAAGCACAACTTCCAGGAAGATCAAACGATGGAGGACCTAAAAACTAAGTCTACCTGAGGAAACTTCTCCTATTACTTCGTATGAACTGTTTGGTTTATTTTCAATGAAAAGATAGAGATTGTTTGGGGAGATGAGGGGCATGTGTAGCTGGTTCGGGCTTTTTGTGTTTGGTTTTGTTTTTGTTAGTTTATTCTTAGAGCACTCTTTTACTAAAGTCACCAATATAATTCACATTCTTTTAATAATGAAAAACTCCTTGTGCTAGTTTTATCTCACGAGAAAAAACACGGCTCCTAAATCAAAAGCAAAATGCTGTACGTTCAGAGCTATATGAAGACAGCCAAGTTATAAAAGCCCATTTTCAGATCTGGAACAACTTCTGAAAACAAAGAGGGTATTTGGGATACCTTATGCTACAGAAAAAAAAATTCCTGCTTTCATTATTTCCTGATTCTGGAGATCCAATAAAAACCTTATGGAATAAAATGTCTTGCAAAAATCCTTCAGTGAAAACACAACCAACCACTCCCACCCCCAAACCCCTTTTAAAGTAATGAGAGTTGATAAACTATAATTACAGTATGAAAATGTTTACATTTTCTCATGAGTTTTAAAAGAAAGATTAAAAGATTCATTGGCTTTTCAAACAGCAATTATTTTAGCACCTAAAAGATACACAACTAAAATATATGCATATTTATTTTCAAAGAAACACCAACAAAAATTGAAACATTGGTGATCAGGTAAATACTGACGACGCCAATATAAAAGTATTTGCCAATGCAAAGGGCCTAAGCACAATCACATCTTGTCCCAATCATACCTGCCTGCCAGAACAAAATAGGCAGCTGACCAATTATGGGGTGTTTATCTATACAGTGGTACCTTTGTTCTCCAACAATGTCAGATTGCAAACGTCCTGGAACACATATTTACCTGGAGGATTCTTGGCAGGATCATTGTGGCTTGGACTTCCTGATTGTCCAGAATCTGTAAAGAAATCACAGAAAATGTTTTCTTTTTAATTTGTTTTGAAAGAATTTCACAATCCTCAAGGGACTTGAAAAAAAATGTTTAAGGTATAAAAATGAAGGTGAGTGCTTTAAATAAAATATACTTTCCCAAGCCTTTTGATAGAAACATTTTACTCATCCAACTAGATAAATGCATATACATATTTCTATGTCAAAAGGAAAAGACAAGTATTGGTCTACAGTTTTCCTGGGCTAGAGCAAGGGTTTTTTGAAACAAAAGATCTGGCTACAAAGCCACTGAAGATGGTTTGAAGGTTAGGCAAATACTGAGGCCTGCCAGTAGCAATATGAAATAAAGCAGATATATTCTCTTAAAAATGCAATCTGAGTGTAATTAAACATGCATTTAAAAGACTGAAACTATGTTTTTATTCAATGAGTAAAATACACAGAAATGAGAGTCCGCTTTTCCAGGATTTCACACACAAGTACACATACCCACTCCAATAATCCCCCAACCTACTGGATCCAGGCCCAGATTTGTCTACATCCCATAATAGCAATCGATTTGCAAACACCAAGAAAAGCATAAATTACTAGGTAGAAACCAACATGGCTTTGTGGAGAGCAAATGGTTGGATCAATTTAATTTCCAACCATGACAGATGGATAGACTTTGCAGATAAGGAGGAAGAGATCAATGTCGTATATCTGAATTTCCTACCCCATATTATTTCTCATCGATGCTACAGAAAGAAACGTGGAAGATATACAACCGTTAGGCAACATGCCTTTCTGGACTGATCTGACACTGTTGTGTTTTGCTCACTCCTCTTCCCTCCTTGTCCCCTCTGCATTTATCTGTGTCATTTGCCCATATTATTATACACTTACTTGCAAGTTGCTTTGTAATCTTCTTTTATTGGTTCTAGCATTTAAGTTTTGTCTCCCCAACTAAATTGCATATTCCTAAGCAGAGGCAGAGATTCTGTCTACTTCTTTTGTGTCTTCCTCAGTGTGCTGTTCATGGCTGTGAATGCACTAGGCTTGCAGTAAACGCCAGAGGAATGGATGGCTCAGCTCCAGCAGCCTCTTTGCTTGCCTAGAAAAGGCAATTTTGAACTTGATAATGAATTTCAACAAAATTTGATAGGTGGGGCACAAATGACAGTTCTGTCATATACTGCCATATACTGACAAGTCTCTTCCCCCAAACCATGCCATTATACTTGAGCCAAGAAAGTGATTTGGTTAAGCAGGAAAATCATATGCTGGTTTTTTTCATCGGAGTTATTCTGTCCTTCCAGGTAAGTGATTAACATACTGAAACTGCTGCTTCTACTATTAAATGTAAGAACATCCTGTTAGTTTCTTCTCATATAAAACCTGGTTATTTATTTCTGCCCTTTGCCTCGTGCCTGTTAGCTTAGATGTAATGCTGAGATCAGAATTTTACCCCTTCATCCCATTTCCTTAATTGTCTTTTTGGTTTTATTCTAGAACAGATCTCATGAAATCTTAGCAAGCATATTTAGTGATTCCCACATTTTCCTCCAATTGTTTCCTGATTTCTCAAAATGAAAGTAAAGAAACTAGAAATGACCACTCTTCATCTGGCTCGAGTCTCCTGAAGACTGTCAGAGAGCTGAGAATACTCTAAAACTCCCATCTCCCATGAAGTCCTCTTATTACTTTTTCTGAAATCAAGGCAAGATTCAGTGACTTATAAATTAGAAGATCAATCTTCTTCGTTCTACATTCCTATAAAAAAGTGGTACAATATGGGCCACTTTCCAGGCCTGGAGTATGATAGCTACATAAAAATGATAAATCGTAACTTTTTGCTACAGCATCAGCTGTTTTTCCCTTGAGTCCCTCTGACAATGTCTCTCAGCATTGATACTACATTCCAGTTTAATTTCTCAAGTGATTCTAACACGTTTTAGGAATTCCTACTTATGTATAATCCACCCACTGACCAGAGCCTCCCTATGTTTTATTTTCCCTCCAAAGCTGTCTCACTCTTACGAAGGTCTAGACATGCATCCCTCAGCGTCGCTAATGCCACGCTTGTGATGAAACCTGAGATAGTTAAAGTTCTCACTTCGTTGCAGCAGTCGCCTCATTTCAGGAGTTGTAGACTCTCTGCATGAGCCTTAGCGTGTTTAGTTACAGCAACTTCAAAATGGTGCCACAAAACTCTTTTCCATCATCTGTTGCTAAAATTTGGGTCCAGCAGAGAAAAGAATGAAAGTCTCTTCCATTCTTAAGAAAGCATCCAGCTAGAACAATGGCACCCCCTGTTACCACAACATCCCACTTGAGAAACTCTATTCTTTTCTGCTGTAAATTATTTTTTCTTCTCATTTCCAACAATTGCAGACCAACTTCTTTGACTGAAAAAATATACTTACTAAAAAACCCACAAGCATTTGAGGGAAAGCTGAAGTAGACCCTAAATTTGAGGCACACATTTGCTTTTTGCAGCAATTCCACTTTCTAAAATGATCTGCTGTTTACTGGCACACAATGACAGACTTTCCTTCATACGCCAAAGCTCATGCCCTCTCATGAAATAAAACAGGGTATACTGTGTCCCAGAAACATAGGAAAGAGCCCTCTCAGTGAGCAAATGACAGAGCATTTACTTTTCAGACTGTAAATTCTAACACTATAATCTACTCTTAACTCTTATGTCACCTTATATTGGTCACTTAATTCCAACTGCTGGAAAAGGAAGTAACCAGGGAGTCGCGGTTGGCAGAGAAACCAAAAATGAACTGTTATTGTGGTTGACTTCAGAGAAAGAATTATTCAGACCACATCTAAACCCCTTCCAATTCACCACCTAGGTCAAATTACTCTATACCCAAAGGTTTTATTTAACCACTTCCATCACTTTGCTCAACACCCCCCACCTCTCTCTCTCTGTGTGTGTGTGTGTGTGTGTGTGTGTACTTAATATGTTATAGTGAAGCCTGGCTCTGTGTGTGTGTGTGTGTGTGTGTGTGTGTGTGTACTTAATATGTTATAGTGAAGCCTGGCTCTGTGTGTGTGTGTGTGTGTGTGTGTGTACTTAATATGTTATAGTGAAGCCTGGCTCTGTGTGTGTGTGTGTGTGTGTGTGTACTTAATATGTTATAGTGAAGCCTGGCTCTGTCCCTCACTAGCGGCATGATCTTGTACAAAATTACTTACTCTTAAGTGTCTTGGAGTCTGGATCTTGAAAACTGCAATAATATTATCTTCCTTGTAAAATCATTGCAAGATTATATCATATTAAGCACCAAAAGCATTGAGTCAGACACAGTCTATATTCTCAGTAAATAAAAGACATTATTAATATTAAGCATAGAGCCACATTAAAAATGATTAATATATTTAATGGTTTAAACATATTAAAATGAAAAAAAGTAATCATTTTAATGTGGCTCTATGCTTAATGATAACTAACTTTTAGGAAGAAAGGGAGAAAAGGGACATAACTAAGTTCGGTCCATCCCAACACAAGCATCTAAAAATGACTGGTGGGTTGACTAAGCATGGAGAAGCGTGCGTCCACCTGAGAAGTCCTGTGTAAATGCTTTCATCCCTCACTCCCCAAAAGGGAGGAGCCCACTGCTGCTTCAAGGCTTTTAGGAGTTGTCATGCTCAAAAGGCAGTAGATAGCAGCCAGTAGATGAAAATTACCTTCCAGAAGGCTAAAGTCTTTGAGGAACAAGGCTGCTAAGAGTTGTGAGCTGCCCAGCATACTGGGTATAGTGTCTGGAAAAAAAAATTTTTTTTTTTTTTGAGACAGAGTCTTGCTCTGTCACCCAGGCTGGAGTCCAGTAGCACTATTTCAGCTCACTGAAGCCTCCACCTCCTGGGTTCAAGCAATTCTTGTGCTTCAGCTTCCCGAGCAGCTAGAACTACAGGCGCACACCACCATACCCAGGTAATATTTGTATTTTTTGGTAGAGACGGGGTTTCACCATGTTGGCCAGGCTGGACTCGAACTCCTGGCCTGAAGTGATCCGCCCACCTTGGCCTCCCAAAGTGCTGGGATTACATGTGTGAGCCACCACGCCCAGTTTAGTGTCTGGAAAGATTCTGATGCAGTAGAGAGAAAGAGAGGAGTTTTTGAAGGCAGCCAACCAAAACCAGTCCTCCCTCATTCCCTTCCACCTCTCATTTTCTCTTCCTTGATCTCAATCTCTATTTTCTACATTTCTGCGTTGTCCCTTTCTGACTTGACTGGGCATAATGTTGAACTGAAATAAGTTTTGTATTACATATTTATGAAAGTTTCATGTTCCCCATTCTTTAAATGTGGATTAAACATATGTTTATTCTTCTAAAAAAAAAAAAGGTAATGAAGTTACTTCTAAATTATTATCTTTTAAACTTAATCAGTTCCTTCCTCTCCAGGTTAAAGATTCTCCAAGCACAAGAAAAGGTTCACATTCATGCAGGACCCTTACCAACTTTTCAATCCTTTTGTCCACTCCTTTTGTAAAAAGCAGTCAATCTCTCATGGCTCTTCTAATATCTAAGCTTTACCTGAGGAGTGAGCAGTTTTTTCTAATGACCCAATTTTATGGAAGATCCTAGGATACATAAGTGATCAAACAGCTTGTCCAAAGTTACAAAGCAACTATTAAAACTTCTGTTCTCTATATGGGCAGCCTATTCAGACACAATACTTCTTGAATTGTTATGATGCAATCCTAAAATAATGCACAGCCAAATGACTTTTCAGTAGTTTAACTGTTTCTGGGAAACTTATCTTCCCCTAACTTCCCTCACCCTTCCAACTATTCACCAATACATTCAAGAATCTTTTTTTTTAAGCCTTTAGCTACTTTCTATATCTAAGTTGGAAGTAATCATTAGTATCACTGAACTCTATACACTAATTGATGTCTTAAAGAGAGGCCAGTTCTATAAACCAAATTTAGTTTGGATTGTCTCCATCAAGCAAAGGAAATTCTAATGTTTTCTGGACAATCTGGTGGAAGCTCTATAAGTGTGTGTTAAATATATATGACAATAAATAAATAATAGCCTGTAAAGTATTTCTTACTGAGCACTAACTTTCTGGAGTAGATACACTGCAACTATCTGAGGTAGGTAAATCATCAAAACTGTCAAAGATTTTTTTGTAGGTCATTAATGTAAGCATCATTCAAATGTAAATCAATTAAGATTTATGCTCATGCCTGTAAATTCCAGCAGTTTTGGAGGCCAAGGCAGGCAAATTGCTTGAAGTCAGGAGTTCAACACCAGCCTGGTCAACATGGTGAAACCCTGTCTCTACCAAAAAATACAAAAAAGTAGCTGGGTGTGGTGGCACACACCTGTAATCCCAGCTACTTGAGAGGCTGAGACATGAGAATCGCTTGACCCTGGGAGGTGCAGGTTGCAGTGAGCCAAGATTGGCTCATGTATTCCAAACACTTGGTAATGTTTGGAACGCAGTAAGTGCTCCATAATGCTTATTAAATTTATATTTAATTTACAATAATGATCTTTAAATATTGTTTTTAAAAAAGAATACACACTCTACGCCATGTAGAAGTTCAGAGGCTGCTTGAAGAGACAGAAATACACAAATAAAAAAATACACAAATCAAGAGGGAACAGATGATTCTTCCTAGGAAGGGTGGGCAAAGTCATATCATAAAAGATATCAAAAGAAGGTGACCTTAGGAACAATGCCATGAAAAAATGACCTGATTTCCCACCTTTCTAAGACATATTTCACTCCTTTACCAAGACGATCTTTATAAGACCCAAAAATGATTAAGTTAAACATCTGCTAAAACCTTTACATATATTCTGAAACTAGTATGCCATTCACGGCACCTTGATCTGGCCTCCATCAGCACCTGGGTCATACTGTAGCCTTTTGGTTCCTTGTGTGTCTCCTGCATTTGATGTCTCCAAGTCTGTGCATAATGTTCCCCCTTTTTCCTCCCTGAAGTCCCCCATGGTGAGGTCATCCCCTTTAGATCCTCAACAATATGACACGAGGTGTACTGCCCTATTTAGCCTTATATAGCCCTAATCTTTGGAATAAGGCCTGGAACATTTGGTTAAGTCAAATGAACAGAAAACCATCAGTCTATAAACTATGAAAGTGCACAAAAAAGAAAGACAAAGCATACCGCTCTGTGTAAAATCATACATTAGAAGTCAAACAGATAAATTTCTTGTGGCAAGCCAGGGAAACAGACACACAATTCCCAGGGCTAAGTCTCCCAGTCTAATGCAAGGCTCAGTCCTACTTCCCAGCTTCCTGAAGAAATATTTGGAAAAAGATAAGGTGACTAAGACGTACTATTTTGAGTCAGAAATTATTTTTTGTCCATCTCCTATAAAGAGAAGAAATATTTGGTGAAGGTCCAGGTCCCTACTTTGCAAGCACTGGGCCAAGAAAGTTTTAATGACCTTTATACATAAACTTTCTACTCCTAGATGAAACTTCTTTTAGGAACTCTTTTTATTCTCTGACACCATAGCTTGAGGATCAACAGAAAAAGATAACTAGAGAAGCATAATTCTAATTTAAAATGATTTTGGTGCAAAGAAGGAGCTGTACAAGGTGAGTTTTCATGTCCCCTGTGGCTCTAAAATTCTATGATTCCATAACAATATAGCTTTTATATCAAGGGATATCAGAGGAGTAAATGAAACCCACACTGTAACCTATTAACCTACAGACAGCCTCTTGCTAGAACTAAACGTAGTCATCATGTGATAAAGGGCCCCTTTGTCATAGTCCTTTGCCTTAAGCAGGTGAAGAAATAGCCCATTGTCGATGAAAGAATACCATGAGATTTTTTTAAGGCTTAGAACAGTCTCTTTCTTTCTCTCTAAAACATTATTAATTGATAATATAATAAAACAGTATATTTTTACAATTAAGTATATAGCATGCCAGAAACAAGATGTAACAGGTAAGAAATAAAAGCTTGAGGCAAGGAATACAAATGCATGTATTTTATAGTAGGGGAATAAAAAAGTAAAACAAAAACTTCTATATTATTAAGGGTAACGGAGAGCAAACTATTCTCCTTGGGTGAAACCTTCTTCTCTCTCTTCCCCTCTCTCTGCCCAAAGTTTTCTACCACACCCTTTGCAGTTTACTGTCTCCCATGACTGATTCCTTGGGATTTATAGCACATTAGCTTTCCATAATCACAATTCTTATTACATTATTTGGCTTTTTTTTTTCCAGCACAGTTAAAACACTAGGCAGCTTCAGTTTTAATGGAAGATTGCTTCATTGCTTTGGGTGACACAAAATTATAGTTTTACATTATTTTATTTTCTATTAGATGTGTATTAAAATAAGACAATGAAAGAACACAGGAAAACTGAGTGTTTTCCTTGCCTCTCGTAAGCATGTAAATATTTGGGAAATGGTTTTTCTCTCTCTCTCTCTCTCTCTCTCCCCCTCCTTCATGCTTCTCTCTCTCTCTCTCTCTCTCTCTCTGTGTGTGTGTGTATGTGCGCACGTGTGTGTGTGTGAGAGAGAGACTGTGTGCCTGTGTCTTCCTTTATCTCCCTGTCTCCCTCTCTGCTTCTCTCTCTCTGTCTCTTTTCAACGGGGCATTAAATTATTTGGAGTCCACTTCACTGCAAAACTTGGTTAACAAGCTGTACATGGGAAGTTTTAACTTTATCGCTTTGTTAATGGAACCCCTGACCTTGTTTTTTTTTTTTTTTTTTTTTTTTTTTTTTTTTTTTTTTTTTAAGTGAATCTGTACTCCTCCTAAACCCAGTTCTGAGCAATAAGAGAAATTAGACCTCTCTGAATATTTTGGCAGAACCAAAATAACATTTGGGAGATGCAGTTTCCTGCATATTTTAAACCATTTACTATTTCACATTTGAAGGCCTATATCTTCAGATCCCTCTTTCTGTTGGTTAACATTGGTTTTAAAATATATGTTTGATTTAGCAAAATGCATAGTTTAAAAAGATGTTGCTACATTTAAGCTCTTCACGATAAAATAATTTCATTAACCAAAGAAAACTATAGAATAAGAGAGTAGATATTTCGTTCCTGAACATTCCACTTGTTTTATTTATCATTAAGCTTTCTTTTAAAGAGCCACTTTTTGGCTTAACAAGGAGATTAGGTTCAAAGCGTCATATCCCAAGGATTAAAATAAGGATTTGTTAAGGCTCAAGACTGAAATTTGTCCACAGGGAATTAACTGAAAAACATAGGCCACTGAAATTTAAGGTGGAAAAAAAATCATATATCAAAAATCACATATCAAAAAAAAAAAATCAAATCAAACCATTCTACCACAGGGGACTACTAATGAAACTCCTGCAAATATGAAACCCCTGTATAAAAAGCGTTAAACCTGCCAACATCTCTGACCAGAGCGCTGTGGTACTTCATTAAGTAGCACCAACCCACCCCCCCAACAATGGGAAGCTAGGATAATCGTATCTGACCTTTCTGCCCCACCCTAAGATTAAGTTCAATGACTTTCTACTGATCTAGGGATTGAGTGAACTGAACGTCATAATCAGGATCACCTACAGTTCTTGCTTTTGAAGGCTTTAACCTATAGAATGCAAAAACACCGTACTGGTCATTGTCAGGATTGCTGACTTTCTACAGTGTGTTTTCAATTAAGTAAATAAAATGTGGTAATTAAATCAAGGTTACATAATATGTTTTTGATTTGTAATCGTATTTAAATTAATTAACTGACTCAATCCTTGCTTAGTTTTTAAACTGGTCGAGTTAGGGAAAGAGTCCCTGGGAGCAAATCCAGTTTTCTATCTTTAAAAACAAGGCAAAGCAATCTGGCAGACTTAAAAATATATATTAAATGCACCAGCATAATGTATATACAGAGGCAAGGGTGCTAATGTAGAGGAGGGAAGAGTTTTATGGCATGATTTTGACTAAAAGAAATAGCTCTCGCACTAGAGAGAAATAAACTAAAACATTATTTATTCAAAACATTTCTTTTCGAATTTTATGAAGATTGCATATTTGTTGGAAGCAAAACATTTCCAGCTGTATTTTAAGTTTCTGAAGAGAGTTGTAAGATTTATAATCTTTCATAAATGCTGCCCATATCTTATAATATTAGATGAACACGCCACTGCGTACTTTAAGGAACAATTTGCCAATGCAGTTTGCCACATGAAAATAATAAAGTCCTTTCCAAAACCCAGCCAGATCCAGTAGGAAAAGAGGAGATGAATGTTCTGTCTTTTCCATCTGGGAAACATTTTGGATTTCAGCTATACTATGTAATATACATTTTTTTTTTCTCTTGGAAACCAAGAAACCTGCATTTTACAGCAAGGTATGTAGTGCAAAGAATATGTTGGTGAAATAGGAATCTGGAAATGAAAACCAGAATGTCATCAGACTCAATAACATAATCATGGAGGCAAATTGAAAAATCAGTGCAGAATTTCAACATAAACCAAATGCAATGTTTATGATCCTATTAGTCTTAAATTTTTCTCTTAAAAGGAAAGCATAGAAAAATAAGTGCTGTTTTACCTCCAAAGTCCTGAACAGCATTTATGTTACTACCTAGCACCATGACTTACATATGTGGCTTATCCTGGAGTCTTCACGCATTATCCTAAATCCCACACATACAACACTCCTGTGTACACATGACCCCTCTGTGCTATGTCATTTCATGTATTTTTCCCAAAACTTAATGTATCTAGGTTAAAATCAGACGTAAGACTTTCTAATATTTCATTGGCAATCTTTCTTCTCAGGGAGCAGGATGTGTTCTCTCCAAACTGTCTGGAGAGTCAGGACTCCCGGGTTCTATTCAGCAACTGCCAAGCACTTGTACGCTGACCCTAAGCAAACCATTTCATGCACCAATCAGTTTTCATCTTGCCCAGTCGCAACTAGTTAAGGAAAGGTAAGAGTTTAGTCTTAGTTGTTTTCAAAGGAATTAGAAATAATAGGAAAAAAAAATAATTTCATAAAACAGTGAAATACGCACAAGTATTTTTGTGGAAAAAGGCTATGAGATATACATATTTAATGTACTTTAAGGTTTAATTAGTACTCCTCCTCCTCCAAAAAAAACCCAAAATCCCCACCTAGTTGGTTGCACTGCCCCTTGCAAACACTGACAACACGGGTAATTGAAGGACTGACTGGGTTAGAGTGCAACTCTTCTGCTACATTTTAAAATCCATGAGGTCAAGAAACATGTGAGTCTTATTTACTGCCCTAGCATATTCCTGGCACATAGTAGATGCTCAATCAATATGTGTTGAATGACTAACCACGGTTTTACAGAGAACGAGATGACTGGTAGCACTTAAAACAGTTCATCTTCCTTAAATTACAAACAAACTGCCAGTAATGCCAAGCATAACTTTTAGTTTTTGCTTATTATCTACACATATTCTAATTATTAAGTTTCTACAACCTCTCTACAAATACAAATGTAGTGATTGACTCAATGACCAAAAAGTCGTATTCGTATTTTTTAATTGCTCATTTTTTCACAGGCATATGCTCCTAAAAATTTTTTAATTGGATACAGATTTATCTATTATGTTAGCTAAAAAGATACTTTGCCAAATCATTAAAATGTTTATGTTTATATCATTATGTGAGCTTAGAGAGAAGAAACTGGATGGGTTTTTTATATCTTACATTACTTACATGTGATTAATAACCAGTCCTTGTTTTATTATTAAATTATGGCTCTTAAGTCTGTGATAATATATTCATATAAAAATAAATGTATATATTTAATCTCAAGATGCATAACAATTAGCTGGATAACAGAGTAAGATGACGTATAGCATACTTTCTATCAAAGTAAAGTAGATTTGTATGTGGGGTATTCATTATTGCTTCTGTTCATAAAATAACTTTATCATAATATTAGAAGGAAAAAATCAGATAAGTCATTTGATGAACAGGAAGCTTGCTGATGTGGCAGATAATAGTATTAAATGTCCTAACAGTTCCTTTATAAGTGGTTCAAAGAACTTCTGTCCTCATGTTTTCAAGGCAAAAGCTAATTTACCAGGAATAAAACTACTTGAATAATGCATCATTGAACCAACATTTTGGAAAAGGGACAAAATGAGGAAACAAATGAGAAGACAGTAACTTCCTCTTGCAAATTAAAACTGTGCATGCAAAGAAAGGAACTCAATTATATTGATAAAAACAAAAAATAGCTAACATGATTTCCCTTTTTTAAAAACAGAGAAGGTCAAGAATATTCTAACAAATGAAATAATGTGTTTGAAAGAACTTTGAAAAGTTTACAGGCTCACAGAGACATGAAGATAGGGCATTTTGTGGGGCAATATTCTTTCAAACAGTCATTTTAAGAGAACAGTTTAAAATACAGATAATCCTGGCCAGGCACTGTGGCACATGCCTGTAATCCCAACACTACGGGAGGCTGAGGTAGGTGGATCACCTGAGGTCAGAAGTTCAAGACCAGCCTGGCCAACATAATGAAATGCCATCTCTACTAAAAATAAAATAATTAACTGGGCATGGTGGCGGGTGCCTGTAGTCCCAGCTACTTGGGAGGCTGAGGTGGGAGGATCACCTGAGGTCAGGAGTTCGAGATTAGCCTATCCAACATGGTGAAACTCCATCTCTACTAAAAATACAATAATTAGCTGGGCGTAGCGGTGGGTGCCTGTAGTTCCAGCTACTTGGGAGGCTGAGGTGGGAGGATTATTTGAGCCCTGGAGGTTGAGGCTGCAATGAGCTGAGATTGCACCACTACACTCCAGCCTCAGTGACAGAGTGAGACCCTATCTTGAAAAAAATAAATAAAAATTAAAAAATAAAATGCAGATAATTCTAACAAAGAATAATAAAGAATAACAGAAGCCCACCATGAAATCTACTACTCATTACTATGGTTATTTGGGAAATGGGAAAATAAATGATGAGGGGCATGTTCACTTGCTATATCCATTTTAAAGAAGGAAACTGAGAGTATAATGGTGCAGAGCTGTGTACCAGGTGCTCAAAATTCCTCCCATTTTGTCTTGTTACTCATTTTATCTTTAATAGAGATTCAAATCAACTCCTTATGATTCAAAAATGCTTAAGCCAAATCCAAAGAGTATGAAAAAATCAAGGTTCTGCATAATGTCCCATCCATATGCCTTAACCCTGAATGATATCAAACCTATGTAATCTTAGACATCAATGCCTTCCAGATGTGACAAAATTTTAACACAGACCAACTTCAAGCTTTTTACTCAGACTCATCTCCCATGCTCATGAAGATTATTTTCACTGCACGTACCACTACATATGGCTAATGTTTAACTTTCCAAATTGATTATTATGTTGCCATTTCAAAACTGACATTGCCTTCTCATTCAATCAAAAAACAAACTATGTTGCATATTCAACCTCCAACAAACACACACACAAAGACAAGAAATCACATCATTATTTCCAAGTTCTAGATAGTGCTTGGTTACAAGACCAGTTGAACTTTTCCTTGTTCACTCTTGGTACCTCTAAAAGATGGAAAAGGGGAAGAAGGGATCATCCAATTCTTTGTCAGAATTAATTGTCATAGGAATAATTTGAGTCTGTCACCTATGGTTTTTGGTCTTAAAGATTGCTTCTAATTCGACAAGATCAAATTTTTCTTGATATTTAAAGCATGTTAAAACTCTAAAATTAACAAACAAGATTGTTCATTGATATTTTTCAAAACCATCTAACAGCAAGGCCGTGATAGAAATGTATAAACTAAATTTTCAGATAGGATTTAAAACATTAGTAACTCAACCCCAGTAAGAAAAACTGGTGTGATAAAGCTTTGGATATTATGCAAACTTAATTCCCCTGCCCCAAATGATTGCTTTGAATCTTACCTAAATCTCTCCCTTCACCCACTCCCAAAATTAGAATTGCCCTGTAATGGTAACTTGTCCTCAGATTCATCCTGAACTCTGTTCCTGCAAACCACCTTTCCCAGTTCCATTAACTATTGACTTCAGGCTAGGTCCAACCAACAGGAGGTAATGGTAGAGTTTGGGAATTTGGAGGGTGGGAAGAAAGGAGAAGGGGAGGTATTCCTTCCCTCCTCTGCTTTGACATTTGTCTCCAAACAGTGGCGAGTTTTCCTTTTGTGATTTTTGCTTCCACTGAACAAGTTCCTCCCTCTGTGATGCCCTCCCTTCAGGCAGCTCCAGCTCAATTTGAGCAGTAGATTCCTATTGATGCTAATATCTGGGTGACCTCACTGCCCATTCAGCTTTCATCTATTCTAACATCACTGAAATTGGCCTTGCCCATGAAATTCCTCCTATTGGACTATCTGGTAGTTTACTTTACTCAAATCTGACAGATACATTTGTTTTTTGAAGTTGGCATATCTATCACTCTAAAATACAAGTCAGGTAATAGAGTTAAACAGTATTAGACAAATATAATAACTTTGTAAAATTCAATAGATTTCAAGTATTTGTTATGATTCTTATTTTTTAAAAAAAAAGATGGGAAAACACTGCCACCAATCAGTACTAAGTACAAAATTCTATATCCAAAAGTTTTTTGTAATGTATATTAATACATAAAAATAATCAAGTTTTTTAAAAAGATAATTAGATTTTCAATGCCATGTTCTAAATATATCTCTTCCAGGAGGTCTTCTGATAATCCTACCCATCCATCCAAGTTTACTTCTTCTTTTTATCATCTCCTAGTCTCTCTATCCAATCTTTAACAAGTTGTACATACCAAGTTTTTTCATGTGCATGTATTTTTCCTACAAACATGACTGTACGCTCCTTGACTGGAACAATTATAAATTTGATTGTTTTTGTAAAACATTATACATTTACTTGTTTTTCATGCCACAAACAACTTTGAAATGCTTATCAATTGTCGGAATAACTAACAGTCTCATGGGGATAATCAAAAGGTTTTCTTAAATATGTACCACTATACATCAGCGTAAGAATAATACGTAACAGGAAAAAGAAATGATTTCAACATTACTCTGTTTCCTTTAGGAAATGGTTCATAAGTCCCCACTTGACATCAGGCATTTTACATAAGAAAAATTACAAAATAAGAAAAGAAAAATTACAAAATAAGAAAGCATTTTTTCTATCAGAATAGTACACTCTATGGTGTTTTGCTAAAACACCCTACGAACACGAGAAAACAAAAATATTTATGTTCATATGCACAGGGATATATATGAAATCACAGTACCAAAACTTTAGAATCACAAATGCAAACAGTACCAATATACTTCATGTTTTAAGCTGTGCTAGATAACAGCCCGGCTAGAGGGAAGTGACATAACGGAAAAACATACAGCATCAATTCACATGTTGCCAACTTTTTTTGGATAGCACTAACAGGATGACACTGGCGTTGGATGTGCACACTTAGCTGCCAGCATTGCACTCTATGCAATGTCCTTCTACATCCTCTCTCTCAATCATTTTGAACCCCCACCCCCAAGATTTATTTTATGTCTCTTTTTAAAACATTATTTTCCTAGTTGGTGACAGTTACCACCAAACATCATACAGAGATCATTTCAACTGAAAATACATGTTTATTATTTTTTTAAACCTGTGCCTGAAATGTATTTTAGTCAATCTATGCCACATAAAGCAAACTTCTAATGCACATTTATAAATTTAATTCAATAAATATTTACTGAAAAAAGAAAATGGGTTGGAGTCTAAATAGACATAAAGTGGCCATGAAGTAAGTCTAGCAATAACTTCCACTTCTTGTGTTTTCCCACCACCCTTTATTTTCCCCAATGAGAAAATCAGAGTATGACAGAAAAGCTAAGAGACAATCTCCATAAATATGACAGCAGACATATTGCACAGACACTAAAAACTATAGGAATAATGCTGAGACCACAAGACAGAAATAGCCCTTGACTTTTTCTGGTAATGGGGGGGTGGAATGGGTGGGACAGGGAGCCTAAAGTCAAATAGGAAAATGAATCCAAATTTTAACCAAGTTTTTTATTACACACATACTATTTGAAACTTAAACTTTCATTATAAGTTACAGTCCAAAAAGAAAAAGGACAATAAGAAGAAATAAAAATTATCCCAGTTCTTCCAATCTACTGTATATGTACATGCTATGATTTAAGAATCAAGCCATAGAAGCAGATAATTCAATTAGAGCCAAGGTAAAACAAATGAGATACATTAGATTAAGCAGACAGCAAATTATGATATAATTTGGCCGAGAAACAGGTTGAAACAGGCACTATCCTAGAAATGGGATGATAGAGCAAAGAACTAAGCTCCACCTTCAATGTATCTGAAGGTCTGTTTGGAGCCAATTTACACAAAATATCCACTTACCAACATCACAGAAGATAGAACAAAATAACACTGAGATAATTTATTAGGAAATTATTTTTTAATATTGGAGGTGCACTGTACCACCCCAATCCAGCACACATTCTCTCCCTCTCTCTCTCTCTCTCTCTCTTTCACAAAAGAGAAAGAGATCCCATAAGCTTCTCCACAGTGTTCTACACCTGACCCGGAAGGAAATCCTTTTCTTCCAGACTTGCTTAAACCAATAAGGGCTCCAGAGAATGCTAACTGCCCAAGAATTTAACTGAAACCATTAATTTACTTCATAGGACCAATCAACTGGCAAAAGAAGTAAAAAAGAAACCTTTTGGTACAACTGACCTACACAATATTTAAACCACCAGAGATGGCAAGGTTTCATGTTACAGCTTCCATCATCAATCTGCAAAATTCTGTCACTGCCTGATAAATGCACAATGCTTCTCTCTCCTGTGATGCTTTTAGGAAATAATGCTTGTCATTTTCCATCTTATTGACGAAATATCTTATTTTTTAGAAAACTCCATATCTAAGGAATACTTTAATGAAGTAAAGATGGGTTAAAACATCAAGCTAATTTTGTAAGGACATGAAACAGAGAAATAATCTCAAAGAAAATGATAAATTCTAATTTTTATTTGAAAGTCTAAAGCACAAATGAGACAACTTTTAGCCGCTTCATTCTTATTTATTTAGGTTTATTTATTCAATGTCAATATAAATGACTGCAGTAAAGCCAGTATTGCAGACCAAATTTGCATTTAGAAGTTCAGTCACCATAATCCGGATCCCAAAGCCACAGCTTCCTCCTCACGTTAGACTCCCATTCAAAGCTATCACTGTGTTTTCAAAGTGACAACACTGTTCAACATTATTTTCACAGAGCAGGAATCTTTTATGGCATTAAGGGTATGTATGTCACACCATGAAAACTACAATGACATTGCAAACACAGAGAAAGGAATCTAGTAAGGGCATTGGGAAGAAAAAGGGGGTGGGGAATTTAAGAAAATATTTTTTAAGCTTTTTTTTTTGCAAAAGAAAATGCATAATAAAATAATAACTGAAAGTTCCCTATTAATATCATCCAGCAATTAAAAATAGAATAAATTAGCTGATATGATCCAATCACCTGGTAGGGAACAGCATGTGTCTCCTTAGTCCATTGGCAGTGCTAATGGTGCCCCTAAATGATGGATGTTTTTTTTCTATGTTCACGCTGGTTGAACTTAATTTTCCATTCACCTGTTTACCTGGATTAGTTTTCAGCTTAACATTCATTAAGCACCAAGACATAACAAGAGGTGCAGTGATGGTGAAAGTCTCAAGGCCATTACTCTTCCCATGAGGCACTCAGGGAGGATCTATAAGTGAAAGATAGCTTCACTTACTTGGGTTAAAATGAAGAAATATGAACCCACTCTAGAACTTTGAAAATCAAAGAGAGAGCTTTAAAAAGCCATGCATTTATGTTTTGCCTAATTTTTCATTTTTTCTCATTAGAAGTCAAGGTCTGATTAAATGCGGGTTATTTCTGATATTTCAGCTTCTAGTTTGCGGAAGGGGATTCCTGTTTAAGGAGGGAATGCTGCCACTCCCTACTCTCCCCAGCAGCAGCACACTGGACACCTAAGGAGCCAAAAGCCCTACACCAAAATACACCACTTTTTAATCACAAATCAAACAATAGTAATTAAGAGCATCAAGTTAATTGTGTCTACTCCCCAGAGAATGTGTCCTCCAAGGCTCCCTGAAATCAGGTCGACAGATTAGTAGTAATTTTACTCCCAGTTCTCTTATTCTAGCAAAAAAATAAATTAAAAAAAAAAAAACCAAAAAAAAAAAAACAAAAACCAGAGCCTAAGTTCATCACTCCTACCCTCAGAACTATGGAGTCTACAAGCAAAACCTTAAAAAGAAAAATCAGACTACTTAATTGTTTTGTTAGGCCGTTTATGTAATCAGAGTAACTTTGATCTTTGGCTTCTTAATCTGTTCAAAATTTGTTGTCAAATCTTACGGAAGTCCTTTAAATCCAGAATTATAAATGTTATTTTCCATTAGTCCTTCATTAATGATTAAGACAACTTGGCAGTTTGAATCCAATCAATCAAGAATGTGCAAAATCCATTTCATATATATTGGTATAACTAGATACTGACAATAAGGTTCTTTCTTACCTTCCATTTGTACTAAATATGATAAAGATAGCAAGAATACCTTAGCTATTTTCAAGGCACTTTCATCTACATTACTTTGCAATCCCCAAAGAGGTTGTGCTTTATTCTGATCCTTTACAATTACCAGAAAGGAATGCAGAGCTTGATAACTTGCAGAGTAATAGAAAAACCTTGATTTTTCATTGCATTTCCCCCTCTGACTTTCTCTATGATCTGAGGGACAACACTTAAGCTTTCTCTGTCTCACTCTCCTGTCTCAAACAAGCTATAATAAAACTTTTTATTCCAGTCCACTGGGGTATTAGAATGATGAATCTGATAGGATGTCCCTAACACACTTTGATCTCTATAGGGAAAGTTGCTATAAAAATAAAGACACTGTTGTTATTCTTCTAATTGAGTTATTTGCAAATGGATCTTCTTGATGGAGACCAGCCCTCAGATATAGAAAAGAAAATTCTGCCAGTCCTCCAGGGTGCAATTGCCTTGTGGCAATTATACCCGTAACCACATTTCCTTATTACTGTTATAAAAGACTATGGAGTTCAAGAGGAGGCAAAAAGGGAGCTTAAGAGAAAATACGCTGTTTATTTTCAACAGAAGATGCTGAAGTTGCAAATTTGGAACTCAAGGCTATAGGTAAAACTTTGACAGAACATGTGTTCCAAATTAGTGTGGCATTTGTTAGTTGTGTGAGAAAGTCAGAGGTGTCCCTGAGGCTGCAGCTTTTTAGCAAATTTTGGAAATAACTTAGGGAAAAAAAGGTAAATTACAGTTAATCTGGTCCTCACTCTATGAATGCTACAAAACAATGACAAACAGATTCATGGCTACAGCATTCTCACCAAGAAAGACAGCATATCTCAAGGTACAAAAGACACAAAAGAAAATTAAGCTGAGCTTAGGAAGAAAGTGCTATGGACAATCTTACATGAAAAGCCAAAAGGGAATATTGGGGCTATGTTGAACTTTCCTGGAGTCTACAGACAGAACACATATAGACCCCCTATATTAATTACCAACAGCCACGAGAATTGGTAAGTGGCTCAGGTTTAGGCACTTTAAGAATTCCATATTCCTCACATGGAATTTTTTCAAAGTAAATAATAAAAGCTTTGCTTTATGAAGTATTAGAGACATGGGGTTGCCCTTCCATAATAGACATCACTAGGCCCATCACACTGCACATCTCCAAGGAGCAGGATTCACAGTGTGCGCTACGGGGAGAGAGCCTTCTAAAGTCGTTTAGGATGTTTACTATAGCCTTCTATATGTCATTTAAAAACCTTATAAATCATCCTAAAATTTAGAATTTAAACCTGGAACAATTACTTGGATAAAGTTTCTTATATTAACAGGTTTTTAAAATTTCAATCTTCAGAAAAGTGTTTGTTGTCAGTGGAGAACGGCATACAATCTAGATTCCAATTCAACACAGATCTCCAAAAAGACCAATTAAAGGAGAAGTAGAACAGCTTCCTGCATCATGACAATAAATGCTACTTGCCTTACTGTCATTTCACAGTCAGTGACACATTCAGTCCACAAATTCTAGTGAGCATCAGGTTCATTTGAGATGCTTGTTAGAAATTCAGATTCCTCGACCTCACCCATAACGACTGGGACTTGTACAGCAACGCTGGGGCCAAGAAAGCGCTCTCAACAAGCACCCCAGGTAACTCCCGTACATTGTTCTCAGCCAGTGTACAAGGGACTTGGCTGCTGATGCTTGCTCACAGACACCAAACTGGAAAGCAAAAGGCAGTATGTGACTATAGAGTCCTGAAAACACAAATAAACAAAAATGCAGTCCTTAAGCCAAAACCAATCTCCACTTTTCTCCCTCTCCCTGCCATGTGATGCACCAGCTTTGGCCAAAAATCACATGCGTACAGTGAATCCTAAAAAGCAACTAAATCCAAATCCACATTGAACCATTCTGAACTCTATCACACTTCACAGAGCTTTAAATAGAATTCTACTCAAAACATCATACCCTGACTGGCCAAGGGATTCTTTGGGTTCTGTTGCTTTATCCAAGTGATCCAAAGTGACCCAGGTTCCACTCTGCATGTTCGCTTCTACAGCTTTCTCCAAGTCGAACACAGAAGGATTAAAAAGAAAACACAAATATTGGCATAGGTGACTTGAGGTTACTTGACCTTTCCGAAGGAAGATTTTTTGGCAATTGTGTTCTGGCAGCTCCCTGGAAGGCAAGGCCAGGACACAAAGAGGAAGACAGGAAGCCGGGAGCTGGCCATGTGTCCTTGGCAGGCAGTAGTGCGGCAGGGTGAACCACCTCGTCCCTGCCAAACCAGAAACAGCGGGGAAAGCCCAGCTAATTGGCAAGTCACAGCCGGCTACAGTGTACATCCTCAGCTTTAAATGCCTGATAAAGTTAAATAGCATGCCAGACCCTAATCTACTTAAACAGGATCCTCCTTCACTTTCAAAAACTTAACTTGCCCATTTGTGTTTCCTTAAGGAAGTGGTAAGGCAGCATCTTAGAATATAAGGGCTGGAAAACTTAAAAACAAAACAGCCAAAAAAGTAAAGATGTGTTGGAGTCTCATTATGCTTACAGCCACTTTACTTTGTGAAAGGGCCATGTATGTTTGTGCTTTTGGTTTTAGCTAATGAGACTTCCACTTGCTCATTTATTTTTATTTAAAAGAAACTCTCAAGTCAACATTGCAGACTGATTATGACTGCAGTTCATTTGGAGGATCCAGGCATTTTTTTTTTTAATTTCACAAAACTCCTAAAGATACCCAGGGAAACTGCAGAGGTGCCCCCAGTTTCCAGTCAGCTATTGTATTTACTTACACGTTAGTTTGCTCAATCATATTTGCTAAGGTATTTCTGCATATACTAGCATAAAATCACCACTTTCTGAGTCTTTTACGACTAAAATGGGGAATCACACAGGGAGAACAGGAGCAGAGGGGATTGTCCAAATAAACTGCTCCTCAGTGCTGCTGCTAACAGAGTGAAAATCCAGGGACCTGGAGCCTGGAGCATAATTTTGCCCCTAGGTCTGAAGGCTTGTTAAGAGCCATTTAAAGGGGTGTGCTCAGTAGTTGGGCATATTTCCTTCTATTTTCTGTGAAACTGTTCATGACTTCTTCAAAACACAAACCAAAATTTCAAATCAGCTTCTCCTCCTTAAAATATAATAGTCAGTGGTGAAATTTGATGAAGAAAATGCAAATTTCCTCTCAGAATCGATAGAAGATTACAATAAACATAATCTACTGTTTTCATCAGAAGTTTCTTAAAGTCTACAGAATATTCATGCTTTAAGCAACCCAGGACCTCAGAATCTGTTTCAGTGAAGTTAGACCAAGGAATAAAACACAAAGCCAAAACTCACATACTCTCTGATCACGATCTGAGATAAGAAAATAATAATCCTCATGTCCAACACTAGGTCTCAGGATCAGTAAGTCAAGTGTGTCTTTCAGCTCCAAAATTACTATTTTTTTTTTAAGACACAACTTGACTTTCTCAGACTCTACTTGGTTAACTTTTCACACTAAGTATCCTCGGCTTTTGGAAATTCTCCTTCCCCTTTCCTTTAGGGCACCACTCTTTTCTAGGTCCAATCCTCTATTTCTGAGGGCTCCTTTCCTGTCTTGATGGCTATCTCCTTCTCTTCTGTTGGTCTCTTAAATGTTGGTGATCCCAAAGACAACCTATCCCACTTGGCCATCTTCTTGTCTTTGTATATTCCTCCTCGGCAAACTCAGCTAGGTCCATGTTTACAAATACTACCCATTTTTTGAGAATACTGTATCTCTATATCTAGCACTAACGTCTTCTTTAACTGCAAAACTCCTCCTGATGTTACTAGTGCACAACCTTTGTACACTCTCACCCCCCTCCCCCAACCAATCCACACCTCAGTTAACGGCATTCACAGCCATTCGGTTTCCCAAGCTGAAAACGCTCATTCCAGAAATCCCATCTCCCTAAAGCCTCACATTCAGTTGTCAGCCCAGACTCTACCTTTCAAGCCCATTTCCCCATCTCCTTCCCAACTGGTGCTAAGTCCCTTATTGAGCTTCACATTTTTACCTCACAATAGCCTCAGCCTCCTCAGGCCATAATGATTCACTCTTCACACTATAACCAGACTCCATCCTCTGCACAGCCATCAGAAATCACACTTCACCCCTTAAAATACCTTGGTGGCTTCCAATTGCTAGCTAGAATAATCTACAACCTCCTTAGTACAGCATTCAAGGTGCTCTAAAACCTGGCCCTGGCCTAGCCTCACTCTTACAGAAACCATCACCCTTTACTCTCCCCCTCACACCCACATCCAACTTCTTAATATTCTTCTTAACAGTCCTAGAATATGCCGTGTAACTGCAGGTCTGTGCCTTTGCTCATATGGTTTCTATGCCTGAAATATCCCTTATTTGATGCAAGACAAACTCCTAATTCATCTTTAGGAGTTCTTAAATTTCATCTGTTACATCCTTCCTGAACCTTATTGCCCCACATAATGAGCTCTCCCTCTGGGGCCCACGTGGCCTTGCTCACACTTCAGTGCAGGGCCCAACCAGTGCATTATGGTTGGTTGTTTATACATTACTTCTCTCCAAGATTGTGACCTCCTGTATCCCAACTTACCCTGAATAATTTTGCAAATCTATTTAAATGGCATAAAAATGTTATCTTGGATGTACTATCCAGGTAGAAACTGAGACAAAGAGCATTAATTCCCAAAAGTAAGACAAAGAAATCTTTAAAAAAAAAAAAAAAAGTCATAATGAGTTATCAATTTATACAGGTAACTAACATTCAATATTCTGATTGTGATATATACAGATGATATTTATCCATTTGTTTAGTTTTTTTAAAAGGACTGAACACCTACAGTGGTCCATGTATCATCCTTGGAATTCAGTCTACAACAGTCAATAAAAGATTACCTGTTCCTGTCTTCATGCAGCTCATGGTTTCATTTGTACTATGTTGACTTTCATTCACTTGCTAACAGGTAAAATGTGCTCTCTATACAATCTACAAATAAGAAGAATCTGTAATCATTACGTTTTGAAAATAAATTGACACTTTTCACACATATACAAAGATTTAGTCGTGGGACAAGCTTTTTCATTTAATTTTTGTTTATAGCAACTAAAACATGAGAGACTAAAAGCCACAGACTGCAAAAGTATTATTTAGCTGTAATAAGTAGAATGTGTAAAGGTGGTATGATGACAAAACAGCTACTGCAGCATGAAATAATGAGATTATAAAATAATGAGACCAGAGATTTAAAATTCTCTGACCTCTATTATCTTTCAGAATAGCTGAAAGGGGTCTATTGACTAGTTTGGGAGCTGGAGAGTCAAATACTATTTCAGAATGAAAATTACTTTGTGGTCACACCCCATTATAGAATATTGATGGAGCCAGACTACATGAAAGTCTCAAAAGGAGTACTGAGAGAAAACATCATAAGAACTGGTTTTCTGCTACTAAAATCCATCCTCAAGAAAAAACAAAAGCTAATTTTAAAAAATCATAACCAAGGCAAAGTTTCTAAATGGAATAACATGAAAATATCAGTTGTACATTTTTTGCCTTTTAGAAAAATGACCCATATGTATAGCATTTTATATGGTTTTCTCTAATGTATCTGAGAAATGTGCAAGCGAATCTATGCAAGGAGATATCATGGATTGTGATGTCATATTTCTTATGAAAAAAATCCCCTTTACAATGTCAATTAATACCAAATTTAGCTTTAAAACTCCATGACCTCTACCATTTTTTAGGTTAGCTGAAAAGGATCTATTGACTAGCTTTGTGAGCTGAACAGTTGAATGCTACTTACATAGAAAATTATTTCTTTCACTCCATAAGAATAATTATCATGGCGATCACACAATTATTATAATTATATCTGTAAGAACTGTTATCGGGAATTTATCTCTGAAACAGTTTCATGCATTGCAGGGGACATTTATCTTTTTTAATGATCATCAACACGAGTATCTTTTTGTAGCTATATAAGTGATTTTTACCTCTTTCTATTAATATCCTCTTGCATGCTTTAGAAGCCAAAGGAGACAGCCCCAACACTTTTTTTTCCTAAAGCAATTGTTTCAGTTAAGCCAGGCCAATGGCATCTTTTGAGACAGAAAGCTACCCTTCCCATTCACAGCAACATAACATTCACAATGTGCTTTCCTAAATGGATGGAAAACCCCTCAAAAAAGCCCCTCAAATCTGTGTTTCATAAACTGTACTCTTAGCAATAAAGTTTATTACAGACCTAAAGTATCTGCATAAACCCGGTTAATTGAAAAGTGGGTGGAGAAGGCTGCCAAATTAAATGTTTACATTAGCACAGCTGTATTGTAAAAACATTCTGCCCCCTGTGCTTTGTAATTATAAGATATTTCTGGACTGTGTATCTCTACAAAGTTTATCTCCACTGCCAAGAGTGTCTTGGCACGGAGCGACTGCAGTTTTTGGCAGCCAGGAGCTCTCCGCGCGGGCAGGATCTAAAATGGCTGCCAAGCGGCCTCCTGAAATGTCGCCGGCGTGGGCCCGCCTCACCAAGGGCAAAGGCCAACCCTGTTACCACGGCAGGGTCTAAAGTCTGTCTCACAGGAAGCCAAAATGTGTATTTCCCTCATAAATAAGACTTGGTACCACAACTTTTGTGTTGTAGTAGTTAAAGCTGTTTGAAAAACTAACTACAAAGGAATATTGGAATACTACCAATTAGAAAATGGTGACGAGGGGTCTTTTATGAAATTCTGCTGACCTCAACATTTCAATCACACAAAATGCCCACAATATTTTCTGCTGATTAAAGAAACTCACTTAATTTGTGGGGGGAAAAAAAGGTTGGAAAAAAAAACCCAACAAATTCTGACCATATTAAAACATACTATAGAGAAGCATCAGCAAAGCCAACACTTTCCCATTTGCAATGGCATGATTTGGACATAAACTTATAACCTCTATCAAAGCATATGTGCATGAAAAATAGAAACAAAACTAATTTGTTTTCTTCTCATCCTTTAAAAAGGATATGTTCCTCTTACAGCATTAAACAACATTAACAAAAGAAAACCTTTTCATATCCTTCTATGGCAAAGGCCTCAACATTTGAGAAATTCGCTTTCTCTTCCCACCGCCCATCGCCCAAGATGCGGAAAGGAAAGAAAGCCAAGGGGAAGAAGATGGCTCTGGCCCCTGCTGTCGTGAAGAAGCAGGAGGCCAAGAAAGTGGTGAATCCCCTGTTTGAGAAAAGGCCAAAGAATTTTGGCATTAGACAGGACATGCAGCCCAAAAGAGACCTCGCCCGTTTTGTGAAATGGCCCCGCTATAGCAGGTTGCAGTGGCAGGGAGTCATCCTCTATAAGCGACTAAAAGTGTCTCCTGCGATTAACCAGTTCACCCAGGCCCTGGACCACCAAACAGCTACACAGCTGCTTAAGCTGGCCCACAAGTACAGACCAGAGTCAAAGCAAGAAAAGAAGCGGAGTCTGTTGGCCCAGGCGGAGAAGAAAGCGCCGGCAAAGGGGACACTCCCACTAAGAAGAACACCTGTCCTTCAAGCAGGAGTTAACACCATCACCACCGCAGTGGAGAATGAGAAAGCTCAGCTGGTGGTGATTGCACAGGACATGGATCCCATGGAGCTGGTTGTCTTCTTGCCTGCCCTGTGTTATAAAATGGGGGTCCCTTACTGCATTATCAAGGGGAAGACAAGACTGGGACATCTAATCCACAGGAAGACTTGCACCACTGCTGCCTTCACACAGGTTAACTCAGAAGACAAAGGAGCACTGGTGGAAGCTATCAGAACCAATTACAACGACAGACCCAATGAGATCCATCGTCACTGGGGAGGCAATGTCCTGGGTCCCAAGCCTGTGGCTCCCATTGCCAAGCTCAAAAAGGCAAAAGCTAAAGAACTTGGCACAAAACTGGGTTAAATGTACACTGTTGAGTTTTCTGTACATAAAAATAATACAAATTTTCCTTCAAAAAAAACTGAGGAATTAACTATGTCTGTGGCATAAAACTGAAAAAAATTGAGATCAAATACATAGTCTCTGTGAGTGAGTTCCAAGGGCTGACCAAAGGAACAAAAATTGGAAGGAAGTGAGGGGAGGGGACGGGGAAAAAAGAACGAAGGGAGGAAGGGGAAAGGAGGGAAGAAGGGAAGAAGGGAGGGAGGAAAGGAAGGAAGGAAATAAAGGGAGGAAATGAAGGGAAGGAAAGGAGGGAGGGAAGGAAGGAAGGAAATAAAGGGAGGAAATGAAGGGAAGGAAAGGAGGGAGGGAAGGAAGGAAGGGAGGGAGGGAGGGGAGGAAGGGAAGGAAGGAAGGAAAGGGAGGAAGGAAGGAAGGAAAGGGAGGAAATGAAAGGAGGGAAAGGAGGAAATGAAAGGAAGGGAAGGGAAGAGAAGGGAGGAGGAAGGGAGGGAGAGGGGAGGGAGGAAAGGAGGGAGGGAAAGAAGGGAAGGAAGGAAGGGAGGGAGGGAGGGAAAGCAGGGTGGAAGGGAGGGAAAGCAGGGTGGGAGGGAGGGAAAGAAGAAAGGAAGGGGAAAGAAAACACAGGAAGGAGGAAATGGATGGAGACACTGCACGGAACTAAAAATATATACTGATTTGTTCACAGTAGGAATATGAAAAACAGTTGAATAAATTTTTTAAAATACTTCATAAGTACACCTTCATAAGTACAATATATACACAAAGTATATATTGTCTGTCTTTTTTTTTTTTTTCCTCTATTAAACTTAAATCCCAGCTAACAGGCTATGTTCACAGCAGCCAAATACTGCATAATGAGGTCAGTGGATTTTTCTTTGAGACTGTTCCACAAGTTTAAGCTCAGGTTGAGAGACACATTAGGCCTGGTGTACTCCTGTAATCATCATTGGCAGTGATTACTGTTCGGTAATCTAAGCTTCAACTGAATCCAACATTCTTGCCTCTGCTGAAAGATAATTCAGAGGTGAAAGATGAATTCCATAATGCTGACACAAACTGGTGGTATTCATCATAGTGCTTATTCACTAAATGCCCATTCTAGCCTGAATTATATGTCCACACACTCAGTATAGCCACACAAATATTATATATTATTACTTAATTTTTAAAGACTCCATTTTAGAAAAAAATCTAATGTCTCTTTAATTGCGTATTTTGAAAAATGTCTATTCTCCAGTAGTCACCTGAAACACACACACACACACACACACACACACACACACACTTTTCCTGGACCTTTTTACAGCAGAATAATTTCTCAGCATTATTAATTATGTTTCGGCATAAAACACATTTAGGGACTTTTATCCTTTGTTTACTTAGTTATCAAAATAATCAGTCACACAGCTCCTTAATAATGGGCCACTCTTAATAGGTGAAACAGAGTGGCTGTGTTCAAAAAATACCTCTAGTTCACTAGTAACTTACTAACTTTCTTTTCTTTTTTTTTTTTTCTTTGAGACAGAGTCTCGCTCTGCCACTCAGGCTGGAGTGCAGTGGTACGAGCTTGGCTCACTTGCAACCTCCACCTCCACCTCCCAAGGCTCGAACAATCCTCCCACCTCAGCCTCCTGAGTATCTGGGACCACAGATGCGCCTGGCTAATTTTTTCTATTTTTGGTACAGACAGGGTTTCACCATGCTGCTCAGGCTGGTCTCGAACTCCTGAGCTCAAGCAATCTCCCTGTCTTGGTCTTGCAAACTGCTGGGATTACAGGTGTGAGCCACTGTGCCTGGCCCTTACCAACACTCTTAAAACTTGAGCTAATTTCTTTCCTTTCATGAGATTTTATGGTCTGACACTGCTAACTTATTACCTTTTCTTCCTTGAGAGTTTCCAAATACTAAAACAACAATCTGCTCAACAAACAGAAGAATTCAATAAATGTTCATTGATCACCTAGTAGTACCTGCAAAGAGACCCTGTGCTATTATACACAGAGTTATTAGATTCAGATAACGTGCTTCACAAAAAAAAACAACAAAAAACCTAAGGGATGGTTTCAGATTCTGCCTGTGTCTTAGTTTCAGTCATGTTTGGTATATATTGCCAAGTGGCTATATTTTATATCCCCAACTAGAATACAAGTTTTTGGAGATCATACTCTATGTCTTATTACAGCACAAGACAGTGCAACACATAAAATATTGTCACCTACAACTGAAAGGATTCCAGTGAGGCTAAATGATGATTAGCTGTGTAAAACCCCACTATTCCATACATTGTATGTGCTTACAATGTTAGCTTATCCTCCTCTTCAGCAGCAAATATCTTCTAGGTGAACAGTAATAAAATAATAGTAAGGCTAACAGTCATGAGTATTTGTTTACATGTCCAATACTGTTCTCAATATTACAGTATCCATAGATTTCATCCTTGCAATAACACTAAGGGGTGCTATTATTATTATTCCCATTTTCAGATGAGAAAACTTGCCTAAGGCTATCCAACTAATAACCGAAAAAGCCAGGAATTAAACCCAAGCCAAACTGACCCCAGAATCCAATCTAAATTACTGTCTTCCCAAATTAGAGGTGTCACCACCAGACAGAAAAAGAAATACAGTCCAGGTAGAGGTTTCACCTCTGTAATTACAGGGCTCCTTAGTCAATTATTTCTAATTTTTGACACATACCTTCCCAATTTTCCTGGCAAAAACCTCCCTTGAGTGGAGGCCACTGACTGTGGTGAGTTTATGTTGTGGTTTGGTAATGTGTACAAACTGGGAGGAGGATGAGACCAGAAAACCCCTTTTGCCCATAGCACGCCACAAATTGAGGACTGAGTCAGTGCATGCTGCTGACAGGCAAAGAGCCAGCTCGGCCTGAGCAGCAACATGCAGGGACTGCATGTGACACCAGACACCCTTTTCAAAGCCACTACCTTCCTCCTTCCCCACAAACCTCTTCATCTCCCACCAAAGTCCTGAAGCTTCACCACAGGATCAAGTAATCCCCCTCTAAGCCACATCTCGTAAATGACAGTCTAATTTCTCCCACATGTCATTTTTCACATGAATGTTACTATGGTCTTGGCTGTACTTAACCAGAGTTCAGGGTCTGATGGTTTATCTGTACAGAGACAACGTGACCACAGAGAAGAGCCCGGTTCCATTGCCACCTGAAAGACAGATCCACCAACACAATGTTCACCACTTTCTCACACAGGGCTAAATGAGACTCAAGGAAAGAGCCCACGGTCAAACGTTTCCTGGGTTGAATTGAGGTGGTGGGTTCCCATACAGAGCACAGCACCATCAGATTCACAAAGCCAAATGCCTCAGCATGATGATATGAAAAGATGACAAGCTGCACACAATGTTCAAAATCTAAATTCGAAGGTCACTTCCCACTCCCTAAATAGTTTTATCCCCCAAAAGTCACTTTAGAATCATCTTTCCACTTTTATTCCATATTTGTAATCTGATTTTAATGATCCCGGTGTAGGCCATTTTTTTAAACTCCAGACAGGTTCTGATTCATCTATACAACAAAGCAATATGCAGTGTTAATAAAAGACTAAGAGGGCAAACCAGTATGTGTTCAATGTGATGGCAGTTTAGATTTTTTATTTCAATTGGCAATCATTCTGACATCAAGGTTAAATTGTCCTAAAAAAGAAAAAAAAAAATCACGCCTCATTCCAAATTTGGTGATTCAAGAAAAATTGAATTATTCTCATATGTGGCAAAACAAGAAATGACTTTACATCTCAGAAATGTTAGTATGAACTATTAAATTCATAAAGACAGACATGGCTTAAGTTTTTATTTTACTACTTTGAAGTTGTAATGTATTCATTTTCCTGGTATTTTTACTTAAAATATCTTTTTTTTTTTTTTTCTTAAGGACTCTTCACAAGTACTTTTGATAGAGTGGTATAAAATTATCCTATTCCAATGACCATAATATGAAAATCATTTTGCCAGAAAACATCCTAGAAGTTTCCCTCATTTTAGGTACTTGGGATGATTGTCATAAACTGAGGACCATTCAACAATGTTTTGAAGATATATACTATTCTATTCAGAGGACAAGGCATATATTGAGAAAAATGCAAAAATATTCATCTTTTCTCAAACAACTCCAGTATTAAATTCATCTAGACCCACTGATTCACTCAATCTATTTTTTAAGTTTAGTTTACAATATGATATTATTTTTGTCCTCATCCCTTCTTTGCAACACCCCACCCATAAGGGAAAAGAAACAGAGATGAATGAATAACAAAATCGTACACAAATAAAAATGAAATATTTTCTGATAACTAGCATGTCAGAGTAGACAAGTTATTTTTTTCCACTATCACTTTCTTACATGATCTGCAGCAAAATTATGTTGCCTCTGTTTTATGAATCATCAATATATCATAGCCTAGCCTTTTTCATATATAATGGGAAAAATATTGCAGATTATAACTACCGTTTTTGACATGGAGATATTTTAAATTCAGTTTTATGACATGCTTATGTTCTTTTCATCACTGAATAATTGCTCATTTCCAATACTAAACTGGTATTTCTTTAAACAAAGTCCATGTTACTGCACTAATGGTAACTTTAGGATTTGGAAGGAAAAGGATCACAACTGATAAGCAAATGCAATGACGAGCACTGACAAAGACTCAACATTTATTAGAAGGCAATTGCTAGAGAATGTGGCTTTAATTGTGCATACATATTTTTATTCATTAAGATGAATAACCAATAAAATCCCACACTATGGTGTCCCAGCCTCATAACACATTAATAAAGTTTCTTAAAGGTTTTGGCAGGGGGCCAGCACAGTCCATTAACTCTTTGCAAGTTGTAAAAAGAAGTAAAGTCATTTCAGTGTGTTTTGTGGTTATGAATGAAACAGCAGGCAGCCTGTATGGAAACGTCACTTTGGATATGGTATTGGTAATGGACGCTTTGCTGCGCAATCAGAACAGTGTGGGGAGAAGTTAATGCATCCTACCACAACCCCAGCCCAGCGCACTGAAAAGCTAATTTACTTCAAAGTGGAGGGAAGAGAGCAGAGGACTACAAGTTTGGAAGATCTATTTATTTTGCTAATAGGCTGTCACATTGCCTCTGGGTAAACTTGCCCACTGTGAAACCCAAAATTACAGAATACATTTTAAGTGACTAGAACTGCTTTTCCTGATTACTTTTTTTTCCTAATAAAACCTGGTTGCATGGGCATTCACTTGGTGAGTGCTGGATCATAAATTACAAAAATGCTTTTCATTTAATACAAGAAGCAAAATTCTATCCTTTGTACTTTTTTGTTTTACATACTTGAATTAAGTCATATAAATAACTACAACAATTGGTAGCTACGTATTTGTCTCTGACTTTGCCTAACAATTTGAATTGAAGTGCTACACATCTCCCCAAAGCTTTACAATGCCATCTGTTCTCATTTTTCATGACACTACAAACATTTTCCTTTGGAAAAAGGATTCTGTATTTTGCTTCCTTTTTAGAATGAAAACTGGAAAACTTGAATGAAACTAAATATATAGAGAAGCATCCAAGTTGTACATGTAAAGTAGTAAATGTAGAGGGTATTTAAAACATTTTTGTGGTTAAGATCTCTACCCTTTTCATCTGTTCCACTCTAGAGATAAAACTTCTCTTTTACTTCAAGATTTTTGCAAGAAATAATTCAAAACTTTAAAAATAACGAAAAATGAACTTAAAAAGTGATTCAAACCCTTGAGTTTGAGAACACCAAAAAAACAGAATTGCTTTACAAATTGTTTTTGGCACTTCATTTATGAAGAAAATACACTAAAATGCAAGTAAATATACATACACACATGTGCACACTCACACACACACACACACACCACACACCCCTCCGTTAATCCCTAACCAAATATAAATAGCATCATTAGTCAATTACTTCTGATTGTTAAAACCACAAATTGGTTATAATGATCTGTCACTTTACATGGCCAAATAATAAAATTTCAAGCAGAAGAGATGATTACTGTAAGTACAATAGAAAACATCATTCACTATTTTAATTTTTTTTGAATTTTTACTGGAAAAAAAAAACAGAAAGAAAATTCTTAACTTTCAAATGTAAACGTTCATCACAGTCCTAAAAGAACTTCCCATTTCAAATTTCATTTGTGTCAATGTTAATATGTATCAAAATAGTTGCATCTCTTGTACCCTGTGGATTTTCTGGGAAGTTACTCACCTTTGATTAGATGAAAGTAAAGTCTAATGAATAGGTTGAAACCATATTGAATTTCTGCTTTTCTGTATATATGATCATTTTTGTCTCTGTTTGGACTGAAAGCCAGAACTCAATAATCATTCCCTAAAAATTTAAAGTATTAATTACACACATGTATTTGTACAATGTTAAGTATCACTGCAACCTGGAAAAACCCGGGGTAAAATTAAAATTTTTCATTTAAAAACAAGACTACTCTTAGCTTAATCCTCTACAATATTATATTCAAAAATATTTTTTCTGTGTGATTAACAGTAATATTACCTGGGCTATTTTTTAAATCTGGAATTAGAATTCAATTTTTAAAACTGTACTCAAAAAACATCCTGGATTCAGATATGAATGGATCTGGGAAGTTTCTTAAAAGAAATACATTTTATCCTAGATCAATAAGAAACAGGAAGGAAATGCATAGAAACAGGATATACGGAATATATAAATTGGGTCTACAATGGTTAAGAAATAAAGTTAAATAAAATAATTCTACTCACTTTAAAATGACACTGTGCTGAAAAATAATGAAAATAGATAAAAGCTTTGACCACCCCCATCGTCTACCTTAAAAAAATACTAGTATAGTTACTCAAGGCATGGAACTGGACAAACTGCAATTTGAATCCAGAAGACAGAATCCAGAGCCAGGGATGAAACAAGTCAAAGGAGCTGGTGACCAGGGCAATGGCCAGAGGTCTACCCGTTTATATCAGATTCTGTGTTATCCACCCTGTGGGGCCATCTGAGAGTCTTCCCACATCCCGTGCTTCCCCAGCTGGTGGGCCCCTCCACGTCAGCCCTCTCGTGGACTCCACAAGGAAAATAGAGTTGAACAGTATAGCATATTGTTATTAAAAGTGATTTGAAGTTGTGACATGAATATTATACTTTCAATAAAGGAGGTATACACTTTAGAAAGCTCTTCAACCTCTAGAAAGAATTGACATTTAAAAGATTAAAATGTTTAAAGAATGATCTCTCCACTGACCAGAATACCCACATCAAAATAATGTACCACTGGGTTTTATTGGTAGCTGCAATTTATCCCATATTAAATGCAATATGGCCTTAGTGTTAAATGCAAATACGTTGCCATTTATTATAAAATAAGTGCCATCTCTAAAGGTAACTGGACATTCCTTAAAAATTAACCATTCTGACATGAAAGAGGCATAAATTAATAAATCCCTGAGAAAGCCTAGCCTATGGCTATATGAAACATCTAACTGCTTAACTTGGCAACTAAGAGACTCATATAAATAATTAGAATATTTATTTCCAATTGATGAAAGCAAAACTACTCCAATTCACTTTAAGGTTGATGAGTCACATAAACCACTCATTGATTTAATTTTACTTAGAAATTGCTCATGCACTTTTGTTGCTTTCCTGGAAGGTTATACAAATGATTATATACTTATTTAATTCTTAAACTAAATGATCTCCTTAAGGGCAACATTAAACATACTAAAGTACAGTGCACCATGTCACAATGTGCTTAAGTATCCCTACTAAAATAAAAATTAAAACAAGGTTAGAAAGCAACTAACAACTAGGTTAAATTCAATCCAAAATATAGATTTGGGAATTTCTATTAAATTTTTCCATATTGTTTGAATAGGTTCATCACTGAGTAATGGTGTGAATAATTTAGGTAACCATCTCAAAAGTTTGTAATTCCTCTGGAAAAAAAAAAACATGTTTAAAACTCTACACTTACAATATTTCACATAATTAATACGTTTGCTAGATTACTGGATTTAAATCATATGATAAAAATAATACTGCTCACACTTATAGTGCTTTACAACTTACAAAACACTTTCACATAAGCCACCTTATCCTAACAACTGTGTTAGGTAGATATTACTATCCCCATTTCATAGATAAGGAAATTGAGGCTCACAGAGATTAAATGTTTTACCCAAGGTCATAGCCCTAGTAAATTCACTGCTTAGAGAATAATTAGCTTAAGTTAAGATAACAGCTACTTCCTGCTTCCCCATTCCAGTTTCAGAGACACACAAACACAACAGGCATCACATACAAAATGTGATAAAACAAAAAATTGTCCATCAATCATGTTTATGCATTACATTATTTGCCTATTTCCATTTGTACTTTTGTAAGCACTGTTTTTGAAAGGTAATATAGCATATAATTACACCTTTCTTTTTAAAATGCTATGATAATCTTCTGACTGCCTGGGAACTTTCCATGGCAGAAAGACTGGGCACAGTCAGGTAACTGGTATTTCTTGATTACCATCCACCAGTAGGTTGATCTTTGGAAAGTTACTTATTCACATGGGCCCCCAGGTTCCTTGTTAGTCACATAAGGGATCTGTAATAAACACTTCCTATGTCCACCATCCATTCTCCACAGCAGTGGTTCTTAAGCTTTAACATGCACAAGAATCAC
Organism: Chlorocebus sabaeus; assembly: GCF_047675955.1. Lineage (NCBI taxonomy): Eukaryota > Metazoa > Chordata > Mammalia > Primates > Cercopithecidae > Chlorocebus > Chlorocebus sabaeus. The sequence goes on from NC_132915.1 coordinate 43,573,306, forward strand.
CCAGAGAGCTTGCCCTAACAGAGTTTCTGGCCCATCCTCAGAGATCTGATTTAATAGGTCCAGATAGGGCCTATGAATCTGCATTTCCCAGAAGCTCACAGGTGAGACCAATGCTGCTGGTCGTGGGACCAAACTTTGGGAACCACTGCTACACAGTAACATGGGAAACCAAAACACTTCAGAAAATGAAAATCTGATGAAGCTTTTCTCCGGAAACCTTCAGTGGTTCCCCATAGACCTTAGCATAAAGTCCAAAGTGCTAAATGAGTAACAGTATGTAGACATCCAGGTCTCCACCCAGACGCATTGCTCAGGATCCCTTTCTGGGCCTTTCCTGACACCCCAAGCTGCTGGGCTGAGTTTTATGTCCCTCCTCTGTGCTTTTTTATGTGGTTCCCTGTGTCCTAACACTGTAAGGAACTGTTATCACATGCTTCCTTGCCTCTGTTCTCAACATGCCAGAAGTGGTTTGTAAAAGTACCCCCAACTCCCACTGCTCCAAATTTAAAGGAGAAGAGTCCCCTCATTTCACCTCACATCTTTTTACTTAAGAATCGATGTAGGCTGGGCACGGTGGCTCACACCTGTAATCCCAGCACTTTGGGAGGCCGAGGCGGGCGGATCACAAGGTCAGGAGTTCGAGACCAGCCTGGCCAATATGGTGAAACCCCGTCTCTACTAAAAATACAAAAATTAGCCGGGGGTTGTGGTGGACGCCTATAGTCCCAGCTACTCAGGAGGCTGAGGCTGGAGAATCGCTTGAACCCGGGAGGCAGAGGTTGTAGTGAGCTGAGATCGGGCCACTGCACTCCAGCCTGGGTGACAGAGCAAGACTCCGTCTCAAAAAAAAAAAAAAAAGATTCGATGCCACCTTTGGGCTATGCATCAGGTCCCATTTCCAATATTTCTAGCAGAGCCCTCCTCAACCCTTCTTTATTACTCCCCACTCTGCTCCCCAAATAGGCCACATCCTAGCTCCCCATTAATTCCCCTTCCTGAAGAAGCGGCAGAGATAAGGAAAACCCAAAGAGAGAAGCTGCACTTCTCTGAGCACATCCCTGAATGAGGCACCAACTTCCCCTTCCCCATCAGCCTACTCTTCTCCTCACAGGTCCTGGGCATGCTCAAGGATCTCAAAGCACACAGGGCCAGTGTCAGGGGCATGGACCCATGCAGTCACACAGAGCCCCACTTAGGTGGTCCCCATGCTGGGCTTCATGCTCTGCTATCACCATCTTGAAATTCTTAATTTTTGAATAAGAGGCCCACACATTAGGTAGCTGGTCCTGAAGGCAAATTATGGAACTGGATACATCTCAGCTCCTCGGCAAGCACACATTATCACCTCCCATTTTCACCCACACTATCTCAGCAACACAGCTCCCAGCAGCCTAACAGAAAACTGACGCTTTCCTCTCAGAACTTGCCACACTTCCTTCCTTCACAGTAAAACAAAATCATATTATGGATTGTATCATCCTTTTTACATGAACTACCAGGAAACTTTTTAAACACATGATGCTAGTTAATCTAGCAGACAACATTTTTGAACTTGATGGTCTATAAATTTGTACTGTTTCCCATGTTTTGATTCTCTGTTTCTATTTCCTTGGTCCTGACTCTCTTTTCCATTGGAAATTCATCATTTATTTTACTGAATATGAATATCCTGCTGAGAGCTATTTATCCCACAATCCAGTACACACAGGAAGGAGGTATACACAGTGCAGAGAGCCATCCTATACAGTTTGAACTTAAAGAGACCTGACTTCACAAAATATGTGTATACACGTGCATACCTATGCTTACATGTCCATTAAAAAAATGTGGAAACAAGAAATTTACGCTTGGGAGCAAGGGTCAAAGGAGAAACAAGGGGAAGGAAGAGATTTACTTTTCATTTTTACCTGTATATAGTATTTAATTATTTTCTGTAAGTATATTACTTATAATTTTTCAAAGTAAATAGCTTGGTAAAATGATCTTCTGTCAAGCTCATTAATTGGGTGCTTAGCAGAGCAAGAAATGGAAAAATAATGGCTAAAGCAGTTATTACTTAATCTCCAAAGACACCAACTTTCACATCAGTTTCTCACAGACTGTCTAGCATATTGTAACCAAAGAAAAAGAGCAGGCATAAATACTTGGAACAATAAACTTGAAAAATGTAACTTCTGGTATACAATTAATGGCATTAAATGAAAAGCAGTGAAAATGAAAACCTTCAACATCTGCATATACTAAGACTATGTTAAGAAGAAATAATTATTAAAAGTTAACTAATGAATAAGTAAAAGTTTGCGTATTTGGGGGTAAAAAATTGTCAGAAAGCAAAAAGATATATTGTCCTGAAAATCCTTGCTTATTCTAAATTTAAAATGCACCTTGATTCTATTGCAAAGAAAGTTGAAAGTATGTCATCAAAAAGTCATTTTTTAAAACTACTACTTAAAAAGTGAACAGATAATTTACAAAGATGATTCTCAAGAAGTCAGATAAAGATAAAGATGCCCCATTTGTTAACAGTGTTTTTTGTTCTTCCAGATAATGTACTGAAAATGAGTCTAGCTTCGTATGGTATGCATAGCTTCCTCTGTAATACTCCAATTGTATTACCAAAAGCAAACATTACTTTTGTTATCAAAGCAAATTTAATAAAGAATTTTCAACTATCTTGTCCACTCACTTGCTTTGTAATCCAGATAAATGACTCCACATCTCCAAGCTTCTTTCATCATCTTGTAAAAGGCAAATAGTAATCTCTCCCAAGAAGCACTGTACTGAGGATTAATTGAATTGCTTTATGTAAATTCTCAGCACGATACCTTGTTCATGGGGGGTGTGCAATAAATAGGAGATATAATCATCATCACTCTTAGTAATGACGAAAAGCTGGTGTATTTTCAATTCTATTGCATACAGTAAAATCTGAATTTAGTTAAAAAATAATGTTCAATATTAAAAAATAACAAACTTTATAACAAAAGATAGGTTGGCAATGGCTACCTTAGAAGCTACCTAATTGCCTGGTCACAATTTTTTCTTTGTGTATTTTTCTAAAATAAATTTAATTAATAACAAACTATATAAATAATTTTAACTGATAATCATGTTAAAGAAATAAAATTTGGCCCTCAGGCTGAGCGTATCCCACAGGAAAGGTATGCACTAACATGGTGGCGTGTATTAGTTTATGAAGTCACTTTGCTGGCCACTATTAAGTCTCTGTGTGGATGAGGTAGAAACTAAAAAAGCTCTGGTTTGAGAAAGGCCAGAAGCAGGAGCAAGTGGGTTCTGCCTAGGTGCGTCTGTATCCACAGGTAAGAAGGAAGGTTCTCCATTGTGTGTGTGTGTGTGTGTGTGTGTGTACGTGTGTGTAGCATTGAAGACAGGGTGAGCCCCTACAAAAGAGAGTGAATCTCAGAAGAGAGACCCTGGAGAGATGCTGTGTCCTCCAAAGGACTCATGCCACCACAGTCACCATGCCCAGGTCAGGTCTACATAACAGCCACTTCAATTCCATCTTGGCTCAAGGCTATGCTGACTTTGCCAAAATTGCTTTCAATCGAATTTTCTAAAAGAAAGGAAAATAAGCATACTTTTCTGCTGAAAACTGTTGTCAGGCCCATAACTAAAGCCATTTCATACAGAATACCCTGGCCAATGTTTAGCACATGGTGCTTTACATTGAAAACTTTAAAAGCTAGAACAGCTATCCCTATCCATCTTCTAAAATCATGTTGTAACAGCATTAGTAAATGATGAATAATGTTTGAACAGTGTCTATTAGGGAGGACTTAATGAAATAAAGTGGAAGGATGTGAAATGACTAACATTTGAATTCATAAGCATGTTATACCCCAAAACCATATTTTTGGTACAAGGTGACCATTTTGATAAATTTCCTGATGATACTTAAAGAAAGAATAGCATTAATTTCTAAAGCTTCCAAATAATAACTTTTTCCCAGGTTACAGCTTTTATATATGTTATATGCAACTCACACTAATTCACACGCATAGCAGATAGAATCTAAATTAGATCTTCTTATAAATTATTTCCAGAATGGGCATGAGCAACCAAAAGATAAGATATAAATTATCTAATTATTCAATAATGCTAGGAAATTCTTTAAAAAGATACAAACTAGGCCAGGCACAGTGGCTCACATCTATAACCCCAGCATTTTGGGAGGCCAAGGCAGGTGGATCACCTGAGGTCAAGAGTTTGAGACCAGCCTGACCAACATGGAGAAAACTTGTGTGTACTAAAAATACAAAATTGGCCGGGTGTGGTGGCACATGCCTGTAATCCCAGCTACTTGGGAGGCTGAGGCAGAAGCATCACTTGAACACAGGAGGTGGAGGCTGTGGTGAGCTGAGATTGCAACATTGCACTCCAACCTGGGCAACAAGAGTGAAACTCCATCTCAAACACACACACACACACACACACACACACACACACACACACACAAAGCAAAATCTAAATTTATATTATTTTGGAAGACTCATCAAAAGTCCTGCTCCAAACAGTCATATTGCTAATTATCTCATTTAAGATATTACTTCACCATATCAATACTGATTTACTTATTATTTTATACTCTGTTTCTTTCCCCTAAAGACTTGAGAACACTCACAAAAAATACTCCCGCCACTGAGATAAAATAAACAGGTAAGTAAATCTGGGTAAGAATTAAGGTAAGAAAATAAATATACATGGGCAGTGGTAGGGCACAAAAATGTAAGCTTTTAAGTCTCTGATTCTTTGCCAGTAAAGCTGTACTTTCTGTCCCAGGCTCAGTTTCTTCCGTGTTTGCTGGGAGTTCCTGTATTACTCTGTAGATCTCATCGAACTTTTAAGAAGGCAGTGGTTGCTTTTCCTAGCAATGGAATAAGAATAATGAGGTGAGAGCTCCAAGGTGGCATTTGGAAGGCATACTGTTTCCCAGAGGAAAAATACTGAAGAAAAAGGCCAGTTGTAAAGGAAATAGGGACAGACATTATCACCATATTGAAGCCAAATAGAAAATAAAATACTTTTTTTAAGTTTAAAATTCTTTTGTTTCCATGATATACTTGAGTCTGACTCCAAATAACAACCTCAAAACCCTGTTTCTGTTTTCAGTGCTTTCCTGAACTAAGTGTTTTCCCTCAAGTAGCACCAATAAAACCCAGATTCCACCCACTGGCATTCTGTCCAAGCCAACACAGCTTTAATAAGGTGCTTAAAAAAGACTTTGCATGCATTAATGTGAGACACTGAAGGTGCAGGGCAAACAGCAATGCACTGTTGTAGAACTCCAAGTTGGGTTTCTAACCTCCCGAGAGACTGATGACTATAGATGTCACCCAATCAATGAACAAATGAATTTTCTTCAGTTTGTAATACTGTATTTTGCTATCTGGCTTACTGGGAATTTTACCAAGGGTCAAAAGAGGCTATTACTACCAACCAGATTTGGTTGGGGGTTTGGCATCTGAAATGTACTCTTTTCCCCAGGAGTTGAAATTGGAAATGTACTTATTTAAATGCATTGGCCTTGATCATAGTGGATGCCTAGATTTCTATTAACTTTTAGTCTTGTAAGTCCAGGTAATTTCAGTTATTGATCTACCCTCCTTTCAACTTCTCCATCATCAAAAGACATTTATTAAGTACCTATTTGTTTATCTTACTCTCAGAGGTACCACATGGAGAGATTTCTGAAGAAACACTTCTTGCCCTCTAGGGAACTTAAAATCACTCCTCTCCTGGTCTCCTACCGGCTTTAACTCGATACCATTAAATAGTTGCCTCATTCTCCTACTGCAAAAACATTTTTTCAGTGCTGGCTCTTCATTAAGGGGTGGCTAGTGAAACTCATGTAGATCACCCAATTTGGTAGAAACTCTGATGGCTTTAGCCCTTCATCTCTCCCAAATGCTGCACCTTATGAAGTTTGGCACAGCCTCTGACAACTCCCTATCTGCCATGTTTAAAGGAGCTTTCCATTTGTTTGTTTTTAATTCTATGTATTTAGAACTACCAGTATATTCAACAAGAGGACCAAATCTAAGACGCAGATAAATTATGTTACTTTGAATATTAACTATTATATAGATTGATAAATATTGCTATTTTATCTCCAGAGAAACTTTAACATAGATTCATCTTGTAGCACTAGGGTAAAAAAAAAAAAAAAAAAAAAAAAAGTCTAAGTTGAAGAGATTTTTCCAAATAAGATGTAATTTAGGGTTACAATGTCAAAACTGTAAACCTAAAATTAAACTACTAACTATTTTTGTTTGCAGGCTTCTTTTCTCAAAATTACAACCGCACTACATTTGTTGCAAAAGAACAGATTCAAGCCAGGATTTTGTTCATTCACATGTTATTCCTGCTTTACACGTATTTTATGGAGGAGTTACTTTTGCTGGCATTTTGTTTTGTTTTGTTTCTTTTACTAAATGGTGAGTAATGTTAGAGATAAATGTAACTGCCTACAAACACTCCAGGGCAAAATTTGGAAAGAAAGCTTGAGTAAGTAACACTCCATCTGATGGGATATAAGAAATTAAGAGTTCTTCAGATGACAAGAAAGTAGCATATTCTTTTTTACACAATGGAATTAAAGCTATGGTGAATAAAGCAATGTATTAAGAATCCTCTGGAAAGCCAGTATCTTGAATCATTACATCAGAATCTACACTGTGACCCTTATAACAAAGCTTCCATCCCTGGGAAATCGAAGAACTTCACTATGAAAGGATGGAACCACACCAAAAACACTTTTCCAACTTCAATCTTGGGAGAGCATCAAAGCAACAGGCCCTCGTCCCTGGTAAACTGTAATCTGGGCGTACTACACTTTCTTCACGTTGAGCCAAGGAATTTCTTCCCAACAACAGGCTGTGGTCTGATGGGCTCACCTTTCCAGGTGGAGAGAAAGCAAAATCAGGAACAATATGCCCTGAATTCTCTTCATCAAGGATTATCAGACATCTGTTTTAAATTTTAATCTCATTAGTTATTATTGATAACAATGACAATGTAGATCCATTGCAAAGGCTTATACCACAAAGAAAACACAACTCTTTCTAATTAGTACATGCTTCATAAACAAGGCAAAGGCGCCTCTCTGAAGCTATTTTAAAGCCCTTGTTGTGGTTCACAGGCTCAGAGAGAGATGCTTTGAATTCTGCTTCCATGTATTGTACTAGGGGAAAGCCATGGCATTCTCCAAATATTATTGCAAAGCATCTTTACCACATGGCAGGATTGTTCTGGGCATGGGGCCCCCTTTCGACCATACCTACAGCACCAAGGAAACCAGGAGTCCTGCCTGGGAGCCCCAGTTTCTTCTCCACTGTCTCTCTGGATGCTGGACTTGCAGTCTCCTCAACAGTGGATCACAGCCCATAGTTCTCATATCTTTTTAAACCCATCAGTCCCACACTGTCAACCTCGTAAACTTCACCTCCCCTTCACTTTCTCCTCTTTCTCCTGCCCTCTCCCTTATTTCCCTTTCTGAAAACCCCCTTCATCAAAGTGTAACTTCCTCGGGGAGAACTGCAAAGAATCAGCCCAGTGCAGATGAGGTTCCACCACCCAAAGTTTCTACTCTACAACCAGTGAAATCAATCTCCCTACACACACACACATACACACACACACACACACACACACACACACACACACACCCCACATCCCATCTTCATCTTCCTATTCCTCTCACCCCCTCCCAAGGAGAGTTTTCTGCTCTGAACTACGTTATATCCTACCTACTAGCCCATCTACTCCCTCACCTCAAAAGTCTGAACCCCTCTAAGGCCTCAATCAGCAGCAAGATATTAAACTCTGCATCCTCAGGTCAAGCCAAGCCAAATGTTGACATACCAGGAGTCTCTGCCCCTCTGACCCCAGCTTCTGGTTGATATTCCTACATTTCACTTGAAATTCAACATCCTCTTCCTTACAATCTGACTACTTCCCCATATTGCAAAGTAAAAGCCTTGTCCAGCTTTAAAAGTTAACCGCTCTACCTAAATTCCAGATTCTGAAGTTTCCTATTCCTTGAATAATACTGCAAATAGTTACTAAGATGCCATACTGATTATGCGGCAGGAACTATGCTAAACACGCATTATCTGACCCAGAAATCATAAGAACGCTATAAGGTATAAATAGATTTGGTTGAATCACACAATATTTGTAATATTCAGCTACATTTAACCCATGAAACAATTATTTTGTATTTATATGTACATTATTATTAGCTCCATTTTACAGTTAGAAAAACTGAGGCTAATGAGGCAAAGTATCTTCCCCAAAGTCACACAGCTCAAGTATATAAGACCCCAAGGCTCATAGCCACCATACCACACTGTCCCTCAAGCTTATCTTACTCCCCAATTTTGCACAGAGCTGGTCCTGTCTGCTGACCTTTACTTAAGTAATGCTCATGTCCTCTCCATAACTTATTTTAACAGCCAGGGTAAGACCCACATTCTCCCATGAAGTTGTCCTGACAAATTCCAAGCCAAGCTGGCCCCAGCCTCCCTTGGAATCCATAGTATAATTGAGCAAGCTGCCCTTCTTATACCCTGTATGCCAGCTAATCATTCTTTACCAGTGAGTCATCTCTTCTCAAACTGAACTGCTTGGTTGGCAAAGCTAAGAAACTCTGGTAAGTATGTCATTTTCCCTTTCTGAACCACCATATCTCACTTATTAAATGAGGGTGTTAGAAAAAGACTACCCTGTTTTAGAGAAAGCATTAGGAGCCTGTCTGCTTAGCACTACCCTTCATTACCTTTCCCTCCGCAAAGCACAAAGGAAGCAAATCTTGGCTGAATTAGGAGGTAGCAAGTTGTCAAGTTCTCCTTTTGATCTTTGGATCCCCATTTCCAATGCATTGGTCCTCGCAGATATTTTGATATTGCAAAGACTTCCTCCCTTGTCAACTGTTTCCAGTCCTTCATCTCTCTAAAACACTTTCTACCCACTAATAGAAACTTTCAAGAACACAGCTTGGAACATGTAAATTCCTTGTTCAAACACTGGCAGAAGCTCCCCATTATCTACCATGGAAGGCAGAATTCTAAGACAGTCCCTAAGGCTTCCTGCACCCTAATCTACAAGCCCTGCACCTACTGAGGAAATCCATTGCATCAGATGGCATTCGGGGTCCTTAAGGGTCATTTCTTCGATTCCAGGCTCAGCTTACCTGACACTAATTCAGGCATCTCACGCTCCAGGTGAGCTGGTAATCTGAGCCTTTGCCCCTGCTACTTCCCAGGCAAATCCGTACTCTTTATTCATTAAGTTTAGAAATCTGCATTCCAGGACCAGGTGCGGTGGTTCACACCTGTAATCCCAGCACTTTGGGAGGCCAAAATGGGAGGATCAGTTGAGCCTAGGAGTTCGAGACCAGCCTGGGCAACAAAGTGAGACCCCATTGCTACAAAAAATTAGCCAGGCATGGTGGCACACACCTGTGGTCCCAGCTACTTAGGAGGTTGAGCTAGGAGGATGGCTTAAGCCCTGGGAACTCGAGGCTGCAGTGAGCCATGATCACACCACTGCACTCCAGCCTGGGCAACAGAGTGAGATCCTGTCTCAAAAAAGAAAGAAGGGGAGGAGGAAAAGTAAAGGGAGAGGAGGGCAGGGAAGTGGGGGGGGAAAGGAAGGGGAGGAGAGGGGAAGGGAGAGGATGGGAAGGGAGGGGAAGGGGAGGGGAAGGGGGAAAGGGGGGAAGGGGAAGATGGGAAGGGGGAAAGGGGGGAAGGGGAAGGGGAAGAGGGAAAGGGGGAAGGGGAAGAGGAGGGAAGGGGAAGGGGAGGGGAGGGGAAGGGGAGGGGAAAGAGAGGGGAGGGGAGGGGAAGGGGAGGGAAGAGAAGAGGAAGGGGAGGGGAGAGGAGGAAAGGGAAGGGGAGGGGAGAGGAGGAAAGGGAAGGGGAGGGGAGGGGAGGGGAAGGGAGGGGAGGGGAGGGAAAAAGAGAGAGAAAGGAAAGAGAGAGAAAGAAAGAGAGAAAGAAAGAAAGAAAGAAAGAAAGAAAGAAAGAAAGAGAGAGAGAGAGAAAGAGAGAAATCCACATTCCTTGCAGAGCAGCTCAAACACCCCTTCTTTCCCACTCTTTGGACTCAACATTAATCCATTTCTTCTTTCCACTGCTCCCTCAAGACATTACCTGGAATTCTATCTAGTGGGTTATGCAGCTAAATCGGGGGTGTCCAATTTTTTGGCTTCCCTGGGCCACACTGGAAGAGGAATTGTCTTGAGCCACACATACACTAACACTAACGATAGCTGATGAACTTAAAGAAAATCAGAAAAAAAATCCCATAATGTTTTAAGAGAGTTTGCGGATTTGTGTTGGGCTGCATTCAAAGCCGTCTTGGGCCGCATGCAGCCTGCAGGCCATGGGTTGAACAAGCTTGAGCTAAATAAAAGCTCAGAGAGGGCAGGTGCTACGTTCAGATGATACAGCAGGGACTTCCTGACAGAAATCTACAGCAGGGGCACACTTACGATTCCCCCAGGTCACTGAGCTGATCTACTCTGACCTGTCCTCGCCTTACTGATAAGTTACTACCACATAATACTCCAGTTCATACTCATGATACTAATAACTTCTCTACTGCATTGCTTTTTCTGAATTGCATCCTATTTGTAATAACTTTAACAAGTCCAATTCTCACCCATTAGAAACAAATTTAAATAGAACAAAGCTTAAAAATTAGCATTCCAATTTTTTAGGGCATTTATCTATAAAAATGTAGAAACTACTAATTATTTAATAATTACACTGACTCTTTTTATACCTCATGTTCTCCTCTTGTTGTGCAGTTCAATAGGAGATCAATCAAAAGGTAAATTTTTTGAGAAATCATGCTTCCCCTCAATGTGTAAAAGAGGAAGAAGGGGGGAAGATGTGTTATGTGACTGGTTAGAGGCCAATCCAATTTCAAGGAAACGCAAACGCAGAAAAATCTTACCAGCTGTAGTTCAATTCCTCTAAATATACTAAATCAAAATCTAATAAGGAAATGAAAATACCTGTGATTGATAGAGAAGAACAATACTAGGAATCCACCTGGTCTCCTCAAGGGCAATGGTTTGTTTCCTTCTCAGCCACCCTATATCCTATCAGCCACCCCCACCGCCCACTACACTATAGTTGGCCAAGAAGTCACTGAGAGCTGTCCTGTGTATCTTCTCAAATTTTGTCCCTTGAGCAAATAGGATTCCCCCTGCCTTCCAAAATAATCTAAAACAATATTAAAAGAAATAAGATCACAACAAAATAAAACAAATAATAAAATGTCCCTCATCCAATTACACCATCCAATCTACCCATTTATTACGTTTTCCTGAACATTTAACAGCTTTTAAGATATTTCTGGTTGACCCAGAAGGCCATATTCAATACACAAAAAGGTGGAAAACAAGTGATAGGCTACACAGAAAATTGTGCCATCATTTGCTGAGGCTTCTGGTTCACTAAGATCACACCTATTTTTCAGTTTCCACATGATGTTGTGTGTAGAAACCATATATCCCTAATATTGGAAGACCATGATGATCTTATCACTAAAAATTAACATTTTTAACTAAAGAGAATATTTAGATTGAAAGTGTCCTGAGAAAAATCAAGGTATAGAGGATCACAGTTGAATGTTCTGCCCTATCTTAGTCTCTTCCAGAATGATGTACATACACATGGGCTCCACATACATGAATTCAACCAACTGTGGAACAAAAATATTCAGAAAACAATTCCACAAACTTCCAAAAAGTAAAACTCCAGTTTGCTGCACACTGAGTACTATGCTGAATCCACTCAAATGAAGTGATATGTAGGCACTGTATTAGGTATGGTAAGTAGAGATGAATTAAACTATATGGGAGGATGTGCACAGGTTACAAGCAAATACTATGTGCTTTCATACAAAGAACTTGAGCATTATGGTGTTTGGTATCCCCAGTGGGGCCTGGGGTTGGGGGCAGTCCTAGAACCAATTCCCCCAAAATACCATAGGATGACTGTATTTTCCATTGTCATATTTTCTTTACCTCTAAAATAGGAATACGGTATCTTCCCTGAGAGGGTAAGTGGTTTTTCAATTTTATAAATTTTTCTTTGAAAGAACTTTTTACCTTTTTTACTTCTTATAGGAGAGCACATGACATTTACTTTCTTAGCAAATTTCTAGTACACATCACACTATTGTTAACTCTAGTCCTCAACTTTTGCATTAAGTCTCAATGCTTATTCATCCTACAAAACTGCAACTCTGTACCCTTTGACCAAGATCTCTGCATTCCCCCACCTCCCCACCTAGGTTAGCACATTCTACTCTGCTTCTAAGTATCCAACATTTTAAAATTCCACATATAAGTGAGAACAGAATATAAGTGAGAACATAAAAGTGAGAACAGAAGGCATTATTTAGAACATAAACTGTAGCCTCATTTTTTAAATACATTTGATTTGGATATCCAAGAATCTTTTTATCTCAAGAATGCTATTAAATAAATAAATAAATATAAATCCCATTCTTAAGAAGACAGTTATTGTTTGTTACTAGGTTTATCCTTACACTACATTCTTCCTCAAGAAGAGAATAGGTAATATGATAGATTTGAAAGCAATGACTGAGCTTGGGCTGAAACGAAATGATGGATTGTGCCTGGAATTTTTTGGTTTAATGGCTTTAGATTTAGGATAAAATTTCATTTTATGGAAACAACATGAAAAAATCACCATTGCTTATAATATTAAAGTCTGATATAGAAAGTAATAGTAAGTTTTCCAGCATAGGCATGGGGCTTAAAGGGATATCAGACTCTATCAAAGTATCAGGATTCACTCTCAACTTTACTAGAACTCTCCAGAAGAAGAGCCAAAAGAAAAAAATTCAGAAATACAGAACAAAATATTTAAAGACCCAGGCCAAATGTTTTTTAATAATTTTTTTCTTTTATGCTGAATGTATATATAATATTTTGTTATTCTGATGAAACACATGTTATTTCCTTTTGAGTGAATCAAATTTCAATAAAATTTATTGAAATATGATTTAGAACACTGATCAGGTAAAATTTTTAACACTAATTCAGATTTAATTATTAGAGTTTTTAATTCCCTGTCATTGTTAAATACAGCATCAACAGAATAATTAATTGGGAAGGTATGTACTATACAGTTTAAAGAACTTTTTTTTTCCTAAAATCTAAATGATGATAATTTGGCTTTGTAACACAGGATAAAAATATTTATCCATTGAGATACGGATCATCTCCCTTTTAACAAGCTAATAAACAATATTTGGAGAACTTTTTTTTTTGGCTAAAGTCTATTAGGTAAAACCACCATCAACAAAAACAATGAGGCTAGGCACAGTGGTTGACCCCTATAATCTCAGCAGTTTGGAAGGCTGAAGCAGGAGTATCACTTGAGTCCAGGAGTTCGAGACCAACCTGGAAAACATAGTGAGATCCCCATCTCTACAAAAAATAAAAAAATTGGCTGGGCAGGGTGGCATGCACCTGTAGTCCCAGTTACTCAGGAGGCTCAGACGGGAGGATCTCTTGAACGCATGAGGTGGAGCCTGCAGTGTGCCATGATCATGCCACTGTACTCAAATCTGGGCAACAAAGCAAGACCCTATCTCAGAAAAAAAAGAAAAAAGCAATGAATATATAAGCATATTAGTCTTAAAAAATACTTCTTAGGACCTTTATTAGTATAAGCATACATTTAAAAATTAGTCCAGATAATTGCTAATCACATTTTAAAAATAAATATTAGACTAATACAGCCAAAGAAACCTTAGAAATAAACAACTATAGTTATTCTGGTAATTCTGTCTTTTCGATGGACTAATAATTTAAAACATCTTTTTTGTTTGGATTCCAAATGGTTTCCCAATTTATCATAAACTCACATGGGTGGGGAAGTTGCGGAAGAGAGTAAGAAATCTTGGCCAGGCACGGTGGTGCACACCTGTAATCCCAGCACTTTGGGAGGCCGAGGCAGGTGGATCATCTGAGGTCAGGAGTTCGTGACCAGCCTGACTAACATGGTAAAACCCTGTCTCTAACAAACACAAAAAAATTAGTTGGGCATTGTGGTGCATGTCTGTAATCTGAGCTACTTGGTAGGCTGAAACAGGAGAATTGCTGTACCCGGGAGGTGGAGCTTGCAGTGAGCTGAGATCATGCTGTTGCACTCCAGCCTGGGCAACAAGAGCGAAACTTCGTCTCAAAAAAAAGAAAGAAAGAAAAGAAATATTTTCTAAATGTGCAGAAAACTACTACCCATTTTAAAAGCTAATTTATCAGTTCAAAAATTTCTGCCACCTATCACTGTCTAAATGGATTCCCAGTTTGCTGGTGAGGTCTTATTTTTAGACTGTGACATCCCTGAGCATAGAGCCTGTGCTTTTTATTTCTAGGTCAGTATAGGGCATGAAATATTAGCAAGTACTCAAAACTATCTGTTGAATAAACAAAGTATGGATGAATTTTTTAAAAATCAATGAACTGGAAAATACTGTTCGTGAATCTCTCTCCACTGACTTGAAATATATCATGCAATGGAGAAAGGTAAACCTACTTCGGATTTTCATGAATTGGATATTTTCCCTGAGCCTAAGTAATATGAATATTGGCATGAAAATTTACCACAGTACTGTAATCATGTTTTTTTTTAAAAAAAAAATCTATTTTCTCCAATGTTGTTGATGATAATAATCACCCCTTACATATGTCGATTGTAAGCAAGCTTTTTATAAGGAGATTCACAATGTTTCACTCTAGTTCTCAATACAAACCATCAAGGTGGATACTATTACCAACCCCATCTTACAAATGAAGACAGGGAGGCCTCAATGGGTTAAACAGTGTGCCCAAGTTAATACTGCTGTTTAGCTGCCGAGAGGAACCTCCTGAACCTCTGGAGTCTAAGCTCTAGTGTGCCCAAGTTAATACTGCTGTTTAGCTGCCGAGAGGAACCTCCTGAACCTCTGGAGTCTAAGCTCTAGCCACTGAACCTCTTAGTACTTTGAAGTAGTTCATGTCTTATTATGGTGTTAATTTAAATCAATTTTACATAATTTATTTTTATAAATATACTTTAACATCATTTTTAAGTATTTAAGTTTTTAACTCATTAAGAATTCATTTACTCTTCCTTTAATCAGATGACTCATACAACTTTGCATTTTCTATCCTTTTAAGACATATAGTAACAGTAGAAGGAATCTAAAGCTATTGTGTTAAACTACTGACTTTAAAAATAATTATATAGGAAGAGAATCATATTCATCAAAGATATTAGACTCTTGAAATAATAAACTTTATGATTTTTTCTTTTTTTTTTTTTTTGAGACAGGGTCTCACTCTGTCATCCAGGCAGGAGTGCAGTGATGCAATCTTGGCTCACTGCAGCCTCTGCCTCCCAGGTTCAAGCAATTATCCCACCTCAGCCTCCCAAATAGCTGGGATTATAGGAGTACACCACCATGCCCGGCTAATTTTTTGCATTTTTAGTAGAGATGAGGTGTCACCATGTTGGCCAGGCTGGTCTCAAACTCCTTACCTCAGGTGATCTACCCGCCTCAGCCTTCCAAAGTGCTGGAATTACAGGAGTGAGCCACAATTCAGTAATTCCCACATCTAAAGTATACAATGTTCCACTCGAACCCATTTACAAAAGCCATACTCCATTTTAGTGGTCAAAACAGTAAACATTTAATTGCTCATTTAATTTCTTTGATCTATATTAATTACACATAAATTCAAATTGCTTGCAAATTAATGTATGCTTGATTTTGAAAATATTCTGATGAAAAAGCTTCCTTCCAGACTTTACCACTATATAAGAAAGGATCTGATAGTTTGGCTCTTTCAGTCCATCTGAGATGTCTCTTTATAACTGTATTTTAGTTTTATTAGAGTGCGTTACTGATGTCATTTCTCTTTCACATGAACCCAGACCAAAACTAATTTAATGCTGTGTTCCAAGTGACTCAATATGAAATGGGGACATATAAGAAGATCTTATATTTTTGGAATCTTAGAAATTCCTTTATCTCTTTTACTTCTTTTAAAATTTTTAGGTAGTTGTTTTTATTATAATCATTATTAACTATAAGTATATGTACCACCTACTTGTAAAAACACTTTGGGCAGGTTTATAGGGGAAAAAAAACAGAGGTAGAGAAATTCACTTAAACTAAGTATCAGAAAAGAAGTGCCCTAAATATCACAGGAAAATCAACTACATAAGATTTCATTTTATATTATTTTCTACATTCACATACAGGCAATCCCCAACTTACTATTGATTCATGCTCTAAAAGCTCATAAGTAAGTTAATAGTCTGGAACTCAATGAATTCTATTGAACCAATATCACATTAGGTGATCAGGTTGTTATACTAGAACGCAAAGCCCAGTTCAATCCTGAACACAACTCATCCATCATACCAATAGTACCAACAGGAACTTGGAGTCTACAAAGGGTGGCCTTATGAAGAATTATGCCAAATGGGAGATCAAGTATTTCTACAATAACTCATTCATTCATTCATTCAGTAGACATTAATTGAGCACCAAGAGGCTGCAAGAGTGTCAGCTTTACATGTACTAATTCTGGAATTAAAAAGGCCTGGTTCCTAAATATAAACTGGAGATAAAATAATGCCTTAAATAAAATAATGTAGGTAAAGTTTGTGGCACATAAAATCTTTACCAATTTTAACTCTTCCTTTCTGCTGCGGAACAAAGAAGAAAGAAATGGAGTTCTCAGCTTTACATAAATTCTTGAAGGAAGCCAGACTTAATTTCAAAACCCTCCTCCCTCATCATCTGCACTCCTCTCCACCTTCCCTTCCGGGCTTCAGGGCCCGGTGCAAGACCCTCACTGAGACAACCACCTTAGACCTCTCTCTGTTCCAGGCTCTAAAAATAACCCCTCCCAACCTGACTTTTATCCCCATCCTGCAGCCACTAACATCTGCCAGGTGATAAAGAAAAGCAGATACAATGGTGCAATCTCGGCTCACCACAACCTTCGCCTCCCAGGTTCAAGCACTTCTCCTGCCTCAGCCTCCCCAGCAGCTGGGATTACAGGCATGTGCCACCATGCCCGGCTAATTTTTTTGTATTTTTAGTAGAGACGGGGTTTCTCGGTTGTTCATGGCTGGGCTTGAACTCCTGACCTCAGGCGATCCGCCCGCCTCAGCCTCCCAAAGTGCTGGGATTACAGATGTGAGCCACTGTGCCTGGCCTAACCTAATGAATTTCTAATTAGTGGTATTTTAAAGACAGTATAAAAGAATGGTATAAAATAATTCAGAGTACAATTATAATATTTGGGGACAGGGAGAAAGCCATTCATTTATTAATTCATTCAGTTTCTATGAAGTGCCTTCTCTCTTCCTGCATAGACATATGTCACAGATCATGTCCTCATAGAGCTTTGAGTTCATCAGGGAAGACAGAACTTGTCCAAGCTATATGACTATTTTCAATGGGTATTAACAAATATTTGTGGAACAGAGTGAATAAAATGCTATGAAGAACCTTAGAGAGCAAAAGAAATGTGAAATAAAGGTGCTAACAGAATGGAGTGTCAAGGAAGACTTCTTTGTTGAAGGCTTCTCCTAGAACGTAAGTCCCATGAGAGCAGAGATATAGTCTATATCCAAATCAACCCTGAATTTCAAGAACCCAGAATAATTTCTGGCACATAGTAGGCACTTAACTAAAAATACATGAAAGAGAAAAGGAAGATTAGCTTAAGCTTAGACCTGAAGGGTGAATAAAAATTAGCTGGAGGAAATGGGATTAGCAGAAGCGAAGGCATTTAGGTGGGAAAAAGTAGCACTTTTTGACAAATTTAAAGAGGAAGCAGGTTGTACAGATGATGAGGCAGAAGTTCCAGAGAGAAAAGTGAGAAACAAGTGTGGAGAGGTGGGTAAAATCCCGACTGAAGCGGGCCTTTCAGGATGTGCAGAGAATTGGAGACTGTTTTCCTGCGGCTGACTAGCCTACTCCCCTGGAAATTCCAGCTTGGATTGAACTTTCCACAATCATCCCTCACAACAGTTCTGAGGCAGTGGCATGTGGATTCTGGTGGTCCAAAAGGCAAAGGGGGAGTGGAGAAATGGAGTTCGCAAGGTGTGTAACTCAGGATCCTGAGCTGTAGGGGTGGAGCTGCTACTCTGTCACTAGAACAAACAACTTAAGAAATAAATACAACAGGGATATCTGAGTCCTTGGCCTATGGTTTTTTTCATGAAAAATATATATATATATTTGTTGAGACATTTGTTTATATGTTTAGATTGCTATCTAAGCATGTTGGGAGAATTCACTGGGAGAAAGCCCTGAAAATAGAAACTATTTGCTCCAAAACTTATCTGTATGAGCAAGTATGTGTGAGAGAGACAAGGAAAGACAGAGAGGGGGAGAGAGAGGCAGTCCTGTCAGGGGGCTGACTGTAAAAGAATGGAGGATTACACACTTCACTGTTCAAGGGTGACAGAGGGAAAACGAGGCCGGCACCAAGCACGAAGCCCAATCCTGCCTGAATAAAACACTGCACATTTATGCAATCCCGGGTACCAGATATTTTATCACAATTATTTTGATTGCATAGAAAGAAAAGTGCTAAGTAAAAATTATTTACTCCAGGTCTATTATGAAAAGAACAGATTAACTCCCTAACAGTTCGTTCTTTTTGAAGGTATATTTTCCACCTTCCCAGTATGATTTATATTAATGAGAGGTTTAAAACAGGTTTTAACTTAAGAATGATTGCTGATGGTGAAGTGCAGTAATTATACACCTTATGACAGGACACGTGAATGGCTCCTCCAAGAGAACTGCATAACATGTCAAGCTAATCCTCCTTGCATAAAAAGAGAGAATACTTTGCAAGCTGGCCGATTTTAAGCTCCAGTTAACAAAAACCCTTTTTGTTGGAGTCTAAAACAAGAATGGGTTAACAAAAGCAAGGAGGAAAAAAATCTCATTTTTTCCCTTCTTCACAAAATATAGTATTACAGGACTTAAAGGTTTTGAAAGGCCACAATGTGGCTGAAAGACTTGAGAAAGAAACAAGGTCTTCGCCAACAACAACAAACTCAAAAGATCTTAAGGTAAATCACGGTCTCTTATCAGTATGGAACAGTATGATTTTACTCTAGTTTTTTGTTGCTGTTCTATTTTTGATTTTTAATGAGTCAAAGGTGTAGCGAGGGAAGGAGCAACACCATGACTAGGTAAGAATGAAATGGGTTCATGGATGTTAGGAAGAAAAAAACGTATGCCATGGTGGGCAAGTCAATAGTGTTTGTGCCGTTTCTGCATGGCTGCTTTTTCTCATACAAGAGCCACTTCTGGACAATAACGAGACCCCGTAAAGCATCTGCTTAGGGATTATGACCCCGTCACACTGGGAATGTTCGGTTAACACAGAGCAGCCACGGGCTTAACTCTGTGCTTGCCTGTCTTCCTGCTGCAAAATGCACCAAATGCACAGTGGTTCTAGATTCTTCTAAATCATTTGCCACCAGGAAAGAAGATACTCAGCTACTGACACTCCACCTACGTGCTCAAGGATAGAAAAAATTAAATAAACAAAAGCCACCAGATTTTCTTCACATCATGGAACTTGTTAAGACAAGGGAGACAGGAAGACTAAAGGTTGCCAGGTGTGAGGAATGAAGTCTGGAAGTCCATTTTAAAGTATTAGAGGGCTAAGGATCAACGTCAGTGTTAAATTCTTTTCTAAGAATTCTTTTCACCTTGGAAACTTTCAAATGAGAAATTTAAGGAGCAGAATCCTTATCTTTTTCTATGGCTCTTAAGTGATTGACAGAATCCTAAAGTGTAACAAGTTCCTATAATGAGTTGACCTATTTAGATTATTTTATTGAAATGTTTATTTTAATTGTTCTGCCTATGTACTATTATCTATGTACTATTATCTGTAACTATCCTAGTCTATAATCAAAGAAATCAGGAGTGCCCACAACCTATTTGCAGAGGTCTCTAAAGCAGAGTCCACAGTGGCCAGGGCTCATCTGGCAAACTGACATGCTCAGTGGGTCAGGTCAAGAGGGCGGGTCTGCCTCTGACTTCCTCCTCCTGCTAACACATGCTGCATTTGCTCTTGACAGGACAGAGCAAAGCCACCACTTTTTAAGAAAACCAAGGCAAAGAATAGAAAGTTTAAGTTGTGGCACTTCCTAAACCATGGATGTCATTACTGCTCTTCAAAAGATCCCTTATAGACATGCAGTTTAGCCATAAAGATAGTACGTTGTGTTGAAAATGTAAAATCACACAAATATTGCCTTATTTTATTTCCAAATGTCAGTAATAATTAAACTATTTATATCCCTTCATGAGAAACTGGAAGCTGGAATTTTCAGACGTGAAGGAATTTCTCAAAAAATGATCCCAAAAATTTTCAGGAAAAACATCTAACAATTTAACCATAAAGAGCTTTGGTAAAGTCTGACGTCCGGTATTTAGCTGTTTTGCTATTATTTTTTTTTTTTTTTTTTTTTTTGAGATGGAGTCTCACTCTGCCGTCCAGGCTGGAGTGTAATGGCACAATCTTGGCTCACTGCAACCTCCGCCTCCCGGGTTCAAGCAAATTGTCTCGCCTCAGCCTCTCAAGCAGCTGGGATTACAGGCCCAGACCACCACGCCCAGCTAAGTTTTGTATTTTTTAGTAGAGACGGGGTTTCGCCATGTTGGCCAGGCTGGTCCCAAACTCCTGACCTCAGGTGATCCACTCGCCTCGGCCTCCCAAAGTGCTGGGATTACAGGCGTGAACAAACGGGCCCAGACTTGTTTTGCTATTATTCTTTAATAACTGTTTGAAAACTGCAAATATTGAAAGGTGAGCATATGTACAAAGACAAAATTAGTAGTCTGAGCTGAAATATTGCAGCTTAATTCTAGTCTATCAATTTGATCTGAAATAATAACCCTGAGGGCACTTTTGTCACCATTAGCACTTATTCCAATATTCGAAAAGAAAACTTTTGTGTAATTTATGTAACATCTTACTTATAGATGCTTTACTTATAGAAAGCACCTACCAATTATAATTAGCAAAACAGGAGTCAAGGGCATTGTTTCATTATGTTACATGTCAAGGAAAGGAGATTTAGAAAACTTCTGTGACTCTTGGAAAATCCAGGATTGAAGCCTGCCGTCCTTTGACTCATTGAACAGTCAAACCTAGGAGAAATTATCCTAAGGTAAAATGTCAGAGGATTACTCTCTAGATTGGATGGCAGAGAGAGACTAGCATTCTCAGCATCAAAAACCAGATCACAAACGCACGTGCAACAGAACTACATGCAATAAAAGTACTAGAACAAGAATCAACACATTTAAGAGAGAAGCTACCTCATGGTGTAGTAGGATAAGAAAGAATGAGATTGGTAAGAGGAGGCATGTAGGTATATTATCATTACTCTTTTTTTTGTTTTGTTTTGTTTTGTTTTGAAATGCAGTCTTGCTCTGTGTCGCCCAGGCTGGAGAGGAGTGGTGGAATCTCGCGAGGCTCACTGCAACCTCCATCTTCCACGTCCAAGCGATTCTCCTGCCTCAGCCTCCTGAGTAGCTGGGATTACAGGCATATGCCACCATGCCCAGCTAATTTTTGTATTTTTAGTAGAGACAGTTTCACCATATTGACCAGGCTGGTCTCGAACTCCTGACCTCTGCCCACCTTGGCCTCCCAAAGTGCTGGGATTACAGGTGTGAGCCTCTGCACCCAGTCTACTCTTTTTTAACATTTTAATTGTTAGTTATGCTTTGTAAAACTAACATATTTTTAATTCAATTTACATAAATTTAAATAAAATTTTATTAAACACTCTTAAACTTGGTGATGCATGCATTTATTTGTTGAAATTTTATTTTTTTGGGTTTTTTTTTTTTTTGGTATGTTTTAACTATTTCAACATACATTTTTAAAAACCAGATCCAAGAGACTCAGAATAACAATACTGAGATGAAATCACTGGATCAAACAATTAATTGTAGGGGACAAAAAAAATAGCTTCAAATATGCTAATTTGATCTTTTTGAACAAATGTTAAATAACCAATCTTTTAGACTTTTAAATCGTTCACTATTCTTGCAGTTCAAATATGGCAATCTTAACTATTTAGGGTTTCACGACTGGTAGGTACTTAATAAGTATATGCCTATTGAGGATAATGATAATTTCACTCAAATGGGACATTACAGAAAATGTTATATGATTGAAAACAAAATAAAGAATAAACACCAAGCTCAGAAAAAAAGACTTCACACGAATTCACTCCATCTCATTCCTTTAAAATTCAGGCTTAAACGTTTTTTAATAAAAGCGATATGATGTTCAAAGGACATCATTTAAAACTTCGGAGGCAGACTGATAGAGGAGAATGCTTTTTGTGTTTAGAACTCTCAGTATTGCCAGCCCCGACCTCGTTCCTCACCAGCTGTAAAAGCCTATGTGAGACCTTAGTGCTGAAGGCCTCAGGTTCCTTATCTGTAAATGATTAGATTAGATAACAAAGGCAACAACCAAGTTTATACAGTTTGGTTGACAACTTTGACATATACTATCTCACTCCAAAAGATCCCTTTGGGTTTTCATGGGCTATAATCTTGGTTTTATACGCAACTCTTATGTCACTTACCTGACTAAGTCCAAGAATTATGAAGTACAGCTGTTCAGCTAATTTATTTCTTGTTTTTTAAAAAAGCACTGTTGTACTGCTGTAGATAGAACAACTCTAATCTTCATGTACTGCTGAATTACAATTAGGTGCTAAATCACCTTCAAAGGATGAACAACCTTTTGTTTTGAGGCTCATCAAGAAGCATCACTAGGACCTGCTATGTAGAAGAAAGAAAAGATAGTAACCTGGGCAGTAAGAGTTTTGTCAGAAGGAATGCTTGTCCTTATTAGAAACACCACTTATCCCCAAGGCTTGAACTTTAACTATGAAACTTTACCCACTGGGTTTTTAACCCAATTACTACTGGAAGCTCACCATATGTATTTAAACTCACAATAAAGAATAAATGCCTGATATTGCATTATTTCCTAAAAGCAGATTTTGATGGAAGAGGCTGGGCTCCAGATCAAGAGTGTACTGGATATTTTTTAAAGACACATTTAAATCATAGCATTGATCATAACACAATAATCACTATACCCTCATCTTCCATTCCTACAACAGAGCCTCTTAACAAATACATGTGTATGCATTATAGCTACCAGTTTTATATGGAACTGCCCACTAATAGCTAAAAGTAAATTGGCATCTTTGTGAATTTAAGGTTCTCTATAATGTTGATTATGGCTACTGCTTTTAACTGTATTTTTCAAAATTGACCACAAAATAAAAGCTTCTAACTTCTCTCCGCCCTTGTGTTTGCAATCTCCAGAGAAAGCACTCCTTAATTTCATCTTAGTGGCCACTAATCTTTAGTGATTGAGGCAGAAATTAAAATTGATTATTTGAATTCTGACAAGCTGCTTAGGTTTGTAATTACCACAAAACTATACCACAAATGCCCTAGTCCACGAGTGTGGGTGAGGGGTTGATAGGAAATGATCCATTTTCATCTATCTAGATTTAGGATGATGCATGTAGAATTGTAGAGCCACTTAAAATCACACTCATCCATGCTGGACTAACTGAAGAGGGAAGTCACTATCCTCTCTTAATAGACCAAACAGTCCTCACGTCACTGCTACAATTAAATTCCAGAGAATTTTTTGGATTCTATTTAATGAATGAGGATATATTTTTCATGTGGTGTCATTGTTTCACTACTTCCCATGTTTATTTGGACAGATTCATAGCACTGGGTAGGAAATGTATTGGTTGGCAACTTCAGTTTTGGAAGAGAAAGTAAACACATGCTGATTAGCAAACAGTAAACTCTACTGTGTTTAATTTTGGCTTCTCTTTAAAAAAAAATAAAAACACAAAAAAACCACTATTTGGTGTTGTGTTCCAAGTAGGAGCATTTGTCCCTAAGTTCTTTCCTAACCCCTTACTGGAGGGCTTCCAGAATTGCTCTCATTTTTTTTTTTCTTCTTCCCCTAACACCAGTGGCAAACGCCAACATTATTTAAGAAAATACTTGTGCATATGGTATCCTCCTAGCACAGATTTGCCATCCAGTTGAACAGTAGGGCCACTAACCCACACAAACTAAACTGCAAAATTATGAACTACATAAACATAAACAATTGTATTTAGCCCTAATAAATTCAAGGTAAAATCACATTTCTGAAATTCCTAAAAGGCTACTTCACTGAAAACTATCAGGTCTGAGAACTGAAGGTGGTAAATATGACAATCTAAAACTTCCGATGCTCTCTTTATAGCCAGTTTCTTTCATCTATCTCATCCTCTTGGTTTACTGTGAATCCCCAAATTATCCTCCAAGCTTTAGCCATCCTTAGCCCTCTTCTCAACCATCTTCAGAAGATCATCAAAATCACTAACACCCAAAAAGTGCCGAAGGCCAGCATACACAGGGGAAAGCTTGGTCACCTAAGATATACCATTGCCCACTGAGCACAAAAGCTCTTATGTCTATATACCTTTTCATAAAACAGAGCTAGTGTCTGATCTTTTCACTGCTCATGATGACTACTCATTATTAATCAGACTTCCCATCATGCTTTCCAGGGATGCAAATTTTGTCCCCACATACCACATGGGAAAGCCGAGGCATCCAGAAGTTAAATAACTCCCGAATAGCCTAATATAAGAGGTCAGCAACATCTCTTGATGATCTACATCATTTCTTATTAAATAAACATTTATTATGGATCTACCAAGCTCCTCAGAGTGCTAGATATTTTATATATATATTCTGCCATATTCTGGGCTCTGGGTAAAACAGCAGATGATCAAAGTCCTAAACCACATGAGGCTTACAGTCTAGGAGGGGTAAGAAACAGTAAACCAAGAAACAAATGAATATGAAATATGTCAGGTAGCTATAAGGCAAATAGTAGAGCAGGTAAGGAGAAAGAGAGTTGGAGTGGTAGGAGATTTTGGGGGCACATGTAATTTAAGTCTTCCTCTGAATGAGATAAGGGAGCAAGCCCTACCTATGACCATCTGAGAAAAAAGGGTTCCCAGCAGAAAGGACAGACAGAGCGAAGTGCCTGAGGCTCAGTTGTACTGGAGGGGTGGTAGAAAGGCTAGTATTACTGGTACTGAAAGAGCAGGCAGTGACTCGGGGGGAGAGGGAGGCAAGGGTCAGATCATACAGCACCTGGAAGTCACCATTAAAAGTAGGGGCTGCAAACATAAATGAGACTACTCTAGAGAGACAGAGTCTCGTGAAGAGTTTAATACATAAGGTTACATTAAAAATTCAGTGCATTAAAAGCAGTTGATGCTTTTCCCTACCATCACATAAAAAGTATATGTGCACAAATAGAAGGGTGCATGCGCTGAATTTCATAAACTCTAGGAAACATTTTTACATTGGTTGATTCAGTCAAATACAAAGAAGTTGCAGAACAGCATCGAGTACCTAAGACAGACCAAAAGCATTTCCTTCTGTAAAGCCCTGCAGCTGAGGGCTTACATCCGCCTGGTCCAATCAGTTCATTTCCAAACAAAGGTAGGAAATGGCTGCATCCTAGCATTTCATTGTGGACTCATGAGTCAGTGCTTTGGAACTTGGTATCTTTGGGAGTGAGTGTCTATTCTCCACGTCTCTTGCCACAGGGGGAAAAAGGTACAGATAAACAGTAACACAATTTCACCCAACCGAGATATAAATCTGTGGGCTTCTCCACCCTTCTCAAAAATAAATGAATGAATTAAGGAAATTCAGTTCCTGCTTTTTTTTCTTTCCCTGTTTTGTTTCCTAATTCCCAGGACTCCCTTGTGTCTCCTAAACAGCATAAGGTCAACTGATGGTGAAAGTACATCATATGATAATTATTCAAAAGCTGTTATGTTATACAATATAGTTTCTAATAGGAAAAGGAGTTACATTTGATTCTACAAGAGCAGTCAGTAATGTGCCCATTACATAGGGATTCTAAGAAACTAAAATTAAGAAATTTGTCCTAAAGAACAAATTGATTCTCCTCCATCATTTAACCAAAAAGGTTTGTAGTATTTTATGTTCACAGTGTTACACAGGAGAACGGTAACTTAACTTTGAAAACTATTTTTACAGAATGGTCACAAAGAAAATAACATATAAATCCCATTAAGTCCTTTTGTAAAAAGCTTCCATAATTTCCAAATCCACGGTGTAGAGGGGAAAAGAAGAAAATGGCATATGTATATGTTCCAAGACTATTACCTCAAATGAATAAAGGTTAGAGGTATACTTAACATACAAACTATTTCCTTCAGGAAAAAGTGCAGGAACTCCTGGATAGACACAATACCCATTTCTGATGAAAGTTACAGAAGAAACTACCAGTTGTGTATGATCTAATACTACAAGTCACTTATTATCTATGAAGGAAAAGGGAAAGAAAAAAGATAACAAAACAACATTTAAAAAAGAATGAGAAAGGAATCTCTGTTCTAACTTACAGATAAATAAACATATAAATCCAAATACGAGCCAAATTATTTTATAAAGATATCCATGTGATCAATGTCGCATAACCACAAGAACCTTACCTGATTATAATGAGAGAAGCTTCAAAACAGGAAATTTCTATCTACAAAAAGCACAAATTATTTTCAGAATATTGGAGGAATCTGGGGTTTTCTACCCAGCAGAATAAATTATGAAAACAGTGAAAGATACCCTCCAGAGAGAGAGAGTGAAAGAGTGTATATGTTAAAGAGAACATTACATTTCACTTTTCCAATGTAGAAATAAACTGAAAAAAATTTAGAGGGGATGGTGAGGATGAAAAGAAATAAAATCATAAAAAGGAATGAGTAAAAAACGTAATAAAAAAAGAGGAATATGGTTTCCACTTATAGTAGTTTTGTCCTTCCATTAAAAATTATACCTTAAAGTCCATTAGTCTTGACTATATTGCCAATTTCTCAAATAATACACTGGTCAAGTTCCAAAATTTCATTAAATATATAAATTGCATACATAAAAGTTCCTGGGTAGCCTGTGGAAACATTTTAAATTTTCTTCAGCAAAATTGGGCCTAAAGTTTGGAAAAATTCCTACAGAGTGAAATTAATCTCTTTCTCCCCATCTCTCCTTCTCTCCCTCTTTCTCTCCCTCTCTCTCAATAGATAATATTACCCTACTATATAGCCTGCCATATATCTTTATACTCCAATTTCCTACCTAGTCCCCTATTCAGACATGTATAATGCTTCCATTTTGAAGCATATGGCTGGGGAGCCAAAAGAATTTAAATTGCCTTCAAAATGTGCATCGCATTATAAATGGTGTGAAAAAAGATCTTACTATTCAGCTCTCAACTTGGAGCATACAGCAAAGAAGAAGCAACACAAGACTGCTTCAAACTTTATCCAAAAACTCAACAGCTTCACTTGTTTATAGAGGTACAAAAAGTATGCGACACAGTTTATAAAACAAGAACGATGTACTGTATGCAAAAGTAAAGTTAAAAGCAAAGTATAGTAACAGCCCTATCTCGTTACAAACACTTGGCAGCATGTCTAAAGTACCATGGTCAAAAACATGATACCGTCTGCGTTGTACTTCTGCCAGAAAGCACTCCCTAAGTCCAAGTCTCTTTAGCCATCATCACCACCTCATTTGGCAATCTCTCCCAAGCCTCAGTTCATCTACTCAAAATTACTCCAAAGAAAGCAGACAAACTCTCCAGCTCTGTAGGCTGCAAGTATCACAATGAAGTAGCATTGGCAAGTGACAGCGTAAGATGGAGCTCTGAGGTTAGAAAGCCAGGACCAACTAAACTGTATCCTCAGAGCTTATCTGCATATCAAGTTGAGCAGGGCTGTCTTCATTTTGGTAATTCAGGGTTTCTTCTCTACTCTCACAGTAATTCCAATGGGTCTTTCTGAATCGGCCGCAGCTGAGAAAGAAGGTACATGGTGAGAAAACACTCAGGCACCGAATACCTTTTAGGTAAATGAGGGACAAATGTATTCGGCAATTACCTGCCATTTAACCATTTCTGACCAGGGCTTTTGAATAATTCCAGAACCTCAAAAACTGCCTCAATAGTTATGTATGCATAACGGACCAGGCCATTACCAAGGTTAAGTAAATACAAGAATATGCATCAAGGCTTAGGTAATAAGGAGATAAAAAGACTCTATCAATATCAACATCCATATCTACCTGTGACATTTATAACTAAAAAAAGGGCAGTTCATTTAATGTGGCAATGAAAAGATGAGTGGTAGGACAGAAGCAGCTGCATGAATTATTAATTTTCCTAGGGCATGGAAGAATTGCCTTCCAAATTTTTCTTTAATCCACTTTCTCCAAAGTAGCATATTACATAATTCAAAAACACAGATATTGTCATCTTAAGTTTACAGCTTGCCATATTTCCTGGAAAATAAACAATAATTAACAACATATCTCATAGTTGTTCCCTCCCCACCTTTCTTCAAGAAACTTTACACTTTGAAATGTAGATACATAAGCTACTTTTGGATCAGGGCCCACAAACATATGTTTCCAAAGGAATAATATGTACAGGTTAGTCTGGTGTGTACCAGATGTAAGAAAAAGCAAATTCAGAAACAGAAATATCAGTATTCAATGCAGAAATATATTTTTAATTAAATCCCATTCTTCCTCTCCTTATAGACACAGAATCAAAGAAAGCCAATCGTATGTCTAATTTTTTAACCTTTTTCCGAACAAAAATCCCAATTTGACTCATGACTCTAGATTCTTTATATACATAAGATCACAAGACAAGAAATGGTCATTTATAAATTGTCCTCTCTCAGAGTGAGCCTCCTACCATATGCTGATATTCAACCAAAAGAATCTGTTTGAAAAGGCAAAAAAAATTCCAAATGTTAAACCTATAAGGCAAACCAGTCAGCAAAAGGCTACGGAGTCCACATGTCTATCAGATATTTAATATGTCAAACCTCAATTACCAGAAGTTTTAAGATTCTCTGTAATCAGAACTAGTGAGTCTTTATTTTTCAGATGATTCTGAATGCAAAATGAGCACATTATCTGCACACTGAAAGAATTTATGTATTCTTTCCCCACATACGGAAATATGCATGAGAGTATTAAAAAACAAATTAAAAATATCCACTCTCTAGAAATTTGAAGAGTCTAAAGTTTGGGCTGTATTCGCTTTTTCCATTGCAAACCTACAAGGATTCCTTCAAACTTATAAAAGTTATTGCAAGAAGTCCTGTAGGAAGAAATAGATTGGGGATTTAGATCACCCATGCCTAACCTTTTCAGGGCATCATGATCTCTCCCCTTGTTCTATACATCAGAGATGTCACTGAAGTGAAAGCCAAGTTTTAATTTAGAATTTAATAAAAATTGATTAAGCATCACAGAGCACAAACAAAGCTGCTCCATAAATCTTTCAGCCCTTTTTGTGCTAGGAAGAAAGCAAGCACTGTCTGCTGAAGCAGATGACAGATGCTGGCTTAAAGATAAGTATTATTTATACTTCTGTACCAGATTTCTTCTTATGCATATCTTATCATGCATGGGTATATGATCAACAAAGCAATTATTTTATATCAGTCAAAGACATTCAAATGTACCCTGGCTCCATAGGAATGCTTTAAAGAGTTCAGGTCTAGGGTTCAATTAAACCAAGATGGAGAGAAAAGAAAGTTTTGAAAGAAAAACAAATATTGAAATGGTTGTGATTTGAAATGTACTTTCACACACAGGCTAATGAATATATATGCACTGAAAATAACTTTGTTCTGAACATATGCCTATGCATTTTAAATAAATGATGCATGTTTGAAAGATAAGCGGGTTTACCAAATCTAAACACATCAAGATATATCTATATTAAACTGCATTTATTTGTACAGTATGTCAGTAAGGAAACAGCCCCCTGAAAGAAATCCAATAGTTATGTAAAAAGATAGCTGATTTAACCAAGTTTGAGAACATTTTAGTCATCAAGAGACTAGAGTTTAAAAATTTAAATCACATTCTTTCCCTCCTTAGAAAGACAGAATATATGAAAACTAATCATTTAATGAAAATTCCCAGAGGTTTTTTTATTGTTTTACTTCTAGCGTATGAAGTGGAAAAAAGATAACTAATGATTTGAAAGAGAAGAAAAAGCAACTTATATTACCTTCTCAAAAAATATATAATATTCTGCATTATAAGGCATTTGAAGGTGGAGAAGTGGGCATGTGATTCCAAAACAAATCTGGATAAGTAAGAGAAATAAATCAGGTGGGCTGTCTTGACCATTCTCTTCTACCCCAATTGCTAAGCCCCTTGAGAATCTAGAAAAGGAGCAGGTTTGGGGGTGGAGTTGTTTTGTTTTATTGTGTTTCATGAGGGAAGACAAACTGAAAATAAATGAGTTTTCAAGTCCAGCCAGAAAGTCAATCTATGGTTAGATTTACCTAATTGGGGATTTAAAAAAAAAAAAAAAAGTGTAAAAACAAAAACCTGCGCTCATCCATTTCTTTTCACGGTATCTTATTGTATTTCATTTTTTTCTTAGCATTTTTCTTCATAAAAGTTCTTCCTAGGAAATCCCAACTTCATCTCAGATAGCCTAAAAGGCAGAAATGTTCATCCACTCAAAGACCAGGAAACCCTAAGCTGCATGACATCATGTGGGAGTAAAATGACTGAGTGAGCTCAAGCCAGGATCCTTGCTGCTGGAGGGTCTCTTGCACAGGGGCTAGCTGAAGCCACAGATACGGCTGCAACTGCATTAAAATGACATCAGTAGCAGAATTAAACTGTCTAGTTTCATGGAAATGACTGTATACTGTAGTTATCACTTGAGAATTAGCAATGCACTAAAATAGGATACACAAATCAGTACTTTTATGTGGTAATACTAATCTATCACATGTAATAATTTTTCTTTCCTGAATTATATATGAAAATACATCCATAAGGATGTAGCAATTATGAGCAAATATTTTCAAGAACGGCTATTGTATATGTCTCTTTTAAGCATACAACTCCATATAGAAGCACTAAACAAAATAACTGCTTAAAAATATTCAGGATTCTTTTTCCTATTTCAATAATCCTCTCTATTATATAAAAATTCAGTTTGTACAACATAAGCATAAGAAATTTATTGAGGAAATGACAGGTAAGAATGGTTTTTAAATGACTTTATAGTAGAAAACATAGCTAAAATATATACCATATACCAGAGCAGTCAGATACATTGGAGTCACTAACACATTCTGAATCTGCTGATTAAATGAGAAACATTCAAAATGAATGAAACTTACCCACATACTTTCTCATCCATGTAAGCAAGAAAGAATTACATTTCTTCTGAGCTAATGGGGATGATTATAGTAAGCTTTACAGATAACTTTAATCTCCACAATCTCCATAGACTGACTCCCACCAAAAAGTAAAATAACTGCTTAGTAACCTTGCAGCGTATCAAAGTTCACAAACCATGCTCAGTTCCAATACTTATTAGCTGTTGGCCTCAGACAAATTACTCACCTCTCTGAATTTGAATTTGTGTATCTATTTAAACAAAGATAATAGACTCAAAGTTTGAAACAAATGGGATATGTAGAAAAAACATTGAACAAAATGCCTGGAACACAGTTAAGTACTAAAAGAAGAGTAAATGCTATTATTGTTGTTCTTGCTACTGTTATTATTATTACACAGTACTTTCATAAAACTCTCTGGTCATAGACCAGTCTAGATCAGTGCTGCATATGCCTAATTTCTCATCTCTGATTCCATGACATTGGGGTGTCTGGATTCTCCTCCTATTTATCTGACTTTTCACTATCATTCTCCCATATTAACTCCAATTCTTCTAAAAGTCAGCATTCCCCTGGCTCTCTTTATCACCCTCTGCAATCTCAATCAAACTTTGGCTTCAAAGGTTTGGGATAACAACGGCTAAATTCAAACCTGTATTTTCATTTGCCTGTCAGACATCAACACTTGGGTCATTCCTACCTAACCTAGAAGTAAAAAAAAACTGAACAACTCACCTCCAAACTCAATGGTTCTTTCACTGCCTCTGTTAAGGAAACTAACATTTACCCAGGTGACCAAATTAGAAACGTCACAGTCATACCCAACTCCTTCTCCCTACACCCATAACAATATGCCTCCTTCTTTCTATCCCTACCATGCAAGCTTTTCCATGTCCTTCTTGCTGCTCTCCTGGCTTTCCCAGAAGTCTTAGCTTGGTTATGTTCAACAAACAAGAACACCTAAGATATGCCAAGCACCACACACTCTGAATGCAAACCAAGACAGAACAAAACAAAACAGAAACAAAAAACCAACAACAACAACAAAAAAAACACAACCCTTTCACTCTCAAGGTTCTTCAAGTAGTGGGACAGATATGTAAACACATGATTGTACTATAATGTTATACAAGCGATAATAAGTACACATGGCCGGCAGCAGTGGTTCACGCCTGTAATCCCAGCACTTTGGGAGGCAAAGGCAGGCGGATTACTTGAGATCAGGAGTTTGAGACTAGCCTGGCCAACATGGCAAAACCCCAGCTCTAACAAAAATAGAAAAATTAGCAGGGTGTCGTAACACACATCTGTAATCCCAGCTAGCTGGGAGGCTGAGGCACGAGAATCGCTTGAACCCGGGAGACGGGCATTGCAGTGAGCAGAGATCGCACCACTGCACCCCAGCCTGGGTGACAGAGTGAGACTCTGTCTCAAAAAATGAAAATAATAATAATACTAAGTACACATAAATTATAAAGGTGGGACAGAGGAGGGAGTAATTGTTCCATCTAGACAGGTCAGAAATGAGTTTACTGTAAATATCCATCACTCCAGAGGAGTGTTTGGAAGAATGAACAGGAATGTGTGGTTGCACAAATGTGTGCAATGAACAGGAATGTGTGGTTTTCCTCTCTAATTCCTGAGAATTAGAGAGGAAAAGGCATTCTAGATATCAGGGACAGCATGGGTTAGACTCTAAGCTCTCTAATCAACATGTTTATACTTAAAACTTGCCTGTCTAAAACCCAGACCTAACTATATCACTTTCCCTTTTCCATAAGACCTTCAAGGGCTTTCCACTGCCTGTAGAATAAAAATCCAATACCTTGCATTGGCAAGGCACTGGTATTCTAAACTCTGACTCACTAGATGGGAGGAAGCTCCCACTGCTCTCCATATCCCTCTGTCTTAGGTACAGGAGGTCGCTACACCTTCATACAGGACTGTGCTCCAGCCAGCTGCCAAAATGCCTCTCTGCCCTTCACCTGCAAAATCCCATTTACCCTGTGATATCAACATTTAATTTCACTCTGCTGAAGTCCTTCTTGATCAACCCTGCATTGTGTCCTCCTCTGAGCCTTCAGTCCCTTTGTTAATACCTCTATTTTCACACACCTCACACACGAATTTGTAGAGTGAATGTCCATATGTTTGCCATATCGTTTTTGAAAAGCTTTTGCTCTAAATGAGAACTTCAATGAGTAATTTCAAATTACTTTCTTCCAAATTAACAGGCAAGTATTAGGAAATAGCCTATGCCAAACCCTCTTATTTAGTGCCACTGACAGTGCTAACAGGCTAGAGTGAAATATCAAGGTATATGTATGGTTCATATAAAACCACTAATTTCACCCCACTATTGACTGAACTGTGTCCCTGAAAAAGCATACATTGAAGCCTTAATCCCCAATGTAACTGCATTTGGAGACAGGGTCTTTATGGAAGTAATTAAGGTTAAATGAGGTCATAAAGTTGAAGTCCTGTTAAAATGGGTTTAGTATCCCTACAAAGAAGAGATGCCAATGTGACTGATGTCTCTCTCTCACTCTCTTTCACTGTATCTCTCTCTCTCTCTCTGCTTTCTGAGGACACAATAAGAAGGTGGCTGTCTGCAAACCATGAAGAGAGCCCTCACCAGAATCCAATGGTGCTAATTCCCTGATCTCAGACTCCCAGCCTCCAGGACTGTGAGACAAGAAATTTCTACTGTTTAAGCCACCCAGTCTATGGTATTTTGTTGTGACAACCCAAGCTGACTAGGACTTACACCCTAGTCGAGAGAACTTGAACAGTCCACAATTAAGTGGTGAGACTATCTCTGGTATGATGCACAATGTATTTAACTTTACAAACAGGCTCATTAATCTCTCAAAAGCTTAACACTGTCACCATTTTACAGACACATCCAGCTAAGGGATGGAGGCCTTCCATGAGCCATCCAATAATGTAGGCAGAGTCAGTGACCATGCCCAGAACAGGATTCTAAAGTCCTGCCTTTCAAATCCCCGACCTAGAAAAGAAGACTACTCCATTTCTCACAGGAAAATGTGCCAGTCATGAAGGCCTACATGGCACATCTCTGCACTGCCCCAGGTCAGGAGGGCCATCTGACACTGCACAGGCACCACTGCAGGGCAAAAGGATGATCAAGTATCCAATGGCCACCTCCACCACTGACTAGCTGAAAAACCATGAACAAGTTATATAATGTCACTGGATGTAAAATTAAAGCAGGATTTGAATACTT
The DNA here is from genome assembly GCF_047675955.1 of Chlorocebus sabaeus. Lineage (NCBI taxonomy): Eukaryota > Metazoa > Chordata > Mammalia > Primates > Cercopithecidae > Chlorocebus > Chlorocebus sabaeus. The sequence goes on from NC_132915.1 coordinate 43,607,980, forward strand.
ACCTTGTAGGGTTACTGTGAAGATCAGAAACAAAATACAGAAGTACATGGCCCACTGCTTGGCATACAGAAAAGACTCAGTAATTAGTGGGTACTCTGCATGCTTCAATGTCACCTCATTAACAGTTTCACTTCTACTAAACTAAAAGCAGGAACAGGGTGGTCTTATTATTTTTTTTAATCTATAGTAGATATCTGCCCTGTGTGTTTAGGTGTTGTCTACACAGTATCTACTACTTTTTTCTTTTCTTTTCTTTTCTCTCTCTCTCTCTTTTTTTTTTTTTTTTGCAGTGGCACAGTGGTGCGATCTTGGCTCACAGCAAGCTCTGCCTCCCGGGTTCACGCCATTCTCCTGCCTCAGCCTCCTGAGTAGCTGGGACTACAGGAGCCCACCACCACGCCTGGCTAATTTTTTGTATTTTTAGTAGAGACAGGGTTTCACCATGTTAGCCAGGATAGTCTCGATCTCCTGACCTCATGATCCACCGGCCTCAGCCTCCCAAAGTGCTGGGATTACAGGCGTGAGCCACTGTGCCCAGCCTTTTTTTTTTTTTTTTTTTTTTTTTCTATTTTGAGACAGGGTCTCTCCCTGTCACCCAGGTTGGAGTACAATGGCATGATCAAAGCTCACTGTAACTTTGAACTTGTGGACTCAAGCAATCCTCCTGCCTCAGTCTCCTAAGTAGCTAGGACTAAAGGCATGCACCACCATGCCCAGCTAACTTTTGAATTTTTTTGTAGATATGGGATCTCCTTATGTTGCCCAGGCTGGTCTTGAACTCCTGGCCTCAGCAATCCTCCCACCTCAGCTCTATTTCTTTCTTTCTTCCCTTCCTTCCATCCTAGCAATCCTTCCACCTAAACTCCCTCCCTCCCTCCCTCCCTCCCTTCCTTCCTTCTATCCTTCCTTCCTATAGCCTTGGTCTCCCAGGCTCAAGTGATCCTCCCACCTCCGCCTCCAGAGTAGCTGGGACTACAGGCATACACCACCATGTCAGACTAATCTTTTATTTTTTTTGTGGGGATTTCCCCTGAACTAATCGCTGAACTGGTGCTTTCTTCTCTTTGGCAATGCTTAAGTCTCCTGCCTGTTCTTGGAGAGGAGCTAGGGGATGATCACAAGACACCTAAACTACATGATCTCAGCAAGTGTGGAAGAGTTGCTTCCCAGAGGAAAATTACTACGCCTGTAGTCCCAGCTACTAGGGAGGCTGAGGCAGGAGAATGGCGTGAACCCGGGAGGCAGAGCTTGCAGTGAGCCGAGATCGCACCACTGCACCACTGCACTCCAGCCTGGGTGGCAGAGCAAGACTCCGTCTCAAAAAGAGAAAAGAAAAGAAAAAAGTAGTAGATACTGCGTAGACAACACCTAAACAAACAGGGCAGATAACTACTATAGATTTAAAAAAATAGTAAGACCACCCTGTTCCTGCTTTTAGTTTAGGTAGAGGTGAAACTGTTTTGTGGGGATGGGATCTCACTATGGGATCTCACTATGTTGTCCAGGCTGGTCTCAAACTCTTGAACTCAAGCAGTCCTCCTGCCTTAGCCTCCCCAAATCCTGGGATTACAGACATGAGCCACCACGCCTGGCCTCTATTACTTTTTGTTAGTAATGACAATAATTTTCCTCTGGGAAGCCACTGTTTCCCACTTTCTGAGATCATGTAGTTTGGGTGTCTTGTAATCATCCCCTAGCTCCTCTCCAAGAACAGGCAGAAGACTTAAGCATTGCCAAAGAGAAGAAAGCACCAGTCCAGTGATTAGTTCAGGGGTAGACCAAGGAGATCCAGCCCAGGAATGTCTGCAGGGACTACTGAGGAAGGGAACATTTTCCTCCCCACTGGGTTTGCTCAGCTAATGGAATATAAGCCTTCACTGTGGAAAGAGACCCTCTTTGCCTGAGAAGTAAGGGAACAAAGAGAATGGCATAGGAAGAGAATCAGAGAAACATTCCCAGTTACATCACTTGAACACCTAAATCAAACTGTAGCTACAGATAAACTGGACTTTTAAATTACACAAGAGAATAATTTCCCTTTCTCACTTCAGTCTGCATAACTTCAGCTTCTTACACTTGCAATTAATATACAAACCAAATAGCAGCAAGAATTTAACACCTTTCAGTGACCAAAAGGACCACTGAAATAAGAACTTAGTGATAAGAGATACCTTTCATTAAATTCTCACTGTATGTCAACTAAATATTTCAAATTTAGTATTTCCAATCACATAAACTGAGGATGGGGGTAGATATTATTATCTCTGCTTTACTGATAAGCAAATTAAGAGTCAAAGAGCTTAAATAAATTGCCCAAGTTTAAATAGTAAGTGGTGGAGCTGAGATACTACCTAAGATTTAGCTTTTTTCTTTTCTTAAGTATTACCAAGAAACAGTATTACTCGGAAATCTCACACATCTATAAGATCCCTTTATGTTCTTATAGCATGAAGTGCCTTTTCACCAAATGATTCACCGCAATTGTTCATTCTACTTTTTTTTAAGATTGTGTCTCACCGTTGATCAGGCTAAAATGCATTTTTGTGATCCTTTGATTTGAGAAATGTTTTTCTCCCATTATCCTATAAACTTCCTCAGTTTAGGTCTATCATGGTTATTGCATATCATTGTGCATTGACTGCCAATAGTAGATACTTAGCAAGTACTGTTAAAAAAAAAAAATAGGAAGGAAGGAAAAGAGAGAGGGAGGGAGGGCAGAAGAAGAGAGGAAGGAAGGAGAGTAAAGGGAAAAGAAATGAGGAAGGAGGGAGAGGGCAGAAGAGAGAATGGGAAAGTGAGAGAGGAAGGTAATTCCACAACCCCTTCACCACCCTTAAGCCCTTTCTTGAGATAACTTAGGACCTAGCAATAGACAGTGGTGGCACTGTCCTCATGCAAAGGGATAATCAGAGGAATTCCCGAACAAGGCAGGAATATCATCATAAATGCCAAAGTTGCCGGGCGCGGTGGCTCAAGCCTGTAATCCCAGCACTTTGGGAGGCCGAGACGGGCGGATCACGAGGTCAGGAGATAGAGACCATCCTGGCTAACACGGTGAAACCCCATCTCTACTTAAAAATACAAAAAACTAGCCAGGCAAGGTGGGGGGCGCCTGCAGTCCCAGCTACTCGGGAGGCTGAGGCAGGAGAATGGCATAAACCCGGGAGGCGGAGCTTGCAGTGAGCTGAGATCCGGCCTCTGCACTCCAGCCTGGGTGACACAGCGAGACTCGTCTTAAATAAATAAATAAATAAATAAATAAATAAATAAATGCCAAAGTCTTGTGGATACCATTTCTGACTCCCCCAAAACCCCACACAGTAGGAACAAACATGATAAAAAGTTTCACCTATTCCTAACCCCTTATTCAAAACACCCCAAGTTTCTTTCTTCTTTTCTTGGTAAGTCTTAGGGTAACACACCAAGTTTTAAAACTCAGTTACAAATTTGCCCTTAACTGAGCATCTGAAAGGTTATCACACTGGATTTTTAGCTCTGCCATGGAGGAGGGTCTTTTGAGGTTATGGTCTGTTGAGCACTTTTGTACTGGGTCAAGGAAGACAAGAGGAGTGGGAAACAAGAAGAATCCATTAGAAAATATCTGTGCCTATAATATCTTTTTTGTTTTCTTTATATAAGTTCTCTAATGGACAATAATGTCCCCAGGTAGCTAATGTCACAAACCTCTTAAACATGAGAGAAAAATTGTACCATTCCTCAAAAGCAGCTTTTTGGAAGGGAAGATCAAAGAGGAGGCAGAATTAAAGCCTCAGCTCAAAAGGAAGACAGATTTCCAAAACTTCAGCTTTTGTCATTAAAACTTTCAAGTGTGTCCCAAGATAAACGATACATCACTGCTACTACATCCCCACAATAACCTCACTGCTACCTCAATTTGATTTTGTGAAGGAGTGCTGAAGCACTATCATAGAACTTTGGTGTTCACTTGCTAATGTCATAGGTACCTAGAGAAAAGAGAGTCTGCCTTAGGAAATATTCCAGTTTAAAGCAACACTAAACATACCAAATTCATCACTGGAATTACAGTATATAGAATATTTTAAGTCAACCTGTATACCTCTGTCAATTATATTTTATTTTAACTATGTGAGAGAAGGAATAAAAGTTACTAAGGTATCACCTTTTCTAGTAAAAGATAACCAAATAAACCCATTGAGAAGTCAGGTGTATTCAAAATAACTGGTTTCTCTGGACTTATGACATTTGACTATAGTACCTCCTTTCTTCTAGAACACTCTGAGTTAATAAAAGGTTTTTGAAAATGAAATCCATGGGTATGTGTCATAAGTAAATACTAAATGCTTGTAGTTTTTCAGAGACTTTTCTTAGGTGATGTCTATTCCTGAAGTATGATTAGAATACAACATCTAACATTTTACATAATTAAAGATTACAGTATTTTGTTTTAAAAAGCAAACTGGAAACCTCAAGGAAAACCTATCCACTGGCATTCCTTTGAAACATACATATAAAGAACTTTACAGTGTTTTTCCTTGCCTTTGGGTGTTTGTTTTACAAGAGAGGAACTCCAGGTGCAATCACTGAATGAGGAATTAGAACCTCCCTCCAAGGTTTCATCTGATTGCATACCAACACATAAGGAAGGACATGATATATTTACAGTAGCTAAAGAGTTAATCTTTAGCAACTCTGCTTAAAAATCCTAATGGCAGACTGCCCATCACTCTTTTAGACAGAGCTTGTCAGAAAAACTAGGGCAGCTTGTCCAGCTCAGCAGTCAACTGATTACTAGTGAACTCAATGGGGCTCCCAGCCAACCCCTGAGATTGCTGCCAGCCCCTTGGGTATTCAAAGGCCAAGTTCCAATGTGGTTTACTTTGCCAGAATCACATGATGTCAGTGCTATTTTCTCCTGACCAGAATAACCAGTCATTCAGGTTACTGCAAGTGGTATCAGTGAACTAGGCATCACTTCACTGTTAGAGGTCACATACACACCAAGGCTCTGCTCCTTCGCACCACGGCCCAGGGGCCGCTGGGGCCTCCTGCAGGAGGTCAGCTAATCCTAGTTTGTCAGTTCCAGAGACCCAAATCCTGCACGGGCGTCCTGCACACCACAGTCTGCTCCAAGGACCAGGAATTACACAGGCGCACTGCACATGGCACACTTAGAGAACAAAACAAACAGGTCCAACTTTTATAAAGAACAAGCTGGAGAGGAAAACAACAGAAAATTGGTTTTGGCTTTCACTTATATTATATTACTTGAGGTTTAGTAGGCAAGTCACACAAATTCTGTGGGATTTAGTCACCTTTATCCACCTATGCCCACATTCTTAGCATGGTAGTAAGACATTAATTAATGTTTATATCTATCAGGAGATTTTTCAGTTGCTACAGGATTTGCAAGGGTACATGCATTTAAGGAGTAGCCAGTTTTTAAAACTGTGATTACCCTTATCTTTCAGTGAGAGAAAGTATTTCACTCCCTAAAACACAATGCAGAGAATTAAAAAACATGATCCACTTTTTAATCTTTCTTCCTCCAGAAGAAAATACAAACATCAGGAATAGCAAATGAGCTGATATAGTTGGTGGACTCTATTTTCAAAGTCTTGAACATATTTCTCAATGCTTTAAAAACCTTGAAATATTTTTAATATTCCTCATTACTTCTATGGCACTTTGGATTTATTTATATGAATTCATTTTAAAAACTCATTTTAAAAAGATTAAATCTTTAAAATATGACATTTAAAAATACTGCAGATTTTCTATATCATTATATTTATAGTTTTTCATCCTTTCTTTTCTCTGTCAGTAAAGTAATAACATTTTAACTGCTGAGAAATAATGTGCAGCAAGGTAAAGAAGTGTCATGATTTTTAAACATTTATATTTTTTAAAGAAAACAGAAACTGCTTCAGTTATAATATGTAAAAGAAAAAGAACTGTAATGACTCCAGTAACTACTACTACGTAAAAGACAATACATGTTTCAAGAATAACAGAGTGAATGAATTATCTATTATTCACTACTGGATACATCCTTACTAAATATTACCTTGGAGAAACCTCTAAGCAAAGTGCGAACAAGATCGTGAGAACAGGTGTCTTAAGATCTACTGATGTAGCTTTACGTGTTCCTGCCACACAACTTTGTGGAGAAAAAAAAAAATAATGTCTTTCCATCTCCTGCAGAAAGAGACTGCACCCATGACAGTCACCTGTATTAAACTCGGGTAAACTTCTACAAGAAGTCCATCTGTCAAGGAATTTGTACAGTAAGAAAAGACTGGTGAAGGACAGATGGAAGGAAGGAGGGGAGGGAGGAAGCAAGGAAGGGAGGAAGGCAGGGGAAGGAGGGAGGGACGAAGGGAGAGAGGAAGGAAGAAAAGGCAGGTTGGTTTCTACAAAGAAAAAAAGACCAAAACCAATTATTTTAACATCAATGCTTCATAATTTTCATTCATTCCATCCACGAAGAAAGTTTAAGCAGATCTGCAACAACTTCAAAGCCAATGTTATCACGTTATTCAATCAAAATCAGGTGCTACAGTTAGCATTCCCTCATGGTTATAGCTCATCTTTGACTATTCAACATGTCTTTTGTCCTGGTTTTTTATTTCTTTCTCAAATGCATCATATCCTACCACTAACATAACATCTTTAATGAACTAACAAATGTTTGAAAGAAAGAGACTTGCTAGATACAAGTTCTCTGTTGCAAAGGGACTAAGTAGTCACCACCAATTAGATTATAGCTGGATAATTTTACAGTTATCGAGATGACTGTTTCAAGGAAGGCTGGAAATGTACAGAGGCAGAATAGCCTGTAAGTATATGGTTTTCTCTAAGCAGACCAAAACAGCCCACAAAACTCCCAGAAGGAGAAAAGCAAGGGAAATGCTGATCCTTTGGCAATGAAGAAAGAATGCACAAATAAAAGGTTTTAGCCTAGCACAGTGGCTCACACAAGTAGCCCCAACTACTTGGGCAATTGAGGTGGGAGGACCGCTTAAGATCAGGAGTTAGGGGCCACTCTGGGAAATACAGTGAGACTCCATTTCTAAAAATAATTTTTTAATAAAAAAAAAGAAAAAAATGTTTAAAATGAAGTTGTCAGAAATCATCTTTTGAGACAACATAATAACCCGGGTGCTGCCTCTAGGTATCTTTGTGGAATTGTTACAGTAAGTAAAACTCTCTCAAGCCAACATGTCTGGCCCTCCATGAAGTAATCTCTTATATTTTTTTCACGTGGCCTCCAGCACACCATGGGTCTTGTATTCTAGCTACACTGGATAACTTCTTGTACATTTTCCTGCCCTTTGACTTTTGTTCATGTTGTTCCCCTGGTCTAAATGCCTCCCCAGCACTTGACAAAGCCCATCTTTTAAAGTCAGTTAAAAACATCATTTCTCAGGCCAGGCATGGTAGCTCATGCTTGTAATCCCAGCATTTCGGCAGGCTGAGGCAAGCAGATAACTTGAGGCCAGTAGTTCAAGACTAGCCTGGCCAACATGGTGAAACCCCATTTTACTAAAAATACAAAAATTAGCCAGGCATGATGGCACACGCCTGTAGTCCCAGCTACTCAAGTGGCTGAGGCATAAGAATCACTTGAACCTGGGTGGTAGAGGTGGCAGCGAGCCATGATCACACCACTGCACTCCAGCCAGGGCAACAGAGTGACACTGTCTCAAAAAAACAAAAGAAAACAAAACACCATTTCTCCATAAGATGCTTCTTCCTCCCCTAGAACCAGATATGAGCTCCTCCACTGCACCTCAGTAGCTTCACATTTATACAGCATTTCTCTTAAAGACTGACTTGATATGGGCTTGCGTTACTTACTGATCTTATCCCTCCACCAGACATAAGCACATAAGCATGGAGACACACATCTTCAGGGACATGCACTCAATAATCGTTTGCTGATTTGAAGTGAAATGATGAGTCTAATTTATTTTACAGTACTCCCGTGCATTGGTTCTCTAATAGCTGCTCAAAGGCCCTCCACTGATCCAAAAGCTCATCTGCTATAATATTAGTGTTGATAATGATACACAGGTTCCTGAGATAAATAATTTAATTATCACATGCTTATTAGGGTCTCACCAAGAGCAGAGCCATTTACCTCTTTATTTGAATAAGACCTCTGAAAAACGCTTTGTAGTTGGGATTCTGTGTGTGTGTGTGTGTGTGCGCGCGCGTGTGTGTGTGTGTGTGAATCTATGCATGTGCATATGTGTGCATTAAAAAGCAAGGTATAGAAGGCTAAATAATAATAATAATGATCTTTTGCTCCTCTTCAGCGAACTTCAGACAAGTACATTAAAGCTACAATCTTTAAAGTATTAGCTTATGAAAGTGCCAACCATGCTTCCAAATTTCAAAACAAAATAACCTTGGCTAAGGCAGGAAGATCACTCGAGGACAGGAGTTCATGATCAGCCTGGGCAACACGGCAAAACTTCATCTCTTCAAAATAAAAATAAAAGCCAGGTGTGGTGATGCACACCTACAGTCCCATTTTCTTGGGAGGCTAAGGTTGGAGAATCACTTGAGCCCAGGAGTTCGAGGCTGCAGTGAGCTATGATCACACCACTGAACTCCAACAAGGATGACAAAGTGAAACCCTCGCTCAAAAAAAGAAAGAAAAAAGAAACTTGGTTGAACCATGAGGAGTTAACACTTGGACACTTTTTGATTCTGCAACTGTAAAAGAATCTTGCTGAATTTGTTGAACTTGTGTCTCTAACAGATTAGTGACATTTCCTTAATGTAAGATCACCTGGGGATTAAATCTCAACTGTAGTACATATCAATGACTGTGAGCATCTGACTTTACCTTGTTTCACAATTCTCATGAAATGGATGTGTGGTCAATGACTGAGGGGATGATAAACTTTATATTAACCAAACATGATATAAAAATCCAGGGCATACTGATGACCCGATATGGGCTGGTAAGAATTAGTTCTAATATAATATAGACATGGACATGCTTCAGTTTATATAAATTGCTCTATAGGCAGTGACAGATTAACCCTTCTAACATCCTTAAAAAAAGATAATAAAAGTTATTATTCACTTTTATTGATGAAATACTTGCAGTGTTTAGACTCTCACAAGGTCACTATAAATTACCTTTTAACAATCCAGCGCATTGATGAGTCTTGGTGTGTTTTGTGAAGCACTCAATTGACTGTGAGAATCACATATAAGAGAAATGATCAAATAGCCTGAATGCCTTTGGAAAACATTGAATTCAACTCTGTCCTGCTCAAGTTAGCTCCAAAATCCACACACTATGCTAGCATAGTATTACCGAGGCACAAAACACTATGCTAGCATAGTATTAGTGAAATACAAAACACTGTACTCAAGGCACCTAGTTTAAATCCACCACCTATTAGCTGTGTGATCTTGAGAAGTCCCTTAATTCTCCGTCATGTGCATGGGGAAGCTACCAATGGTGCCTGCCCCCACAGGGCTATTAAGAGTATAAAAATGAGACATTTTATGCAGCTTCTGTTTTACCAAAAATATTCATTTTGACTCACTTTTTCTAGAAGCCTCTCCCTCTAACAATATTCACATGTAAAACCAACAAAAACACTAATCAAATTCCAGAGAGGTTGAATTTCAGGGTGAGGGAGGTCTTACTGCATTTTTGCCTTAATAATCTCAGTTTCATCTTTCATTCCATACCAAAACATGCTTACAGGGAAACTATGTTTCTAAGAATAAAAAATTATTAATTATATACCCATTCTGCATATTTAGAAATAAATAATTTTCCAAAAACTTTTACCTAGACAACAACCCCTCCTTACAAACAAAAGTTTTCCCTTTAGACCAATTTCACTGCTATCCATAAAGAAGAAAACATATAAGAAGGATGAGATAGAAGAAAAATCAGAAAGGAGAGAAAGACTAATTGGAAGATAGAAAATAAAGGAAGAGGAGTGAAATATAATACTCATATTCTAGCCGCCAATCCACTAACTTCCAAAAGGGAAAGTGAATATGCCAGACCATTAAAATATTTCAGAAACACTAGCTTGTCTGGCAGTCAGAGTCACAGAACCATGAGAATCACAGTTACTTAATCACTGTAAGCTCATAAAACTGGACCCAAAGTGACAAGACCATTGGGTGAGAAGGGTGAGAGAGAGCTGAGCAGGGTGATCTGCTCCAACAATGCACCAGTTCCAGAGGTCCTCTGCAGAACTTGAAGAGACAGCACAGCATCCTGAGGCTGTTAACTTTCCAACTCCTGCCTTTGAAATAGAATCAGCAACTGAGCTTCCATGGCTTAGTTTGACCTGGCTTTGTCACTACCCCAATTCTGAGGAGATTATGCTCTGCTACCCCAGAACTAAGCAGAGGTGACAGCCAAGATGCCTTTCTATGGCCTAGAGCACAGGAAGAAGGGCCCACCTAGTAACAAAAACATTGTCGCTTTTATCTATTAGGCAGTATTGCCTAAAGGTTTAAAGCCAGACTGTCTTGGTTCTAAACGTGACTTTGACACCTACTAACTGTTTAGCCTTGGTTAAGTCAGTTAACAGAGAGGCTCAGGTTCCTCACCTGTAAAATGAGGAGAAGTACGAGGTTACTGTGAATATTGAGATACACATATATAAAACTGAGTACACTCCTAGAACATGGTCACACAAGGTGACAGCTGTGCCTTATTACAGCTACTGCACAGCTGAAAAAAACTGTGAAACACTGAAAGTCACTCTTCTACAAGCTGGATATTAGACTGTGAATTCCCCAGGACCAGCATAACCCAGCATTCCCAATGTCTAGTTCAGTGCTGAATGAACAAGAGAGAAAACCTCAAAAATCTTTCAGTAATAGAAAGGTAACTCTGGCTGGGCACAGCGGCTCACGCCTGTAATCCCAGCACTTTAGGAGGCCGAGGTAGGTGGATCATCTGAGGTCAGGAGTTCAAGACCAGCCTGGCCAACATGAGGAAACCCTGTCTCTTCTAAAAATACAAAAAATTAGCCGGGCGTGGTTGCAGGCGCCTGTAATCACAGCTACTCGGGAAGCTGAGGCAGGAGAATCACCTGAACCCAGGGGGCAGAGGTTGCAGTGAGCCGAGATCGCTTCACAGCACTTCAGCCTGGGCAGCAGAGCGAGACTCTGTCTCAAAAAAAGAAAGAAAGAAAGAAAGAAACATAATTCTAAGACTAAGGTCAACAATGCACCAGCTATGGTTTCCCTGTCATTGAATTTATTAATATAAGTAGGTAGAATTATTTTTTACAACGCTAAACAAAAAATGAGATTTTTTAAAGGGACAAGGTTTTCTTAAAGCATTATATCAGTGTCTCAGTATCTCCTATAAATAGACTTTGTTTAAATAATACAATTTACTAAACTGTCAGAGCAATGTGGACTTCCCCCATATTTATGTTTTTAGTGGCTGTAGCTGTTATAGTGGTCAAACATTAAGTGTTCTTTTATGAACATAGTAAGCATAAAAGAACCTTTTGATGACTCATATTAGAACATGAATTAAATAGAAGCAAAGGTACTGCTTATCACCACTGAGAACATTCATTCAGATCTACCACAGTTTTATAACTGCTCCGATCTAACAGGGCAATTTATTCCAACATGCAATTTAACCAATAGGCTGTTTAACCTTGGATACTTATTAGTAAGGGAACAATGCTTTCAGGATTATGCTGAATAATTCAGCCCTTCCAGTCAAAGAACTTTGCTGGTGGGTGAGAACAGCATGTTGTCTAAGTATCTGAGAACATTTCTACACATCTGGAGTATGTGACCCTGTGCTGCCTTTCCAGGGCTGCTCTCCCAGCCAGAACTTCTTCTGCCATGGGGCAAGACAGTGGAATAGAACTATCTTATAAGCTTTTTTGAACAAAGACAGATGATGTTGCACTACTACATTCCCTGTGAATTCTTTCTATTGCTGCCAACAACATCTAGTATTTTTAAATTTGCTCCTAGGTGTTTTACAGTAGAAGCCATTCCAAATAAGATTTTGCTGAAGGTTCAATATGAACTAGGCAACTACTTTCAGAAATAGTCCCATTATATTAACTATTTACTTTTCCATTATACCCCATTTCCAAAATACTTATTTTTAAAAATTTTACAACCTATCTTCATAAATCTAGTAAGGATGTCATTCCTTTTTAAAGCATGTTGCATAGAAGCATTATAAAAACAAAATACAGAAACACACATGTATACATGCACATGCCACACTTATTCAACTTGCAGCTGAGCCCCAGGACTAACAAATACACAGTCCAGGGCTCTGGTTACTACGCCTTCCTTCTAGGATCTGGCTTCATTTGGAGGCTCATATCCCATACCAGTGCTCCTCAAACCATGTTCTAAGGTCCATGAAATATTAATAATAGTTCTGTGGGGAGGTGGGGAGTGGTATAATCAAATTTGTAGTTTTGCCTTAGGACAAATCTGAATCATAGGCACATAAGACTCGTGAGAATCTCTTAGGTATTGAGTGAACCCTGCCAAATATCCAACATTCACATCTCATTCATTGTTACGTACAAAGCTCATGAAGTGATAACGTTTCTTTGTTTTAAAAATAAAAGCACACTGAAAAAGAAGTCAATTGCTTGTGATGGTGATGAAAGTGAAGAGAAAGTGAAAAGGCCTAACGAAGTGATGGTTCTTGGAAGAATGCGGATGTCTAGGAAAGAAATCATACTCCAAAGGGTTCTAAATTCTATAAATTTAGAAACTCATTATCTCTGGACAAATCTTTCATAACTGTCAAAGACCTGCCATATATCAAAATGGTCTAAGTTCCTAAGCATCATAGAAATAAACTGGACTTGACTATGGATTCTACTTGAGCAAAAGATCACATGGCTGAGTCTTGGGTATGAAAAGGGAGAAGTTTCTCACATAAGCGTGGGCCCATGCAGTTTAGGCTCTAGAAAGACAGGTCCAGGGGCACTGCCATATGTTCATGTTGGTAGGATCTTCCGTTTAAAAGGTATTGGTGGCCGGGCACGGTGGCTCACGCCTGTAATCCCAGCACTTTGGGAGGCAAGGCAGGCGGATCACTTGAGGTCAGGAGTTTGAGACCAGCATGGGAAACATGGTGAAATCCTGTCTCTACTAAAAATACGAAAAAATTAGCCAGGCGTGGTGGTGGGCACCTATAATCCCAGCAACTCAGGAGGCTGAGGCAGGAGAATCGCTTGAACCTAGGAGGCAGAGGTTGCAGTGAGCTGAGCACCACTGCACTCCAGCCTGGGCAACAGAGTGAGACTCTATTTCAAAAACAAAATGAAACAAAACAAAACAAAAGCTATTGGTGAAAACCAGATATTTTAGTTGACTGGGGTTTAATTTGAGAAGCAGTCCTCCAATATAGCCTGAAGATGGATTCATGGTGGTACAAGTTTGGGTTCTGTGAGTGTCTGGAGGAAGCACTTTTATTAACAGGTGCAGAGTAGAACTGCTAGGTCCTGAAAGAACCTACAAGACACTGGGGTAAGAACAGGTAGAGAAGAGCCCAAGTGCACTGAGATAAGTGAGGCCCACCAACTTCAGAGAATGGATCTAGTTTCTTTCCAGTCAGTGAAAACTAAAGCTGACTGGAGTTCTGAGAGAGCCTCTGGTCTCCTCATCCACCCCAGGATGGCTCAATATCCGTAATGCGGAGGCCCAATATGTGTAAATGCAGAGGACCACACCGAGCACTCACTATGACCAAGGACCCTACGAAATGTGACCAAAGTCTTCCAAACAAAAATGCTTTTTCAGTCATGTAAATATCCTTTTAATTCATGTTCTTACTTAGTTTGTGTAGCTTGTATGAAACTCCTTTGTCACTTTCTAAAAATTTATTTTTGTCGGACTCCAGAAAGGATTGTCTAACTTTTCCCCAAATCTCTCCTAAATCTCATGGTGCTTCAAGTGATCGGCATGTTTCCCTCCTCTACAGTTTTGATTTCCCATGGAAGACAGCCATTTAGGAAAGTTACCTGCATGCAGATATATGCACAGCTAAGGCAACATGGAGGTGTGCCAGTCGAGCATATCTGAACTGGCCATTGTCTACCTAGAGTGACAAACAAAAGACCAAGCCATTGTCTACCTGAGTGACAAATAAACCATACAATCTTGCAGGATAGCTCAGATCCTACCATCTTGACAACCAATCACAGATCTGTCTTCTATATCGCATTCAGGCAAGGCAGCAAGCTTATTGGCCTACACGGAGCACGGCTTGGCCCAAAGGACCTGCTTTTTCTGAACTCGAATGCACTCAGTTCAGGGAGCTACACAGATGGTGACAGAAGGTGGCCACATCACTGGTTCTTGCCTCTCCATCACAATATGTCTTGGCTTTTTAATAGCAAGAAACATGTAGGTATACTACATTGGTGGGATCCAGGAAAGGAGGAGGAAAAAAGTCAAGACAACAGCATTTAAGACTGAAAAGGGACTGAGCACAGTGGCTCATGCCTGTAATCCCAGCACTTTGGGAGGCCGAGGCAGGCGAATCACCTGAGGTCAGGAGTTCGAGATCAGCCTGGCAAACATGGTGAAACCCTAGCTCTACTAAAAATCCAAAAATTAGCCAGGTGTGGTGGTGGGCGCCTGTAATTCCAGCTACTCGGGTGGCTGAGGCAGAAGAATCACTTGAATACGGGAGGGGGAGGCTGCAGTGAGCCGAGATCTCACCATTACACTCCAGCCTGGGCAAAGAGCAAGACTCCGTCTCAAAAAAAAAAAAAAAAAAGGAAAGAAAGCAAGAAAAAAAAAAGACTGAAAAGGAAAACTTGATGAAAAGGAAGAAAGAAGGCCCGTCGCCGTGGCTCACACCTGTAATCCCAGCACTTTGGGAGGCCAAGGCGGGTGAATCACGAGATCAGGAGATGGAGATCCTCCTGGACAACACGGTGAAATCCCGTCTCTACTAAAAATACAAAAAATCAGCAGGGCGCGATGGCAGGCGCCTGTAGTCCCAGCTACTCGGGAGGCTGAGGCAGGAGAATGGCATGAACCCGGGAGGCGGAGCTTGCAGTGAGCTGAGATCCGGCCACTGCACTCCAGCCTAGGCGACAGAGCGAGACTCCATCTCAAAAAAAAAAGGAAGAAAGAAAGACGAAACTCAAAAGCAGTCACATCTGAAACTTGTTGTTTGAAGTAATATATACCATTCATATCACACTTCAGCCCATAATGAGGCAGTTTCATTGAGTCTATTGTAGGGGCCAAAGGAAAACGTCCCTTTGCCCTCCAAAAATTTGTTGAAAATTAACTCCTAAAAGGCAGATTAAGAGGAGACATGGCATATAAATTTATTAGTGTGCAAGGGGGAGAATCCAGGGATGACTGCCCCATATCCCAATGCGGTATAGATGCTTATATACCCTACTTCTTAGAGGAATGGGAGATGCGGAAGTTTGGATGGTTTTAAGGGGGCAGTAAATGATTTTTAGGGGAACTTAATGAACTTAAAGTGGCCTGGGACAAAGTCTGTTGGGCCCCACACAGCAGACAATGGTTTGTGACAAATGTCTATCCAGATGTGTTGACAGACTTCAGTGTTTCTTTACGTGATAGGAGCTCAGTTAATGGAAATTCGGAGAAGGAACCAGAGATAATTGTTTTATTCTTTGACGCATCCGAACTTGAGGCAGATAAGGGAACTTCAGGGAAAACTTCCTCCTGTGCTTTGGCAGAGGCAGAGGATTGCGAGGCAGGAGGTGGAGGGGTATGGTGTCAGAGAGACCTAAGACTGCTTCTTCAGCTCAGCATGTCAAAGTGTCACATTTTTGTGTATCGGTTTCTGAGCCCTGACACTATCATGTTAGTCACTTTTCACTTACCTACACACAGCACTGGCCCTCACCATGACTCCTCCCTCTTGCTGCCCTTCTCACTCCAGGCTCCTAAACACAGGCCACCTATTTGATGGGATATTTCAAACTCGGCTTTGATTATGAGGGTCAGTTTGGCATACAGGTGATTTCCTTGTAGATTAAGAACATTTACTTTCTTCCTGCTGGATCCCTCCCAGAGATACCATCAAACCTCTACCTACGCAATTAGTTTTCACAGGTGGCTGTTTTGCCTCCAGTAAAACTACTTTCTTTCTCCTTCTGCAAGTCAAAGCAGAGCAAATGCACATGAAAACATTTCAGATATGAAATAAACATGTTCATAAAGGCAGCTCTGATGTAATGTATCATTTTTGACCGATCCAAATTATGGAATGAACTCCCCACACCAGGATTAAAGTGAGAAGAATCATTTCTGGAAGAAGGAGCACAATGGGATTGTGGTGGGCAGGAGGCTGTAAAAGAGGGTCAGAAATGAGACAAGGAAGAGGAGCCACAATTTAGGCTGGCTTATAATCTCGAGGGTTTTCTGAGATGCTTTTTCCTTTCGTAAACTCTGTTACTGTTGAAAATCCTAACTTACTATATAGACAGAACCGAGAGTGGAGAAAGAAAAGATGTTCAGACACATCAACAGTCACTGGTAAGGCAGCTGTTTTGTTTTGTTTTGTTTTGTTTTTGTTCCTGCTGCACCAGAACAGTTTCAACATGAAACTAGAAAGTTTTGATATGTAGTTGTTTCTCTGGTCTTTTTTCTAGTAAAAGGCTCCCAGTTTAGAGGCAGCCATTTCCAAAGGAAAAAAAAAAAATTCAATGTCGACATAAATCCCTTGAACTAAACATCTGTTTAAACTGTTTCTAGGTCAGGGGTCTAAAACTGTGAAACACTAGGGGTGCAGACATGATTTCTTTCCCAAGGTCTCCAAGTACTGCAGCATGCACATATCCTGCCATATTGTTTAAACATCTGGCTCACTTCCCCCTAAAAGAAAAAGGCTGATAGGGTGGGTTGTTGTGGCTTTTTGTCTTAACCTATAACATGATTTTGTTATTTGTACAGTCTCTAAAACAAACTACTGTTAAACAAGGTTTTTTTTTTTCCTTACTGCATTATTTAAAGATGGATGTTTCAATGGCATTTGAATAGCATGAGGGGATTTTTTTTTTTCATAAAAGCTATGAACTCAAGGATATTCATGAAGAAATGGTTTCCTTCAGTTCTTCCCTATGAAGAAAAATCCTTCTAGAAGATCCTCTTTCAACATTCCCCTTCATTAACAAAACCAAGTATGTACTCTTGTTTTTAAAAGTCTATTTCCATACCTGTATTTACCTATGGAAAAAGACTGTTTAAAATATTAAAACATAAACTCACTTAAAAAAGATGCAAGATGGAGAGAGTTCAGGTGGAGCTTTCCCAGAAGCCTGGCTCAAATCCTGTATGCATGAGGAATTCAGCACTGTGACCTCAGAAGGATCTGAGTGGCTATACACAGGTTTGCCATCTAGATTCTTCACTTTTACTACTCAAAATCACCCAAAGAATTTGTGCGTGCCTCTGTGATGAAGAACAGTTATGAGCCTACATTATCAAATTCAGAACTGGAGAATTTAGGGATAGCAAAACGAAAACTGAGCTGCAGACAAATAAAGTGGCCCATTCAACAAAAGTGAAAGTATACGGTGTAATCCGTGAAACCCAAACATCAGGGTTTGTCCTCTGCATCTGGCAGTGACTTATCCCCTGGTACAAACTATTACTGCTCCTGTGTCATGTCCATGTCTCTCCTAAAACATGCTGGAGGCAAAAAATCAACCCTGAAAAAGTTCCCAGTTTAAGTGAGAAAGAGCGATTTCACCGACAGGGCAGAACAATTGCCCATGGTTGTCAAATATAATAAAAGGATTAGAGTTTTGTTTTGATTTATTTTAATGTACAAAGGAAGAAAGGAGACAAACTTCAAAGGTTTTGCCTCTAGCCCAGACTTCCGGCCTCAGGGAAACAAATTTCCTAGTGAATATTACAGAAATACAGAAATGACTATTTAAAATTGACCAAAAAAGAAAAGCAAATAGATATCCCTACTAAGACTAGATATGTATTTCAAAAGTCCAATTTTATTTTTCCTTCCTCTCTGTTACTAAGAAAGGTGGTTCAATATCCACTCCTGACCTTACTTCACCTGCCCAGTCAACAACCATTCTTTTCCCCAGGGAAGGTTATTTCTCTATTTAGGTCATTTGTTTTTTAATTCAAAAGTATGTGCCCAGTAAATAACGTTCTAGGAATAAACAAACTGACTAAAGGAAGATACTATTATAAAAACAGAAACCAAAGGAACCGCTACTCTCTGTGCATTTAAGAGCATTTAGGTGAGAAAAAGACATAATACTATAGTTTCTTTAGGAAAGTAAAAACACTCAATGATGAATTTTTATCTATCTGAGGATTACCTAGATTATAAGACAAAAATTTGCATTAACCATTCAAAGGCTCTGATTTGCTATATGTCTTCCATAAGTGCATACTTCTTTCCTGGATCTGTTCTTATTTTCAACAGACTCTATTTCTAGAATGTAGAAAAGAAAAGAAAAGGATTTCAAACAGTCTGGAAAATATCATTTTTAAGTTCCAATCAGAGACTGTTAAAGTCAATAAGGAACTTGAAAGGAAATCTGGGCTACTCCCCAACCTAAGGCAAAGTCACATCTATAGCAACCCAAGCAGATAATCATCTAATCTAACTTTAGGATAAGGTAGGTTCCATGACTTCCCTCCTTAACATGTTCCTGTGCCTGACACCCTTCTACTCATGAAATTTCTTTTCAAGCTGCAGCCTAAGCACATTCAGTTATTCTCAATAGTGTTGAGTGAGTAGAAACAGACTCAGTGGACAACATGAGACACTCTGCAAGATCAGTCATGAGAGCAAACCCAAAGACCTGCTGGACCCGAATTTATTGACCTGGGAAAGGTATACCTAGGTCTCGGCAATGTTCTTTGGATCAGGATTTGGAGAAAAGGTTGTACCTACCACTGTAGATTGGATATTATATCCTATTTGCAACTAGGACTATCTATCTCTCTATAAATGATGAACAGTATTCAACTATAAGGGAGGTGTTACAGACTGAATGTTTATGTCCCCCCAAAATTCACATGTTGAAGCCCAACCCCAATGTAGGCAGAACAGGGTCTTCATATTTGGAGATAAAGCCTTTATGGAGGTAATTAAGATTAAATGACATCGTAAGGGTGGGGCCCTAATATGACAGAACTAGTGTCCTTATCAGAAGAGACACCCAAGAGCTTGCTTGCTGTCTCTGCCACGTGAGAACACAATGAGAAGGCCACCATCTATAAACCAAAAGAAGAAACCTCAGAATAAAACCTACCTTGCCAGGGCCTTGATCTTGGCCTTCCCAGTCTCCAGTGAGGAAATAAATTTATGTTGTTTAAGCAACACAGTCTATGGTATTTCGTTATGGCAGCCCAAGTTGACTACCATGAACACCAACATGTAGACTACCATGTCCTTCTCTCTGAGACAGCATTCCTCTCACTTCTAGGAGGAACTCAGTTATTCACTTAACAAACATGTATTAAGCATCACCTATGCGTCAAGCATTGAGCTACGTGCTAGAGATACATTTTTCAGTAAGTCTGCAGTGTAGTGAAGAGAAGGAGTTCGTTTAGCAATAAGCAATTCTAGCATTCTGTGATCAGTCCTATGATGGGGAAGTAGAAAGTACCGTAGAGTCCATAAGGGGAACATCCAGCTTCAACAAGGGAAGATCAACTTACTGCAATACCAAATGTCTCAGATGGGCCCTGAAGAATGAATCACAACTAATTAGCTGAAGGATGGGATGGTCAGGGAAAGGGAGGGGATGTTTGGTGTGATGACAGTAAAAAGGTCTTGAGGGCTGAAAGATGTGGGTTCCTCTCCCATACTCACTCACTGTAGACCTCTCTCAAGGGTCCATCTGGAACTCTCAGATCCCCTCAAGAAGCAATCCCTTCCTTGACAGCTCCACTGGCTTCTAAGTCTTCAATAACACCCAAATCTGCATTCCAAATTATAACCATTCCCTTGTGCTCTAAACACTCTTTTTAATTGACTACTAGCTATTGCAGCAGGGCATGTGATCAATGGCTTATCTAAAATCCAAGTCTTAGCCACTTGTGGTGACTCACACCTGTAATCCCAGCACTTTCAGAGGCTGAGGCAGGAGAGTCACTTGAGTCCAGGAGCTCAAGACCAGCCTGTGCAACATAATGAGACCCCCATTTCTACAAAAAAAGAAAAAATAATAAGAAAATAGCAGGGTATTGTGGCCCATGCCTGTGAATCCAGCTACTCAGGAGGCTGAGGCAGGAGGATTTCATGAGCCAGGGAGGTGGGGGCTGCAAGGAGCTATGGTCATGGCACTGCACTCCAGCTTGGACAATAGAGCAAGACCTTGTCTCAAAAAAAGAATAAAATAAAATAAAACCCAAGTCTTCATGCTTCCCTCGGATCTCCTCTTCCTCTTATATGCCTCATTTTTGTGAACCATCTCAGCATTGATCCAGTGACGTAGTCATCTTCCCCTCCTCCCTCTCCCTTACCCTCTACGTCTATCATCACCAAGTTCTTTTTCCTCAGTATCTCCAGAATCTATCCATTCCTATTGTTTCTGTTCTCGGTCAGATCCTAAGCACCAAATTTGAGGAATGATTTTTATCGATTTATTATTACAAATAATGACTTAATACTTAAATTAATCAAAAGTTTCAATAATCCGCTAATATAAAACAAAATGCAAAATCCAAGAGATGAAGACAGACAGGCAGTAGAAAATTCATAGAATCAAAATCGGGGGAAAACAGACAAGTGAAAACAAATTTTGGGCTGTGAGCTTTCTAGCATACAGGTAAAAGAAGAAAACTAGATTGCATACACAGTTCTCATCATAAGATGAAAAGAGGCATGCCAACTTATCAGAAAAAGAAAATTTGTTTCCTGGAAGGGATTTTTCAGAGAAATATATTGCAGGGGAGTTGAATAAGGGACACTGAACACATAATAGGAAAAAGGTAGTTTTATAAAAAAGCAAAGATCTATATATGAATCTTTTATATAAAAAATATTTTGAAATATTTAATTCACAGTGAAGCCAACCTAAGGTTAAATCATGATTCCACAAAGGTAGTCTATAGAGGAATACAGCAAAATGCTTCTTATAGATAACTTTCTGATAATTATGAAAGGTTAACCTGTCCCTGAGGTTATCTCAGTAAATGCAAATGCCTCAAAGGGACTTTTAACCAAAGCTATATTCATAACTGACATCACAAATAAGTACCAAAAGTACTAGGAAACTAGGTTAATTCTCATCCTTTCCTATTTCATTTCCTCAGAAAGACTTTCCCAAAGGACCTTAGCCAACAAAGACCCCCATACCCCATTTTCTCTTTAATCTATGTATATCTATGACCCTATTAGTTTTCTCATAGCACTTAACACAATCTGAAATGACTTGCTTATAAATTTGTTGCATTGATTTGTTGTTCCCTGTGAATAGACAGTGAGCTCCCTGAAAGCAGAGACTGTGTCTGTCTTGTACACTACTTTATCCAAAGCCCTTAAGAACATCGCTGGTATGACAGGTGCTCATTTAAAACTTCACAACCTTTCAAATGAATAAATATATAGCCTGTTTTGGTTCTAAATATTTAGGGCCAGGCACAGTGGCTCACGCCTGTAATCCCAGCACTTTGGGAGGCTGAGGTGGGAAGATCACCCGAAGTCAGGAGTTCAAGACCAGCCTGGCCAACATGGTGAAACCCCATCTCTAAAAAAAAGAAAAACTGGACTGGCATGATGGCAGGTGCCTGTAATCCCAGCTGATAAGAGGCTGAGACATGAGACTCACTTGAACCCGGGAGGTGGAGGTTGCAGTGAGCCAAGATCATGCCTGGCTGACACAGCAAGATTCCGTCTCAAAAAAAAAGAATGAAAAAATGTATATACTGTACCCAAAAAATATGGAGAAGGCAAAGGTAATATTTTATAAGAAAATTTAAAAGCCTGGCTTAGAACAACCCCCTCCCTTCACTCCATTTTCTTCCTTCACTCCATCCTCCACTTTGCTGTCAGAATTGACTTCTAAAGGACCATCTAAATATAACAGCTGGAAAATTTTAAGATCTACCCTCTGGAAACTCTTTAATGCAGCATTTGAAGCCATCAGCAACCCTAATCTTTCAGCCTAGTCTCTTACAACTGTCCTCCACTTCCCCTACACAGGCTAAAGTCTAGTCACCCTCCCTTGATGGTTTGTGACCCCCAACTACCAATATGCTTTCCCCATCCCCAATGACTTACCTTTTCTTGTGCTGTTTCCTGCCTCCAGGACCCCCATGCCTCACATCCTCGTCTAACAAAACTGTGCTCATCTTTCTAGCTCATTTCTTGAGTCATGAGAACCTTCTTCGGATTCTTGTGAATTCTGAATTGCCTCCTCTGCACTCCAATAGCTCTTTTTATGTATCTAAATGGCATTGTGTACATATCATTTTATATGAATTAAGTGCTTAGTTTTATGTTTCTGTTTCCACTGCTAGATTAGATTACAAACTCCTTTAGAACAGGGATTACTTCATTGGTCTTGATACTTCTCTAACCTTTAGCATGCTCCTAGACATGTACTAAGCATAAACAAATGTTCACTGAATTAGACATCCACAAAATTGAAAGTACTAAAGATGCATTGATGGTGATTGCTTTGGGTTTCAATTGTAAACAGTTGAAGACCTAGGTACCGTACAACCATTTATTAAATTACAGATAGTATCAATCTCCACTTACCGCTAACTATGCCTTATTAGCAATTGTTTCATGTAGTCCTTGTTTCAGGAAAATTATTTATGTTCTAGTACATATGTGTAAATACACATTTTTAAACTTTTTTTTAATAACAGTGGCTCATGTTATAAGGTCCTCTACTATATTAAACACATTTTAATAGACTTTGTCCACAGACTAAACTTTTACTTTTTAATGTGACACCACATATAATACCACATCTCATTCTCTACAGATTCTGAAATGATTCAGGGACTTTTCAATCAGCATTTGCCAATAAAAAGACAAGTTTTTCAAATTCTGCATCATATGTAAAACTAGCTCTTTTTCCTTTCTTTTTTAACATTACAGAATGCCTAAAACTTTATATTTGATGAAGACTTCTAAGTATAAGGATCAAACTATAATCATGTCATTTCTTCAATACTTTCAGTACTGCTCCCACACCAAGAATTAGTTTGCCAAATTACAACATCATTTTCAAAGTACTACCAATCAACAGAGAGGGCAATGAATGAATTCACCCATATGCATCTGTCAGGCTAGTGAGCGATAAAGCACACAGGGTAAGAGAATGGTATTGAGACATATGTGTTCTTACCATCTGCACACATTACAGCAATGCGCTGCACACATATGATACGTCTGAACCTAATGTTACACATGAAAAAGGAAAGCATTCATGCCAACCCTCGGCACAATTCATGTCACATCAGTTTTACAATTGGTGGCTTTATGTTACTCTACATATGCCTATATGTCCCGATGGTTTTTTCTTGTGAAAAATGATTAAGACACAGAATCAGATATACTCTTTAGGAGATTGGCTTCAATCTTATGCTAACAAAATCGCAGTTACACTCAAATGGAGTTACCACAAGCAAATTTGTTTGCTTTCTCAGAACTCATTTTTTGGACTGAATAAAAACAAAATGGCAAACTATATATTGATTAATTTTACATTACATATTTTGGAAGGGCAAATTCATTATTTATACAGGTGCTACCTGACCTCCATCCAGCAAGTTATTCATTTTAACCTATTAATAAACACACTATAAACAACAATGAAAGTTACATGACCTTACACAGCTGTCTCAAGCCACTGTACTTCCATCGTTAAGGAAACTGTTAGATGACCCTGTTGTCAGAACACACTAAATCTGTCTGAATAAGGGAAAACAAGACTTTGTCTCCAAAGGGTAAAAAAAAAAAAAAAAAATTCCTGGGCAGAGTTCCTGTTCACACTGTACAGTTACTATTATTATTTATCATTTCTTATTTACCTATGTTTTTAGTATAAACATTCCTGGAAGCTTTTATACTGTTTGTGGCACACAATCAGTTGCTTATTGCCAAGGGAAAGACTTTTTCCCCAGAAAGGCAATCTGTGCACACACTAATTTGAAAGACAGGGTAGGAGCTGCAAGTGTTTTAATAGCCCATTATCAAAAATTATCCATTGGCTATAAAATCCCCAGACCATTGGCTTGAGATCAGCTCAAAGAAAAATGAGATTACAGAATTTAATCTAGTGAAGGGGAGTGAGAGATGAGTTCTAAAAAGCCTTAGATCACCAAAAAAAAAAAAGGCAGAGGACAGAAACAAGATCAGCATAGATTAAACCTTCCACACATTTACCTCCTACAAATCTGACATGTTCCAAGATTGATTTTAATTTTTAAAAGTAAGGTGTTTCTTTGCAACATTTTAATAAGTAGGGAATGCTCAGTGAAAAATTATATATTGAGGTGACAGGAAACAAAACAGCATTTTGTCTTAAATTTGCACAACCTAATTTATAGCAATAAAGCAGAACCTATGAGTTCTGGTAAATGTCAGGGCAGTCATGTCCATTACATATGTGGATAGGTATGAAGCTGAGTCTCTGTAGGCCCTTCAAAAATTGCACACAGCCGCCCTAATGCAAACCAGAAGTCTCAGGCTGCTGGATGAACACTCAGATTCGCTCCCATGTGGATATTTATAGAGGGTCTCCTCCACCCCCATCCCCATTCTCATGTATGTATGTTTTAAGAGACCAACCAGAGGCTATAACCATAGAGGTGGCTCATTAGAAGAGACCTCCCACCCCAACAAAATCTGGCCCAACCCCTGCAAAGAAAGCACCAGCGTCCCATAGAACCTCCCCCTCTCCCCCTAACCTCTACTCTCTTACTTCTCCTCCCCCTTCCCCTCCTCCCTCCCCACACCCCTCCCCATGAGCATCTGCCTGGCCCAATCTCGCCTGGGCCAGCTCCAATAACAACATCTGCTTGGCAGCTTTTCAAGCCCACGGATAGTTATCTAACTGAGGCTTTTGTGCTGTACTGTTTATTCTATGTGAAGAAATGCCTCCTTAGTTGAAAGAGTACTTTAGAAAAACTGTGCAGCTATTAGCAAGTGAAGCACAAGGCTAATAACCCCCACCTGCTCATCAAATTAATTATGACATCTGAGTCATTATAACTCAGAAAGAAAACACGACTGCAGATTTGTCACATGTAGGAATAAACATGTATTAGGACCAGGAAAAAAATCAGACCAAGAGACTCAGCTGGACAAAACACATGCTTCCACCTTTCAGAGACTGGAAATATGGAGCCTATCTTTCCAAGTGAAACTGACGAAGAGGGATGAGGTGGTTGGCCAGATAACCACACTGCTGTTACACGGAGCAAAATGAGATAAAGTCAGGGATTAGGGAACCTCAAGGAAAACACTGTAAGGTTGCATAATAACTTCTTTAGAAAAACTAAAACTCTATACAAAGCCATTTCACAAAGCAAAATATACTGCCCACAATGAATGTGACCCTGTGTCATTTGGTCCATCTTAAAAACACTCATAAGAACCCTGGGTAAAGAATTTTTTTTCCCTAGGTACAAAAGAGTATTTTAAGGGTGCTAATAACTTTAGCAAAGAAATACATTAAAAACAAAAATAAAAACTTGCCGTGAAGTTACTGCATTTCCTAACCATGAGTGCATAAGACTAGCATTTTTAAAAGGCAAATTCCATCCAGTGGCCATTAAAAAATTACATTTAAAAGCCAGACATGTAACAGTATATTTCATGATCAGTAACATTTCGCTAATATTTCATACTATTAAAAGGTGCAAGTTTTCATTATACATTTTGAACAAACTTAAAATAGCTACTAACCTCTTTTATCCCTCCACGTTTCTGGAACTTGCAAATATAACATATATTTTAAAATATCTTACTCCCAATTTTTCAATCTGGCTTTTTGTCATAATTTTAAAATACAAGTAAATTTTAATAAAGGTAAAATTATTTTAACTAGAACATGAATTAATAGGATGACGACCCATGCAATAGAGCCATGACATTATTTCTTGCCATTATTTTGAAGGAAATAAATTATAAAATGATATTTGCATGAATCATAAAATGCTATACTTTAAAAACACTCCTACCAAAAATGTTTGCAGCTATAAATTCAAAGCCTCTTCATCTTTCTGCAATATCTTTAGTATTAAAAGAACTTTTTGAATTATTTTGTAGTCTTTGTGCTGCCAGTTTCATAAAACATAAATCCTTCTATGAAAGCATATGACTCTTTTGCTAAATAACATCAGCCTGCTCCACTTTATCTTCTACCTCCAGGAAAGTCATCCACGGTAGCAACAGCTATAATCAATTCTTGCAAAAAAAAAAAAAAAAAAAAAAAAAAAAATTCTTCTTTTTATAAAAGCAAAACCCACAGAAGAGTTAATTTTAAAACAGAACACTACATTTTTAAATCCTTTGAGGTTTAATATATTATGAAAGCAAACCTCAGGAAGCAATACAATTAGTCTTTTCTCTCGGTAAAACAATTTTGTGTTAGAGTCTAGTGCTGAGTTGATTTATGTAAATTTGTTACTTAGCCTCAACTTAAGATATAAATCCAGAGTAAACATAACAATGGCAATCCCGACAGTCTGCTTTGCCAAATCAGAAGATTTAGTCAGCCTAGACTAAAAATGAATTAAGATTATATTGAGAGTGTCAGTCCTAAGTCAAGAAAACATGCCCAGTCAGGGCACACCAGGGAGAAGATCACTCATTAACGAGCCAGCAATGCTATAAAGCTTTTGCTCGTCTGGCAGAACATGTTCCCAGTTTTAAACTCCACAGCAAATCAAGGCACTCTTTTTAAATAGGTGCATTTTCGGTCTCTTTCCCCCTCATCAATCCCAAAAAGAAACTCAGCTTCTCTGTATTATCTGTGTAACTCTACATGTCAAACTACAATAGGCCTTGTATCCTTTAAGGTAACATGGGCCAGTGTCTGACGTGGAGTGGAGGACTCGGGGCTGTGGGGAGTTAACGCCTCCCTTCTCAAAATAACTTTCAAGTTGTCTATTAACAACTAGTTCCCGCAATTACATGTTAAATTTCTTTACCATGATAGGAAACAGTTACATATTCCAAATAAATCTGACTGTGGAGTATCTGGCAGCAGATTTCTGTCTCCCCAAACACACTGACAACACAGCTCAGAGACAAGCTGGTCAGGCATGCTATACAGAGGTCTGTCTGTCCAAGCCTAAAAAGTAAATAAATTACTTTGTGAAAAATATCCTTAGAAAGGATCAGTATTGTTGTCAGTGTGACTTTAAAATTCTAAAGGCATGCCAGAAAGAAGGCTACATAAAATTCAGCAGTTTCCAGATCATACACGGTACAGGGATTCTCATACCCACTTAATCTCAGCACGCATCTCCACCCCTACTTCCTTCCCAATGGTATGTGGTCTTGAAAACACAAATGTTCACGTTTCCTGAAGCTGAGCTGCAAAGGAAAAGTCTCCTCCCAAGAGGCAGAGCTGTAGGCTTTTGGTGCCTCTGAAATTGTTCACTATAGTACAACATAATGTGACACTCACCACAATTAGCCACAGGGAAATAGTCTTTTTTTCACCTCTGAGGTCACATAATAGATTTGAGATCACATCAGTGAGCAATGTTATCTACAAGTATTTTTGGAAGCCTTGTTAAAAGAGCCACAATACTGCAAGCCTAACTTGAAGTGTTAGTGGTGAATGCTTCTCTACATCTCATCTTGACCACTACTTTACTGAAAAGTGAAAAATGACAGATGCACATTATTTTTCAGAAACTAGACATTTCCACTGGTAGTTCTTCCTCCTAAGTAATCTTTTCTTCTCTCTCATTCTCTACCCCCTTTCTCTCTCTCTCTACACACACACACACACACACACACACACACACACACACGAACACATCCATTAATATTAAGAACAGTCTTCTGTAATGTTTTTCAGAATTTCTCAGGGGCTTAGGAGGGCGGCAGCCGTGCCAAAATTACAAGCTTTCCTCTAGTCAGAAGGGATGTCTTTTCAAAGCCCAGCCCTCATTTTTCAGTCTGATGTAAGTAAATTTACCTCTGTGTGCTGGGCTGAGCAGCTTTTCTTTGTCGTTTTTGTTTTTCTAATAGCTGCTGCTCTGGCAGAGCTATTCATTTCAAAGGGAAGTTAGAAGCATTCTTCACTCTTCCCCTTTTAGATTATTTGCAGTTACTGACTCTTCTGAAATCTTAGATTTGAACAGAAACCTAAAGCACAGCACCATTTTAAAACAGCAAATCACCAGCATTCCTGGGATCACATTTCTCTAGAGCAACTATCCAATATGAGGCACAAGAACTAAGTCTAACTGGGCTAAAATTGACAAAATTAAAGACAAAGAATTATCTCTTTAAAAAACTGGGGCCTACTGTGCTCTGACAGCATGCTAAATGACAACAATCTTCTGGAAACATTGTTTCAGGACCAGAGAAGAGGTGGTGGAGTTCTGTTTGCCAATTAGCTAAATTAACTGATTTCTTAAGAAACTCAAGTGAACTGTAGTAAGGTAGTCAACTTTTGGAAACATTGTTTAAGCAACAGATAAGATAGTGGGGTTTTGTTTTGAAGTTAATTTACTTCATAAGAAAGTCAAATCAACAGTCATAGACCATGAAGTTGATAAGATCTATGATAAAATCCAGTGGGTGAACTCTCAGTAAAAGTTCTTAATTTGCCCATGTCCCAGTGTATTCAATGGGCTTCAGTTTGCAATGGCTGGACCTTGCTCTCATTCCTTCTGATGGGAGTTGTTTTACGTGGACAAGGCCAGGATCATGGTCCCTGAGTGCTCCAAGGGGTTAACCTCTGTGAATTCTACCTCTGTGTCACATATTTAAATGAGTAACTTAGAGTTCACTATCTTTCTGTTCAACTAAAATCAACTTCTTCTTTATCAACCAACATTCACCTACTCTAATCATTGAACACACTTGAATTCATATCAGTTCTGGGATTTTGGTAACCATCAATCTTAAAGTCTTAGGGCTATCAGTGCAGTTGAGGCAAACAAGGAAGGAAAAGTGCACGGCACCATGGTTAAGAAATCATGCCAGGCTAGGAAGACTCTCATTAACATCTCCTGAGTCATCCCATTCACCAGCATTACCTTGAAGAAGTCTGTGTATATAAGTGAAAACCCTATCACACCCTGGGGCTTATGTCCTTAGCATCTTAATTTCCTAGTTGTGAGTATTTATCTAAAGGGACATGAGTATAATGCT
Organism: Chlorocebus sabaeus; assembly: GCF_047675955.1. Taxonomy (NCBI): domain Eukaryota; kingdom Metazoa; phylum Chordata; class Mammalia; order Primates; family Cercopithecidae; genus Chlorocebus; species Chlorocebus sabaeus. The sequence continues at coordinate 43,637,294 of NC_132915.1, forward strand.
GTCCTACATGGCATACTAAGAAACTGATGTAAAACTAAGCCCGCAGGAGAAAAGAGATGCTACATTCCCGGGGCAATTTTCAAATGGCACTAAAAATAGATAAATACAGCAGTAAGCACTAAGTCTCTCCTCCCTCACTTCCCTATCTCTATTTTTCTTTTACATTTGTGTGAATTCAGTAACCATAATCTATCTAATTCTATTATGCCAAAAGACTAAAAGTTGTTGATGTTCAAAACTCTACCAGTATACCAAAAACTTTGAAACTAGGAAGGAAAAAAAGACTTTCTTACCCTTAACCAAAAATGAAGAGTCTCAAGCATATATGCATAGCTTAACAAATTACCAATTTACACTGAAATAAGAGAAGATGTTCACTAAGAATCACATGACTAGGTACTGCAGGGGTTTTTTGTTTTGTCTTGTTCAGCAAAAAAAATTCTAGGTTTGCCATACTCGATGTTTTGGTATGAGGTGGTGAATCAAGCACAAATTTTCTTTGGACTTGAAACATTTAAAATGCTGTGGAAAAACAGCTGGGGAAAGATACCGTTCTTAATCCCCAGATCTAGACTATCTGTTGGGGTAATTGCTTCCCAATCCCATTTTCTCAATTGTAAAATGGGAACAATATCTATCTTATCCAATTGAAACAAATATTAAATAAGATACTTTAAACAAAAGATAAAGGTGCTTTGCAATTTACAAATATGAGGTATAACTTAAAGAGCTAATTGGAAGACATTAACATAATCTACATAGAATGACCTTCAGAGAAATATGGTTTGCAATTTAAGGAATGAAAGGAAGATAAATTGTAATATATATGTACCTCTCTCAGAGAAGGCTGAAAGGTACAACATCAAAGGCATTATCTGCAGACTCAGGTTTCGGATTACCTTTGCCACTTCCTACACGTGAGACACTGGGTAACTTACTGTAAAATTCTGTGAGCTCTAATTTTTTCATCTTGAGATAAGTAATAATAATATCTACCTTGTGAAGGTTCCTGCAATATTTAAATAAAATACTACACATAAAAGTATCTGACTTTAAAAATAATATTCATGCAAAGGAAAGTTGATCACATCAAAGGTTTCTTAGGGACTGTTTGCCTTCCACATCTGTCTTATTAATATAGCTTCATGCAGTCACCTAAATATCTTCAAGTATTGCAAACTGAATTCAGATTATGTGCTTTTTTTTAAAGTGCATCTTTTCTATATCAAGCAGAAATCGGCCCAGAAAAAAAAATACTTCTGTAAAAAGCTTAGGAAAGAATAATTTCTCAATTCAGGAAATTTCTTCATGGTGCTAGGAAGAATTTTTCTTGTACTGAATTGCTATTTGTGATCCACCTGTTAAAAAAAGCTCAAAACACATTTCAAAAACAAATAGAATGCTTAAACTTTCTTAAAAGACAGAATGTTTTACATGTTGTATTTTGAGGAGATTTTTTTAAAATAACAAGTTTTTACTTACTCATCTTTAAAATAAAAGAGAAAGTAACTGCCCAAGAAACAGCCTTATCTTTTGCTTTCTACAATTCAGAATTTTGAAAGAAATCCTCAAATCCTCCAAACAAGTGTAATACACATGGTTTGCTGGCAGAATTTATTCCAAGCATCTCCAGGCAATATGCATGTGCACCCGCGTGCGCGCGCACACACACACACACACACAAATTTTTGAATCATTAAGTCATTTGGAAGACTCTCCAGAAGTGTGCCGAGGCATGTTTTTGGTGTTTTGCCAAATTATGTGCTTCTGTTTGTGGCTTTCAAATATGGATTAGACAGACGCACAAGCATGTACTGTTTGGCAAGTAGCGACAATGGTCTAGTCTGAATTTAGTAATTTAAGCTTTTCATTAGTCCTCTAAGGTGAAAGAAAGAATTAACAACAACTTGTTTGAGCTCTATCTTTATATCCCTTTGTCATCCATTCTTGTTCACTTGCCATAGATTAGAAGCCAAAGGAATTTCAGATGTCCTCTGCAGATAGACCTAAAGTAAGGGCTTCAAACAGGGGGTTCAAATGTCAAGTACATTTAAGCTGGAACTTCAACTTTTACTCATCCTTACTCTAAGGCTATAACTCTGCTTTTCTGAGTTCCCCATCGTACTTGAATATCCAGTTTACCCTCCTTTTTTCTCACAAAAAGTACAGATAGAAATTACCTAGAGAGATAAAAGGTCACTTGAGATTTCTGTTTCTCATGACTTGAAATTACCATGCACGACAGTAGACTTCTACATGGCAAAGTGCTCACAAAGATGTCTCTGTCTCCTGTGACGATCTCTGGGGGAAGCTATGTCCCTGCCGCCCTGCCTCATGCTGCAGTCACTCTAAACTTCAGAGACCAGCATCTTACGACCATGAGCTTTGTTGCTAAGTTCAGAAAAATTAATCCCAAACTGTCACAACCATCCTGATGACCAGTATGTCTTTCTAATTAGAATCAATGCAGTAATCATTATAATTGGCAGTCCCTCCCCAGATCACCTGGAGAACCCCACGGGAAGTGTAGTTGACTTACAGTATTTGACATTTTCTTCTGTTGGTAGGTAAAAGTAATCTGATGTCCAATAGAAGAGTTCACAGAAACCAAGAGGTAAAAAGGACCAAATGCTGACAGTGGTCCATTGTTAATTGAGCCCCCTGTGCGAAGCTACAGAAAGATTAGTTTATACAGCTGCTGTTGTTTGTCATAACATTCCTAACAAGATACATATGTTCAATCAAAGTCTTATTTTGCACCTCCAAAACTGGACCATCCAACGGTCTGAAACATGTGGAAATCAAAAGCAACAGTGTACAGAAGGAAGACCGTGTATCCCCTCAGGTTGCCCCAATGGCTGAGGAAAGAAAAGAGGCGAGCCCCTGAGTGAGCAGAGCCTAGAATGTTTGGGTTTGGAGGTTAGTGAGTAAAACATGAACAATGAATGTGGGCTGGAAGCTGGGACAGAACCCTGTTAGGGTCATTACTAAGGTGTAATGCTATTGACTGTTTTGTGGGGAATTTAGACCTTTAACCCCACCGTGATTCAGAAGCAGTGACTTTCTCGGGATAAACTGAAAAACTGAAACTGGGAGAAAATATTTCCAGTCAGAGCACAAAGCTAACCATGTCACTTGTCCATTGTATTTTCCAGCAGTAGAACTTTACCCTACTTAAAAACTACAGGCGGCCGGGCGCGGTGGCTCAAGTCTGTAATCCCAGCACTTTGGGAGGCCGAGATGGGCGGATCACGAGGTCAGGAGATCAAGACCATCCTGGCTAACACGGTGAAACCCCGTCTCTACTAAAAATACAAAAAACTAGCCGGGCACGGTGGCGGGCGCCTGTAGTCCCAGCTACTCGGGAGGCTGAGGCAGGAGAATGGCGTGAACCCGGGAGGCGGAGCTTGCAGTGAGCTGAGATCTGGCCACTGCACTCCAGCCTGGGCGACAGAGCGAGACTCCGTCTCAAAAAAAAAAAAAAAAAAAAAACTACAGGCGTCCTGAGGGGGAAAAAAAAATGTGTTAACTAACTTTAGGAAACTTTCACTAAAACACCTAAGCTAAAAGTCCACAATAGGTTCAATACAAAAACATTATCAGTACTATCTATAAAACAGGTGTTAAAAATAAGGTGTTTCTTATCCTCAGGAATTTTTCATTTTAGTAAGGGTGGGGAGAAAAATATATGCATACACACAGAGAGAGAGAGAGAGAGAAACAGACACAGGGAGAGTGTGCTTACAATTCACAAAGCCCTTTCACACACATTATCAAAATTTATCCTCAGGAATGATTGTTAACAATGCCATCATTATACAGACGGCAAAACTGAAGCACAAGTCCCAGTCACTGGTAATGGAACCAAAAATGGAAGCCCAGTCTTCTCATCATATTCCTTACCTTTTCTATGATAATAAGAGGATATTATATCTACTAATCACTATGATGAAAAAAGTACATCATGCCTGGAAACTGAATCCTGTTTTCAATGTTAATAACTAGATTCTACAAGTTGTATCCCCTTCCCACTACTTTCACACAAACATTTTACCTAAGACTTGACTGTCGAAGATTGAGAGCTTATTAAATCCTCACCAAAAAGGGACATTAAGGCTAACAGTGATCGGACTGCTCCACAGAGAAGGCAGGTCAAAACGCACGACTTCAAGGAAAGACTCTCAAGGCAACAGAGATCGATATAATTTACTTCAGAGAATAAAATATAAATCTACTTTGAAGGATGTTGCTCATCCACAACTCAAAGCACCTAAGATATTTTCCAGGATGGATATTTATGGGCCACAACATGTACTGCTGCTAGTCTGTATTTGCTCCTTCTGTACACTCCTTTCACACTCTTCATCTCTGGTTCCTTATCTTATTATGAACTGGTTGAAGAGGCCATCTCAGACCTCCATAGAAGGTACAATTCCCATAAAGCTTCCAAATGTAAACAATGGTCTTGTAATAATGATGCAAACTCAGAAGGTAAGAATAATGTTTAGATTCCTTTTGCATGCTTCTCATCTAAAACAATTTTCCTTCCCTCACATCTTTCGTGCATTTGATTAAAGCACCAAAATACACTTACAACACAACCAGCAGGATTGCTTTGACAGCAGCTGAAGTGCCCATTCCAACCTTATTAACTTGATCCAAGATGGTACTTCAAAATGACACACTTTAGAAATGACAGGTAGAATCCAGGATTTTATTTCTCAGGAAGAGGAATTAATCCGAGTCCTGTATATCTAGTTTAGTACAAAGTCTGCTAAGGAGGTTAGTCCTATCCTGGATTAGCCTCACTAAGCCAGCTTAGGGGCTGATCTAAAATAATAGTTTAACAAAATGCCTAGGTCCAAAGGCTGATTCCACCACTTGCTAGTTGTGTGACCCTGGGCATAATCTTTCTGTTCTTTGGTTCCCTCACATGTAAAAAGGAGATACTAATAGATCTTGCCTCATGGGGCTGATGTAAGGAATAGATGAAAATACAACACACACACACACACACACACACACACACATATTCAAGTGTTTAAAAGAGTATCTATATTCACCACCCACTTCAAGCCTTTACTTAAATGCTGCCTTACTAAGTAGAACCTATCCTAATCATTTTTGAAATACCTCAATCTTCTCTAACCTTGAACTCACATTTTACTTATTTTAAAACTAGATTAGAGACAGTATTTTCTACCAGATTAGTGCTCCTGTGGTCAGTATTCCATTTATATCACACCTTAAAAGAATAAGGCAATTCAGTGACTAGTCTCCTCCTGTAGCAAGTAGCTCCCAGGGAATTCCATTTCTACAGGAGACAATGTTAGGCAAGGTGGGACTCAGGAGACAGCTCAGTATGGGTGCACAGGAGGTGTCTGTGGTTCCTTGGAGGATGCATCTATTTTGTAAATAATGAAATTTACGATTTTATGAGTAGCAAAATAGGAAAAAAAAATTCCTCAGGTATAGAAGAAGGTTTGGGAGACTACAGACCCAACTGAGAATTGGTTTCCTTGCAGGAAGACTATATGTTATATAGTTGTGATCATTTTAAAAATAAGACTTTCTTATAATTTTCTGGAGATTCATTAAACTACAATACTTCATATGCAAAAGAAATTATGGCAATCCATAGTTACATAGCTCTTTGTGCCACAATACATACGGTGAGCCAAAATGGGAAATTATATTTTTCTAGAAAAATCATTTTTACCCTCTCAAATGGTTGTGAGAGCAGCAACAAATAAAAACCTAAAATCTGTATTGTGGTTGCTAACTTGAACCATGCCAATGAACATTCAAAAGATTAATCAAAGGCTTGACAGTTGTTAACAGTTCAACATGGTTCCCATAATTATCCAATTAAACATATAATGCAAATAATAGAAGTCTTATGGGTTCCATAGAGCATGAATATCAGGCTGCTTCAGAAAACTATTAACTGTAATGTACTGTCTGCTGAGTCAGAAGAAAGTGAAAGGAGAACTAGTACATTTATAAGGGAAGGCAAGGAGTAGAAAAATAGAGTGGAGAGACACGTAACTCAACCACTCTTTATGTGGTCATATAAACACAACAGACAGTGGTAAAATCCAGAAAACAAAATTTAAGTAACAATTATTGCAAAACCAAAAGAATGCAGAGAAATGACTTTACCCTATAATTCCTACTGGTTGCACTATATCCACAGCATACTTCAACCACACTTTCCTAGCTTGCTGCTAAGTTAGAAACATGGATGTAATTATAGTTGTTGGCTTTTGACTCTGTCTATAAACCATGCAGAGATAAACTGCTATTAGTGAACATACCAACTCCATATAATTGTGTTTTGACATTATAGGTAAAAACAATGAGAAGGAAAACTAACCACAGCAATTATAAACAGCATGCTCCAGGGCACGTCAGGTCACTTATGACCTTGACTAAATGATTATAATCCTTAGGTTGCGTTCTCACACGTTCACATGCATACACACACACGTGCACACCCCACACCTGTTTTTTTTTAGGGAAATGTATTTAGTGAACATAAGAATGACTAAATCATATATTTATAAATGCCCAGAGGAATAAAAAATGTATGCTGCATGGGTCAAATATCTGTACTTAAAAAAATCTTATATTTCAAAAAACCAATGTAAATTTTAAAGGAAAAACTTTGTGGTAAGTGTTCATTCTAAAAATACTCTATTCTGCACCTCTATCTACTCAAGGGGCAAGAAGAATTACAGAAATTTGATTCAGTATAAAAACTTCGGCTACTATATAAACTGGATTTAAGTTACATTATTTGGAGGGCAATTTTTAAATATTTAAACCATCCCCTTACACTGATAACATTTTTTCAATAACCATTCAACTATTTGCCTCATTTTATTTGCTACAGAGAGAAATGCTGCATTCATTTCTTTTTGTAAAAGTCAGTCTTCTCCCCCACTAAAGTGGTACGAAGCGATATTAAGAGGGCAAAAAATATCCCATAAATATTATTAAAGCATGATGTTCTTAGATAAAAAATCGTATTGTGTTTAATGACTTTTCTTCTAATGTACAAAATTATTTGTACAATCAGCAACAGTAGAGATGTGAAAGGTATAATAATGTTATATTATACATGGTGGCCCACTTTGCAGAAGTCCAAATTAAAAGTGATATGACTTTCTAATGAGACTATTCACAGAAATGGCAGTTGATAAACATAGTCTTTAGAGTGTGCTAAGGTCATTAAAACAGGCTCATGTATCTGCGTATTTCTTAAAAGTGTAATCTTTTTTTTTAATGTGACTTTCTTATTTGGTCTTCTTAACAATCTGATCAGGAAGGCAAGAATAGTTGTCCTTTTTACAGATCAGGAAACAGATTCCCGAAGGAGGGCAACTTGCCCAAAGCTACCAGACTACTGAGTTGCTGAATTAGGCCAGACAGCCAGGTGAGCTCCTCATGCAGGGCTTCAGACCTGAATTCCTGGGTTCAAATACTTGTTCCTCCTTTTAACCACTGTTGTATGAACTTCAGTCATGACTGGCTCTCTCTTTGAGAACTTTATTTTCCATGACTATAATAGCTTCCACATAAGTTAGTTGTGAGAATTAAATAAAACATGCTATATAAAGCCCTTAACACAGTACCAGGCACATAGTAAGTGCTTAATAAATATTAGATGTTGTGGCTGTTGTTACTATCATCTTAGAGCTACCCTGGCTAAGTTTGGCAAGGTTAAAGGATTAAATAAATAACCACATAAATATCAAATCCAGAGATTAACATTTAGCACACATTTTAAAAGAGATTAACATTTAGCACACATTCTAAAAGAAAACGAACTGACATAACTGGATATCACTGTAATTCTTGACTAGGGGCTCTTGCGGAATGACTTGCATCAGCAGTTCTTAAAGGTTTTCTAACAAAATGCTTGTGTATTTGTATCATCACACCACTCACGGGACACAGGTTGAAGGAACTGAGATTGAGAAAAACTATGCAAATCAAAACTGTGGTAAATTGCAAGCATACTAGTGTCTGTATCCACTTTATCGTGGGGATCAAAGTTTCTCTGTTTTAACTGCCACATTCCATCCTGGACCGAATAGTTTCTGTATAACTAACTGGCAAGTCTAGCATCTTGACTGAAAGTTCACAGTTAAGGGCTTTGACATAATGTCCTTGAAGACAATGGACTCCTCATTCAGGGCAAGAGCAATCCTGATCATGCTCAGGGCTGCATGAACTCAAGTTGATTTGGCCTGAGCCGTCACTGCTCTTTTTAAAGGAAATGGAATCGGAAGAGAAAAATATCCATATTCATGTTGGGGAGCAAATATATAAAGTCAGTATGTTTAAATGTTGTACGTTGGCATCCAGGAACACTCAAGAAAGCTCTGTCGCTTGTAGCTCACTGAGGGACAGAGGAGCAGTGTCTGTAGGACAAACAGATGCACATCTAAGCAAGTAGAAAGAAGAAACATTTATGGTAGACAGGAAAAGAAAAACCATACAATTATTTCTTTCTCTAGGTAGGTAGGTAAGACTACACTGAGATCTCATGGCAGTTCTATAACTCTGCTTCATATACACGTTATTATAAAATGTAGCTTATAACCCTTGGAGATGCAGAGAAGACCCTTTTGTAAAAAACAGTTTTACTGGAGAAGTAGTGGGAGTGAAGCTGGGAATATGAGCTGGGAAGGGGCAGTCATGGGTTGAAATTCTGACTCTGCCTCTTACTAGCTTTCTGATTGGAGAGTTATTCAATATATTTAACCTCAACTTCTTTGTCTATTATTTGATGATAATACCTAGTTCCTTGGGTAACTGTAATGATTACAATAAAAAAATTAATGGGGGGAATGGGACATTTTGTTGTTTTTACTATTGCTAATATTGCTACCAATTAATACTAACATAATTATAAAACGGTAATAATAAGGAGGATTGCTGTCTTTCAGAAGAGAGAGAGAAGTCATTTCTGGATCTTTCCATACATCCTCTTTCTCACTAAGATTCATAGTCTTATCGAAGAAGAAAATCAATCTTTGAAACCAAAAAAGTGAACGTAATGTATAGGAATAAGGGGTGGGGGAATTTTTGTCCTGCAAACTTATGATGATTTACAAATCTCATAAACTCTTATCTAAATAACCCACAAAGCAAGCACCCAAAACTCAAAAGTTTTTTAATAAAAAATGGACTCTGTTTAGAAAGATGCAACCAAAAAAATTATGGAAACTAAAATATACATTCTTTGTTCACCTATTTCCTTCAGAAAACTCTCAAAGAGCTCGGAGTCCATTTACTCAAGTACACATAGATATTTTATTTGAAAAATATCCCAACTTTTCAAATAGATAACAAAAACAGAAGAAAAATTTATTCTAGGACTTCCAAGGAAAACTATTAATTTAGCATAGGGTGAGTGGGATAGGGAAGATTTTTATCATAAGTCAATCATAAAGACCATGATACTTATTCTTGAACAATTGGATTACTATGTATGGCTCTTGATTTGCTTAATCCTCTCTTTAAGGACATTTTATTTTCCCTTGTAGCCTTTGTGGACTGCACAATAAACATATCCAATTTCAAGATCTCCTGCATAAGCAGCATAGAGCAAGATAAAACAAAAAAATGAGAAAGACTGCTTAGTTTAAAAGATTTGCTTGGAAATCACTAAAATTTTGTGCATCAAAATTAATAAATCAAAACTGAAAGCAGTAATTCATAAATTAAAGATAAAACAAATGATTCTTTCCATTTTTTTTCTTGAGACAGAGTCTCACACTGTCACCCAGGTTGGAGCACAAGGGTGCAATCTCAGCTCACTGCAACCTCCAGTTCCCGGGTTCAAGCAATCCTCCTGCCTCAGCCTTCTGAGAAGCTGGGATTACAGATGCACACCATCACGCCTGGCTCATTTTTGTATTTTTAGTAGATACAGGGTTTCACCATGTTGGCGAGGCTGGTCCTGAACTCCTGACCTCGGGTAATCCCCCGCCTTGGCCTCCCAAAGTGCTGGGATTACAGCCATGAGCCATCGCTCCCAGTCCTGTTTCAATTATTTTTAGTGCGTCAATAAGTGAAATGAGCTTTTTTAATATGTAAAGGTTATTTCATACTATATAATATTTTCTTTTGTCTCTTTTACCCTACTGGGGCCAGAGTAAGTTCATTATCTAGAATTACGATTAAGAAAGAAGTCCAGCGATAACTGCATGGATTAAAATTCCGACTCTGTCATTTAACTAGCTTGCCCTCAGAGTTCTCATTTGTGAAAAGGCAGTGAAGTATCCACCTCATATGATTACTGAGGATTAAAGGAGTCAAACAGGTGACTTTGCAAACAATACCTGGTGCATACTAAATGTTAGCTGAACGGCAATGGTCACACGTGGAAAAGCACCACAGCCTAGAAAATCCTACCCACCTTTACTCAAGTTATCTATTAAGCACCAAGTCACTATGTAAAGCCTTAACTTGTAAGATTGGTATTGTCTCCATTTCACACAAGAAGAAATGGAGCCTCTGGGACTTCAAAACACTTGCTGAAAGTTATACAGTTAAAAAATGACAAAAACAAGATTTTAGACAGTACTCCTGTTTTCCAACTTTTTGACTATTTTCCAGGGCTCCTTCTAGCAAGTTCCAATTCCATGCATGCCCAGTCACTGCCCCTGATGATGGGACACTACCAGACTGACATGTTAACTGCAAAACCTGCAATAAGTCTGCTGACATCTGATGAGTTGGAGAAATTACTGGGTGTACCCCAATGCCACATTCTCTTCTTTTATTTGTTCCATTAAGTGCCATCATCATCAGGAAGCCTAACACATACTCACTATTCCTCCAAGTTTCATTACAGTTCTTGATTACTCACTTTTGAATGGGAGGGTGCTAGTGCCACTCAGAACCCAATGCAATTGCTCCAGCTAGGAGCAGGGCAGAGTCCAGAAATACATCCTGACACGTATCCAACCTCCTGCAAGAAAAGCTACATGCTACGAGATGTCATAACAAGCACGCTTGTTACTACCATATATATACTACAAAAATATTTTTTGTCATACAGAGAAAAAAATTACACTTGTTCATCACAACAACCCATTCTCATGATCTCACTATTTTCTTAGAAGTTGTCACAAGTTTTCATGTCATTTCTTTCAGATAATGCTTATATAATCACTACCATTACTCTTTTTATAACTTATTAAGCACTTAATGGGAACACTTATTAAGAAAAAAGAACAACAAAAATTGGACAATTCTTCTTAAATTGTCTCTCACTACTGTAAAATTTGTAAAATGTCTGTCTTCCCTATTTTGCAATTTTAGGACCTGGCGCAGTGCCTGCTACATAGTAGGTGCTTAGTGAATAGTTGTTGAATGACTAAGCAGCTTCACTGCAGACAGAATGGCTTTTAAATGCATCATAAAGTGGCACACTGAGAAAGATTTCTTTTTAAATTTCAGTGATCATAATCTTGCTACATGTGCACAACATAATCAATGGTGAACTAAAGAATCAACAAAACCCCCTGTATATCACCTTATAGAGAACAAGGGGAAGAGAAGCATGAAAATAAGAAAACCTGATCACTGTCATCTAAGAACTTAGATTTGCCTGAGGAGATGGGGAAGTAGAGAGGAATTGAGAATTTCACAAACTAGGTTCAATTCTATGATTTGTAACCTTAAAAGACTGAAAGCTACTATAAAAGAGCTATTATATAGCCATAGTCACAGGATTACCACAGCTTTCATTGTACACTTTTTTCTGCAATTACCTATGAGGAAACACCACTTATATTCTGGAACAGGCATCATTTACAGAGAACAAAATATTTAAAGCTGGGTGTTATTTTATTGTTGGGTATGTCACTAGATGAGCCCATTGCTTTTAGCAGCAAAAAAGTATAAACTTGCATCAGGTGAGATACTTTAGTCTGACAACAAAACATACCTAAACAAACAGAAACCATTTTTTTCTTCTGAGTTGAACGGCCACACTTGATTTTTAAAATAATAACGGTAGTGATGCAAACTGGATGCAAAACTCAACTCAGCTAACTTCAGAATATTTTTAAATACAGTAATTTTTGCAGAATATTTTGCTTTCCAGATTGTTTAATTGTCTATAGAATTATCTTCTCAATTGCAAAATATCTTAAAACAAATTATGGACACATGACAAATATATATTGACACTTTTCATTCAAGATTATATAACATAAACAATTGAAATACCAGAATTCATTTTAAAAGATACTTTACAAAATATTTTAAGACAATGTGTATAGGATATACACTGAAATCTAAGAGCTAAACTATATCTAAGAATAATTTAGATATCAGAGTTCAACGTAACAATTCAATAATAAAAAAGAGATTAATCAATCAAAGACATTTAGTATTAAAAATTTTGGCATCTGTGTTAAAATTCCTATTAGATTCCTTTATTAACAATTTTTTTTAACAGAACACCAAATTTGTCACCAAAATAAATATTCCCAAAACAGCTTTATATCGATGCCAAATGCAGTTAATTTATATGAAAAGTAGATTCTTGGTTATTTGTTTCATTTTGTTTTGGTTTTGTTACATAACCCCTGAGAAAGCTCTGCTTAACACTCACCTCCTCTCTGTGACCTTTCCATTACAGTCCCACAGGGTCCCCTCCCAGAAAGCTCAACAAATCTAACTATATATAGTAGTTGGTGAGAGGGCTAGTTAGTTGTATACTTGTCCCACTATCTTTGGCATTTTTGTTTTCCATAAACACTGCAAGTGACCATGACCCTCTCATTTCTACTTGTAAATTACTTGGGCAAGGCCATCAGTATTTCACTGTTTTTTCCTAACTCCTTAAAATATTGAAAACAGTGCTCAATACAGTAACTCTACTCCATAAATGCATTTCTAAACCATTTTTTCACCTTTAGCTCAAATGTTCTATATTTTCCTTGAAGGATTTATTTTAATAAATCCACAAATGTCTACTTATTTGACTATATGATGATACATATGGAATTATATTAAACACATATCAAAATAAAAGGATTTAATATACCATATATATTGCATTTTATCTTGTCTTTTATTATTTTATTAGTCATTAGATTTTACAAAGCATGTGTGTACATGTGTGTGTATATGTGTGTGTGTGTATGCGTATATACATATATTTGGCATGCCAAATATATAATATTTATCAAAATATATAATATATACCAAATATATAATTTGGTATACCAAGTGTATATATACATACACACACACACACACACATATAACATACACACACTCACATAAATATGTACATACATTAATATATATAATCAACACTGAACTAAAGAATCAACAAATCCACTGTATATTGCCTTATAGAGAACAAGTGGAAGAGAAGTATGAAAATAACACCTGATCACTGTCATCTAAGAGCTTACATTCACTTTTTATTTGGCTGAGGGCATGGAGCAATACAGAGGAACTGAGAATTTCATAAACCAGGTTCAATATATATTTGGTATACCAAAATTTGGTAGTTGGTGAGAAGGTTATATTTTCCTATATATTTGGTATACCATATATATACACACACACACATATAAATACACATATATACACACATACATATACATACATGCATATACACACACATATATATACATACACACACGCTTTGAAAAATCTAAAGACTAATAAAACATGACAAGATAAGGATTATTATCCAGGGACTTAATTGTATTACCAGTGAAATGATTTTTTTAATGATTTGTCATTTTTAATGAATAAGAGAAAACAGTCAAAATTATTCTTCAGAGAATAATCTTACTCATAATATTGAGATATTTCTTCCAACCTTATTTGTGGGACTAAAATTCAGTGCTATTGGAAACATAAAGGAAAAAATAAAGATATCACCATTTCAGACCATGAAAATGTTTGGAATTTTAAAGTCTTAGTTTCTTGCATAAATAAATACTATCACCTCGAACACTCCCTGCTAGGCAACAGTTACGAGTATGTTCACTTTTATCTCCAATTATGTTTGTGCCTGGGATTTTCTTATACCCAAATGATAGACCTGATGAAAAATGGATAATAGTAAAGTATACTGGATTCTACCAGGAAATTTATACAAGAATCCAGCATGTCTTTGTACTCCTAGGGAAGGCTATTTCCTTAAGTAACTCACCAATATTGAAAACAGGCATTGTGAATTGCTGTGGCTCTATACCATTCACATTAGGAGTGGATTTTGAGACATTATATAGCAATTACAATATTTAAATTTTTGCCATATAACTATGAAACTGGAAAATTTGCCAAATTTAATATTTTTCTCCCCACTTTAGGCATAGCATTGCCCTTAACTTAAAGCTCTGCTCCACAAAAGGCAGACCAAGTCTTTTGGAAAGCTCAGAGAAAGGTGGTGAGCATTCATTGACTGAGCAAATAAGTACTGAGTACCTACTATGTGCAGGTGCTCTGCTAGTTGCTGATTAAAAGTCAGAGCAATAACTGCAAACGTTTTATTGCACACCTACAATACGAAAGGTGTGGTGCTAAGCATTTCACAAGTATTTTCTCATTTTACCCTCACAACTGCCAAATAAAGTGCATGCCCACTCCAGAGCTCAGGAAACTGAATCTTAGAAAATAAAACTAATTTACCCAACTACACAGTAAATAGTATAAAACAAACATTTAAACTCACAGCAAGATTCCAGAATACATGCTATTGCTAATACAGACCCCATAATTCATATGGTTTTATTTTACTCATTCTTAACATTAAAAATATATATATAAGGTGGAAATGATATTTCTAAAACAGTGACCAATCACTAGTGCAGATACAAAAGAAAGAAAACAAGCTTCAGTAAAAAGTAGATTTTCCTAGTTTGAGGAACTTTTCTTGTGTTACCTTGGTAACAGTAATCTGATTTGTCACTAATGCTCTATATTAAAAATAAATAACTTGTATTCATTCATCCATTCATTCAACAAACACATATTATTTATTTTAGGGTATGCTCTCATAATATTACTATCAATTGTGGTTTCCTGTACTTGCATTGTACCCACCTTTTATTCACCTATTTTTCCAACTACAATTGCGCCTGAAAAACATGCTTTCGAACTTTCACCATAAACTGTCAAACTAGAAATTAGCTACTAGAAGTAGCCGATATTAAACTTTCTCTAATACTAACATCTCTGTTTCAATGTATTAATCTTTGCCTTATTCCAGAGTGCCTTGATATACACAAGCACACACAGGGCATTTTAAAAACATAGAGATAACTCTTTCATGTTATAAAATAATTCTTGGCCAGGCACGGTGGCTCACGCCTATAATCCCAGCACTTTTGGGAGGCTGAGGTGGGTGGATCACTTGAGGTCAGGCAATCACGACCAGCCTGGCCAACATGATGAAATCCAGTCTCTACTAAAAATACAAAAATTAGCCAGGTGTGGTGGTATGCGCCTGTAATCCCAGCTACTTGGGAGGCTGATCCAGGAGAATCGCTCGAACCTGGGAGGTGGAGATTGCAGTGAGTCAAGATCACGCCACTGCACTCCAGCCTGGGCGACAGAGACTCTGTAAAAGAATTGCTACCTTAATAAAAAGATTCATTGAAAGCTGCTTTTTGAAATTAAACTCCCCTTGTAAATTTAATCTGTTTTATTTACTAAAAATTAAACTAATAAAAAATTATCAGAAACATCTCTTAAATAAAAGAAGGTATATGGATGTTTGTTTTAAACTTAAAAAAAAAAAGTTTTCTTTAACTGAGATGATACATGCCACACAAAAGAAAATGGAGATGTAGTAATTATCAAGCTAATTGGAAAATTATAAACACCCCAAAGGAGAACTTATAACAGCTCCTCATAACTAGCTCTGACCTTTTCTTTAAAAATCTGACTTTCAGTTAAAAAAAAAAAAAAAAAGGTTTTCTTATAACAAATCTCAAACATCTCTTCTTATGTTATTGGAAAATTAGCAGTATATTTTTACTGGGTCCTTTCTGTTTTTCAACCAGTATCAAATTTTGATATTAGTTGACTGCAATTTAGTGTATCTTCCATCCACACACAAAAAAGAGAAAAGACCATGGCTGCAGATTGATTTCATTAGAATACTTCCTATGAAAATGTATAAAAGAAAAAAATCTAGTCTCTTGAATTAATCTCAATTAATTACAAATGATAATACAAGATGCTTAATCATTATTTTTCTTCTATATTCCTTAAAAAATTGCTGCCATGTTTTCACAAAATAATAACCTTTCACTATTTTTTGATAATTTATGTTTATTTTTCCTCCGACAGCAGTAAAAGTAACACATCCAAAGTCGCACTGGGCCTCTCTTAGACTCAGTATCCCAAATTGTAAAGTGAGAAGATCTGTAGGAATTTTCCCAACTCTAAAATTCTACAAGTTAAAGACCTCTTTCTTAAAAAGCAAGCTTTTTATCTACATTGAACC
The DNA here is from genome assembly GCF_047675955.1 of Chlorocebus sabaeus. NCBI lineage: Eukaryota > Metazoa > Chordata > Mammalia > Primates > Cercopithecidae > Chlorocebus > Chlorocebus sabaeus. Next base: position 43,653,798 of record NC_132915.1, read on the forward strand.
AAATGAGTTGACTACTGGACTTTGAATTGAGCAACATGAAAGTGTTACTCAAAAGTCAGGTTATACATTATCTATTTCGCTTTAATAAATAAAATGTATTAAATCCCTAAATTTAACTAGCGTATGCTAAACTTTATTAAGTATTGCTTACTATGAAGAGGACTGCTCTCTGCCAAGACAACCAGAAACCAAATTCCTAGGATGCTAGAGCTAAGAGGGCTAGTGGATGTTCTCTAGGCCAATTCTCTTCCCTGACAGACACAGAAACTGAGTCACTGAGAGGGACAAAGTTTCCCAAGCACCTGCAAGCAGCAGGACCACCAATGGTTTTCTCTTCCACTTCAGCAAGCTGCTTCAATCACTATATGGCATAGAATGAATCTCTACATCAGTAAACAAAGGAATGGAAGAAGGTAATTCCATTATCAGGTCACTAAATAATTTAGAGTCTAATTTTTCTTTTTTTAATGTAAAGACCTTATGTTCAGAAACTTATATTCCAAAGTATAAGTAACATTATGTCCATATGCAGATATGTCTTCTCCTATGTGTATCTTAATAAACAAAAAAATCTATCATCAACCCCCAGAAAACAAAAACTGAAATTAAAAGAATAGAGTAAATCTAAATTGTATATTTTCATTCCTTCTAAAAGGATTAAATAACAGAATTCTAAATGGTTTGTTTGTACTTTCCATGCAATATGTAGATTAACCATGAAATTCTGTTTGGGACACTTTGACATCTGTTTTCAGTGCATTACAATGAAATCTGGGGACTTGATACATACATTTGCTGTAATAAAACTGTCACTAATCAGTGTTTTCCAAAATATTGCCCATAACTATTACTATTCAGTAGTCTCATTTGCATGATCTAATATTGTTGCTACATCATGTTTTTCCCTGACAATGTGTTAGCTAGTCCCAGGCACATGTTCGAAAATGACTGCAAACCACTCAATAATCCCAGCATTTCCATGGTACTCTGTATATACGCATGCAATCTGTCCTAGAATTGAACTAACACTTCATCCTTCATGAAATATTTTCTCTGTAACTGGAACACCCAAGGTTGAATTCACATCCCTAAGTATGAAAAACTCAACAACAATAAAGAAACCCACAGTGAGGAAGAAATTATGCCTCATGGGCCTTCCACAACAGGAGATGCAAACACAATCCTTATTCAGAAGTGCCTTCAACAAATCTGTAATGATGCTTTCTGAACAATAAGTGCAGAGTCTATCATTAACTTAGACCATTTCTATGAACTAAAGAACAAGACTGGACTAGACTTTAAAACGGAGTCTACTTCCTTTCTCTAGGATCAATAGATAGCCTTATCAATGACAGATACCAAGAGCCACAAGTTCACAACAAGTTAACACAAACTCCTGGATATTAGATTGAAAAACTGTTTCTCTTTCATACTGCATATATCTGGTGTGTCACGTACAAAATATGGATCTCAGGGGAAAAGTAAGTCTGACAGCCCAAATACGGTATTCACCAAAAAACAAAACCTTACTAAAAACAATTTGTCTACCTATGTTGATTCTAAATGAATTCCATATTTTATCAGTACTTGGCATTATATTCACATTGCTCAACAGTCCAATATAATTTCATTTTGTCCTCCCATGAACTCATCTTAAACCCAAAATATGTTTCTCCGTGCACATGTTTTATATTATGCGAATGTTGGATACAAAAAGCAGATTAATTGTAGGTCCTAATGCTGTGTTTGTTAGTACTAAGAAGTCATTCCAAATGTTCCAAAACGGATTAATGTAGTATAACAAGTCTATTTAATTATTGTAAGACCAGTGATCCTCATATTACTATAAGCAGCTTTTCCCTTATTTGGAGACTGTAAATAGAACAGAAATTGTTACATGATAACTTTAAGTCATATCCTAAAATGTTGATGCTTTACCATCAGGAATAAAGAAATATGCAAGCATCTCTGACAGGCTATGAAAGGCAACTAGTATTTAAGAACCATGTATACGCTCCCATTTTAAGTGAACATCAACTTTAAATCATAAGTGTAAGCAAAGGTTTTCAAATACATTAGAAAGACATAATACCAAATCCTTCTGCCATCAACAGCAATCCCAGTTTACATATGTTTAAAAACTGTGGCTGCACTTTGTTTCATGTATATGGTTTTCGATTTTTGTGTATCCCATGAACAGAATGGCTACTAAACACCAGCGTGTTATCAAAAAGAAAAGGAATGCCACAGATTATTAAAAAATTACGTGCCAGAATCCAAACAAGCTAATCAATGTACCGATTCTGCTTTCTGTACACCCTAGTTACCCTTTAACTAATGGACAAACAGTGAAATAACTTTTCCTATTAACTCCTGGCTAGAACGCCTAGGTATATGACACACTTATTATAAAGTGCTCCATATAAAAATATGCCTTTTTACACTGCATCATTGTGACACATGATTTAAATTCTCCCAGTACGGACTGTGGATATGGGCTAATCTCTCCACTTTCTAAACCTCCTGTGCAAAGTGAGGGGTACAATTCACTGGCCATAGAGAAACAAACACCAAAACTAGTTCCTCCAAGGATCCATGATCGCATGGACCCAACCAACCAGAGCTACTGAAGTGAAACACTGTGATCCCAAATCACAGTTTCGTAAGAAGTAAATGTTTTAACCATTTTCCATTTGGTTTCCAGTTGTTCTTAGCAAAAGTGAAGTCAATTTGAGTAATAAATATTAACTTATTTCCTACAGAGCTCATTTACTTACTTAATTTTCTTAACACCATAGAAAAGGAGGAAAGGGAAAGAATGACTTAAAGGAGAAAATTAAATGGTAAAAAAATCAAAACAATTCATGCAACTGATTAAATGGTTTGATCAGTTTAATCAGAAAACTGATTAAATGGTTTGAGGGTTGTTTTTTTTTTGAGACAAAAAAAAAAAATGACCATTTTTAAATGATACTTTCAGACTTTAAAAAGAGACGAAAAACCAGCAGCATGCTTTTTTAAGAACAATCCAGTTGGCCAGGCACCGTGGCTCACACCTGTAAGCCCAGCACTTTGGGAGGCCGAGGCGGGAAGATCACGAGGTCAGGAGATCGAAACCATCCTGGCTAACACAGAGAAACCCTGTCTCCAGTAAAAATACAAAACAAATTATCCGGGCATGGTGGCGGGCGCCTGTAGTTCCAAGCTACTCGGCAGGCTGGGGCAGAAGAATGGGGTGAACCTGGCAGGCGGAGTTTGCAGTGAGATCGGGTCTCAAAAAAAAAAAAAAAAAAAAAGCATAATCCCTTCTAGCCACATCATCATCACTTCTGCCCAAACAAATCTAAAACATAAGTGTAGTTCTCCTAAATGTGGGCAATTTAATTTTTTTGTATATGACAGTTTTACACTTTCATTGGAGTCCAGTGAATTACAAGTACTTGATAGGACACCCTTTATCCACACCAAAACTGAGTTATTTATTCAGAGAGCCACTAATAAAATTATTTTATTCCTTCCCTTCAAATATACCTAGATTGATCAATAAATTTATTCTTTGGTAAATCTGAGATAAAAAGTCTTCTAAAACCATACAATCATTCCAATTTAAATTGGTTTTAAAACTACACACAACTAGCTAACGTCATGTGCCTATACAAAGAGTTTTCACTAATAGTTATTTATGCACACTGATGTGAGCAGGACTTTGATTTTCTCTTTGGTATGTCTTGCTACCTGAGATAAATATGAACTAAATGATGACTGTCTGCTTCATATCCAGTCATTCCTTTTTTTTCACTACTGGATAGTTTCTCTGGCAGTCTACATTATGCTATTTTCCTTCATATATAGTAGTAATTACTATTATTAACATTATTGCTTTTTCTTACATGAATTATTTCATTTAATCCTAAAGCAGCACAGTGAAGTAGGCATTTTAATCCTCGATTTACAAAACAGTAAAGCAAAGCGCACGGAGCTTAAGTGATTTAACCAAGGTCACAAAGCAGATAAATGGCAGAGCCAAGACTAGAACCCAAAATGTCAAATTCTATGCAAATGATTTTTGTTACAAAATGAATGCTTGGGTCTTCCCCAAATTCCTATGTTGAAATTCTAACCCCAATCTGATGGTATTAGGAGGTGGGGCCTTTGGGTGTTAATTATGTCATGAGATTGGAGCTTTCATAAATGTGATTAGTGCCCTTATAAAAGAGATCCCAGAGAACTCTCACTCTTTTGCTGCATGTACAGAAACAAGGAAAAGTTGGCACTCTGCCACCCGGAAGACAGCCCTCACTGGAACTTAACTGTGCTGGCACTCTGATCCTGGGCTTCCAGCTTCCAGAACTGGGAGAAATAAGTTTTAGTGTCTGTAAGTCACCCGGTTTATGCTATTTTGTTATAGTGGCCTGAACTAAGACATTTTCTGTGCTCTACAAAAACGGAAAAGGCAGAAGTGAGATATGCTCAACTTCTTAAGCAATTCAAAATTCAAAGGATGACAGAATACTTTAATTTGCACAGTATTTACTCTTCAGTCTAAGAATAAGCCATCTTTCTTAAGTAATTCCTGCAAGATCTAAGACCCCCCTTTCTCTTTTTCTTCTAACTTCACTTCTCCTCAACTCCCTACAACACATGTGTGCATGCGCACACCCCTGGCTCCCTGCCCACACACACACACAAGTTGGATAACACATAAGTTGGACTAGGAACTTTAACTCAACAGGTGAGATCACCTTAAAATTATTTCAATGGAGGAACTGAGGTAGACATCTGGAGAAAACTAAAGATATTTTTAAATCCTCTGGGCTGGTTGCTGTTCTCATATCATAGTCCCACTGTCATCTGACCCCTTAGCCCACTAACCACATCTAAAGCCAACTCCACATTGGTGCTGCCCCTGAGGATGCTGATGAACCAGCAGAAAGGCATAAGAGATGTTTTCTACTCTAGACTCGTTTTTACAGGAGAAGAGAGAAAAACTGAGGCCATGGACTAAAATCAGATTCAGAGCATTTCATTCAACCTTCCTCCTCTGACCCCTATGATTCTGGATTATCAACATGATTCATTCTGAAAAAGCATTTAAATTCCCTGATCTTGTGAACATTCCTAGGGGAAAAATAGTTTAAAACACAACAGTAACAAACAAACAAACCAGAAAGAAAGAAAAGAAAGCCTCTCACCTGCTATTTTCAGATATTTTTTAGATAGGAATACAGAAATCTACTGCTTTTTTTCCAAGGTTCTAGTGCCTGTAGCACATTGTCTCTCATCTGTCAGTGTATCTACACACATGTATAAACAGTACGCAACACGCAAGTAAGGAAATGTACATTTTAACTTAAACTTCCTTTTTTCCTCTAATAATTTAAAAATAAAATGTAACAGCTTGGATTTTAAATATTTAATCTGGCAAATATAGGAAAAATCATGAACTATAATGTCATATTTGGCAAAGAAGAGTTTGGTAGGATAAAAATATCTGTGTTTTAACATTTTAGAAGGCTTTTCCAGTATTTTAAAAATAAAATTATTTCACTGCTTCAGAAGAGAAGAACGGAGGTAAAATTCGCTATTTTTGCACATGAGGTTTTCACGAAGAGTAGAAAAAAAACAATTTTTATATTCATTAAAATAAATAGTTAATTTTACATGCTGGCAAAAGTCCCCACAGAAATAAAATCTTCATATTTATTAATGGTTCTCTACTATGTCATGAAATTTAGCTATTTAAGTCACAAAAGATAGGATTCCCTTAAAACTGTAACATAAGATGGAATACATAGAGTTACAACATTACTCATTTGTAAAAAAAAAATTTTGGTTTTACCCTAAATGTTTAGTATATAGATTTTTTCAGTACTAGTCAAAGATTCATAGTGTTAAGTTCAAAAGTCAGTTGTTTTCACATTGGTAACTAAAAGCATAACTAAATTTCCCAATTTTACCTCATATTATGACAATAAAATATTTTTATTGTAGCAGCTGAAAATGCCGAAAAGTAATTATTAAAGAAACCATAAATATAAAAAGCTGAAAAGTCAACCTCAGAAGAGTGCAGAAAAGGAAATTATGATACACACCATCATAAAACACAGAAACTGAAAATCTAAGCAGAAAAGATCTAAATCCCTCCAAATGCCAGAATACCATGCCCCATCTCTTGTAGCAAGGAGGGCTGCAAATTTGTCCCCATCACTGTCAGCAAACAAAAGAAAGTCACTTCTACAGCCAGACCATGTCAAACAGAAGACGTAGCTACTGCAGAGGGACGCCTTGAATCCACTGGTGTGTAAAGTAAGGGCTTCGGCCTTTTTGTCAGCTATTACCATTAAAGAATAAGAGGAAACAGTGACATTATTACACAATAGAAAGGTCAAACAGCTTGCAGCCATTTCATGACCCAAACAAGTCAAGGTCAAGGGATTCAGGTAGCAACTTAGCCAGGGCATAAGTTACAGCGCAAATGAATTGTTTTAACACATCAGCTTTGGTCAATTAAACCTAACAAGGCAAGTTGCATCACGTAGCAGGGTTCCTGACACCAAGGCCAGAAGCTGAGACCGACCTCATAAAACAAGGCTTTTAACATAGCATAGCAAATTTAAGGTAATCCATCCAGAAACTGCAGATGTCAGAATAATAAAATACAAGTTGTCCTACGAAGGAACACTTTTTACACTTTAGAATTCACTAATAGAGGGGTATAGACTTCATATTGACATGTTATTAGCATAGGCATAAATGTAATCCCCCACTCACATGAATTACAGAATACACCCTACTTCAAAGAACTTTTTCTTAATATCTGTGCTCATGATTAGACTTTTGTCCCAAGCTCTACCATTCCCTGTTAGCACCAAAATATTTCTCCATGTATTTTTTCAAAATCAGTATGAAAAATCAGGTTTCTTAAAAAAAAACAGTTCATCTTCATTCAGCATGAGAATATACATGTGTCACTAAATATTAATGGATGCTTGTTAAATGCTTTTATGTAGTTTTACGAGAGACATGTATTTCAAAATTCAATGAATACTATTTATTAAGCTGAATATTTTGAGAAATAGACTATTTTGAATGGAGTCGAAGCTAACTAAAATTTTAAAACTGCATGTATTTAGCATGAAATAATTCTTTTCTTAAAGGTAATTCTTATTTTATTTCGCACTTGTTTAAACAAATTCCATTTTCAACTGGTTTATGCTTCCTCAATAACTTACTGCATGTTCTGAACTGCCTTTAAAATAGGATTCTGAAAATACACAACCTCCAGGCAACTTTTGATAGTAAAATTACTTCATCCATCACCCCATATTTTTAATTATATAGTCCTTGTTCAGAGTTTTTTAATTTGTCAGTGATTCATCAATGCTGTCCTGTTTAAGCTATCATCATAAACAGAATATGTGTACCTAAGTGTTTTATTATAAACAATATATTTATGCATGTAATCATCTGCTTTCCCATTTTTGAACAATTACATTTTGAAGATTTTTTAAAAATGTGTGGCTTTCAATTCAGCCTCAAGGACTTTCCACCTCATTGGTTAGCCATTTCTTCCAATTTTCCGAATAATATAGCAACCAAAAAGCCCAACCATTCAAGTCCTATTAGTCTCACATCCTCTAACGTTCAATCTAATACAAGCTAATCCCACAGACTCACTCCTTACTGCACGCACTTAGTTTTCACAAGTTCTCTGCAGTTTGATGATTTATTCTCTATGCCAAATTCTAACAACTAAATTCAGTTAAATTAACCGCATCACATAATTAGAGTTCAAGGTCCTAAGAATTTACTTTAAAATGAGACGACATACCACGTTGCCACAGAAAAGTGAGCATGATCAGAAGGAAGCGTCTCTTCTTGCTATGCTTGGCACTGGGGCATGCAGCCATAATAACTGAAGTTTCCGATCGCATAACCACTAGTCCTTGAGATTTCTAAAATTATTCCTCCTGCACAAGGATGGAGGGGAAAAGGCTGGAAAACTTGCTTTGAACATTATGTTGGCTAATCATTTGCTCCACCATAGTACATACATAGGAAAACCCCTTAAGTGTCGCAAGTTTTACTTTCATCAACTTCAAACTGGAAAATGCTATTCTTTCACAAACCAAAGAGAAACATTTACCCAGAAGCTAGTTTCAGAGCCAGGGATCGCCTTTGCCCATAATTTTCAGGTATTTAATAATTGACCATTTTAATGAGTGTTTCATATGCTCTTTGCACTCTTGCAAACTTGGAGCTTCAAACAAAGCAATAACTATTTCTTTGATTATAAGTCCATTATCATGTAAGCCACCATGATAACAGAAATGAAAACTAACTTATCTCAATTTTTAAGAAATCCTGTGAATTCTGACATAACCTCCCGTTGGGTCCCTCTCTCTTCAGGTGCTGAAATTCTAACTGGCCAGCAGTGATGGCAAGACTGCTAGTGTTAGAAAGCACAGTTTTATATAGCTTACCAGTCTAGTTTTTCAGTTTAATCTGGCTGAATGAAAGCTTATAAGGAGAAAGAACTTACTAAACTGGGTATCTTGGACTACTGTTCAAATTTTAAGTGCCAAATTCAAAAGGAAAAGGTTAATGGAGGATTACAACTTTAACTTCCTTATGACAGCTTCTTCCTAAATTCCAAATTTAGGGAAAAGCAAGTAAGTAAATGAAAAATCCTACCAAATCGATTACAAATCTTTATGTTTGGAAGTGCTTCTTAGGTACCACTTTAGAAAACAGTAACTTTAAAGAATTAAAGCTGTAGCAATAGGTGGCCTCTCTAAATGGCTCCTATCCAGCTCTAAGTCCCCAGGCACAGACACTATAACTGTGCCCATCAGGAAGGCATTCTTCAGGAGACCTGACCATCACTCCTGTCACTGCAATGCACAGTCCTCTCCAATTACCATGATTCTTGAACAATGCATATTATTTTGGTTCTTACAAATACGGAGATATTTGGAATTATTTTACCACACAAGAGATACTGTGCACTAAATTTGTAAATCCAAATATATAATCTAAATATTTTTCATTATGAAATTTGTAGTGCTATATATACAGAGTGGGGGGAAGGATGCCTAATGCTGTCGGTAGAATATTTTACCAACCTTTGCTGCCTCCAGAAAGTGGGGTACTATATATTTTTAAATATTTGAAAATCATAATTGATGTAACAAATAAGCGTCCCATCCCTCCCTCTCCCCCCCCCCCCCCCATACTTCCCTTTGAAAAATGAGATCATATTAACAGCAATGCAAGAGCTTAGTTTGCCATATCGGAACACAGATGCCAAGCTTCCCCAGCTGGCAACTGGGGCCTCAGAGTTTAACTCTTAAATTGTCTGCTAAAGCTATCTTGTAGCAGGGACTTCATGGCATAGAGGGTGAACTTCTGGTGGGAGACTGTGTTTTCTTATCAGTGAGAAAATTGCTAAGTATCTTATCTCACAATATATGTTCCCACAAAGGTCTCATTAAGCCTAGGAGCAAGACGTGCCAATAAGAGCCCTTCTTTATCTTGTGAATTGTGTATGAGCCAGAATGCAAACAAATGTGCACTAGAGTTCACAAGTTCAGTCAAGGACAAGTTGCTAGATGGGAAAAATTAACAGTGCTCCCCTAAATCAAACATGCATACCAAGTATTTCTCCTACACACAAACTTTTATGCTCCCAGAGCATTTCACAATGCAGACACACCAAATCATCCTAGAGAGCAGCCTCATTTTAATCAATTATGAAAGCTTATTTTTTCCCATAATGAGAAATACCTGCAAATGAAGTGAAATCTATTAAAATGTTAAAATACACTGCCAACTTGCAAACAATTATCTACTTAAGCTTTTCATAAAGAAATAATTGTTACCCAAAAGGATTCTGAAATTCAGTAACTGTAGGAAGAAAATAATTCTTAGCATTTGCTTCCTCACTAATGATATGTGACAACCAGGCAGGCTTCTATTTCAAATACAATAATGATGATTACGACCTCCCCTGTAAACAACTCACATTTTTCACAACTTCAAAATGTACTTCAATTATTATAACATTTAACAATAAAGCAACAAAAGTGGCCATCCAACAACAGATCATAATTTTAAGGGTTCAACAAGGCTAAAGGAAACTACTTTTTCAGGATAGCAATGAGGTTTCTGGGCTCTCTTTAACACTCCAAAACATGTTTAATAAGAGTGCAAAGTACAGTCCAAAAATCAGTTAGGCTGACTCATTGTAAACTCTAATCTGTTATATACATGACAACAGTTACTATCTCTCGAGACCTTTAAATGTCTTGGGGTGTTGTGACCTCTCTCTTCAAAATGCTTTCCTGCCCCAGAGAAAGGCCAATCCCACTCCCGCCCCCCTACTCCCACCACCACCACCCCCTTCCTTTTTTCCCCTTCAGACAGGACACAGTCTGGCAACTCAAGGCCTCCCATAGGCCAGACTTCCTTCTGTGCAGCCCTTTGGGTAGAACTGCTAATCCTTCTTATTAATTAACGAGATAATGGTGGCTAACTGAAAAACAATATTAATGCTAACTATCTAGGAAACTTTAACCAAAATTATTCTAGCCTTCTGGTTGATTTTCCCAGTGTACAAAATTGTGCACTGAAAATTTCATAACATTGTGATGCAGGATTGAGAAATTCCAGAATAACTGATTTTATATCAGACCTAAAGGCATAGGTCTCCTCTTTAAAGTTTTTTCTCTCTCTCTCTCTTTTTTTAAACATGTATTCTGTTACGCATTTCTAACTAGAGAGGAAAAATGAAGTCCTCTCAAAATGTTACTATAAAATTTGCAAGAGTGTAAAGTGAGGGAATTAGAAATTGCATAACAAATAAGCAGAGATGTGACTGAGAGCAACAGTCAGTCATAATGAATGCATTACATATCATTACGTTAGGTTTGTCCTCCACACACTTGTCATAGCACACCCTGCATCCTATAGGACACTTATATCCCAGGAAGGTGTGTTGTGCAAGGCTTGCCTGGTTTTTGTTTGGTTTTGTTTTTGCTTTGCTTTCATGAATGCAATAACAAAGACAATATGGGGAATAGGTACCACCTGCCCAAGAATCATTGGACATCTTTAATATCTTTGGGAAAATAGATACCATTTAGAGCTATTTTTTCTTTAATCTGTCACAATTTTTTTACCCAAAACCTAAAAAAAGGAAGAGTTTTATATTAGCTAAGATTTGCTGCAGCAAACAAGCAAGCAGCTTTCATTCAGGGATTGTCAAAAACTTTCCAGTGTGCCCACTGCAATGCGGATGCCAACCAACGAATCAAAGGCATTCAGCAACTAGACAAAGAGGGTCTGATGCCAACCTCGGTGCCACTGGCAACCATTATTGGCATCAAACACAGTGTCTGCCTTTTTTTTCCCCCTCGCCTGGCACTTCACAAACAAAATGGCGGTTCTTGTAGCAACGAAACAGCCGAAGCGCAGCCCCTGAATCAATAACATCAAATGATTTTATGGATTTAAACACAGTTACTCCCAAATGATGTGTACATTTTAGGTGAAGTGCAGGGGGGCATTGAATTTTATAAACAACTATACTGAACATCAGCCTTTGCTAATATAAGGAAATAGCAAAATGGACTGAATTGCGGTCAACTAGACTATATGCATAGTAGCCGAATAACAAAGAGATTAAGCTTTAAAGAAAATACTGCCTCATGGCCATATAATGCAAAAGTCTAATGAACTATGTATCAAAAATGATTTCAAAAAGCATAAATGTTTCCCCAAACCATATCAGATGCAGATGTAGCACTATAGCTTGTGTCAAAGCTCTAGTAACTCTTCCCACATTTCAGAAAGATGAGGCTGCTGGGCATGAAGAAGGAAAAAAAGTGTGGGTTGAACCAAAAGAGAAAGAGGGAAAAAGAAAAGCATAGGAAGTTGGTCAACAATGAAACTTTAGTACATGATGGTCTTTATTTCATCTTCCAGAAGAGATGCAGTATGTGATCTTGTATAAATAACCAAGAGGACTATTGACATTTCTAGATCTGGAAATTGTCAATATATTGTAACATCACTCCACACTGCAATGCGGATGCCAACTAACAAATCACAGGCATCCTGAGCTAAACAAAGAGGGTCTGATGCCAATCCTGGTGCCAGTGGCAACCATCTTTGGCATTCTCTCTGTTCTTTCTCATGTTTTTCTCCCAGTCATTTAGAAGTGGGGAGAGAGAGAAAGGGGGAAATGTAATTTTGTTGCTCTTTCTGTTGCAAACATTACATTTCTCTTTTCTGATTTTTCTTTCATATTTTCATTTATACTTCTTTACCTGATTTATAAAACAGACTTAGGTGAGTTATCATGTCCTTAGAAGAGAAATAAAAAGTCATCACTCGCAATATGCAGCCCTCTGACTGACTAGAGAATTATCTTTTAAAATCTGCCTTCTTTAATCAATTGCACTACAAAATGACATAACTAACCTACACTTAACAAGGAAAAATATATAAATTTTGAAAAGGGGAAAACACAAAAGCATCCTGACGTGAGTTTTTCAAAGGAAGAACCAAAAGATGCTAAGAGAAGATGATGCACTGGCAGGTAGCAGAGGATACAAGTTAGATGCGCAAGATAAAATAATGAAAAGTTCTTACAATAGAGATAGTTGAACTAACAACAACAAAATAAATGTTTTATCTAAAAACATGGTCTCTATGAGTTGCTTAAAACTTTTTGATTATCATGACCAGTGGTGCAACATGGAAGGTATTTATGCGTTTTTTTTTTTCAATCTATCTTTACAAATCTTTATTGTCAGTTCATCAAAATTAAGAGATCTGGCTGCCTGCCCCAGGAGTAAATGTGCATGCAGGCAGGCACACCTCAAAACCTAGCCTTCAAGCAACTTAAAATGTGAGCAGTAGTAAAGTCGTTGCAAATCTTCCCTCCCTGCACTAAAAAGTTACATGACCCACTTTTTGAAATTTTACTTCCATCCTTGACTTTCACAACACAGTTACAACACATTTATAGTCAATCCAACACATATATACAGCCCACCTTAAAGTGTCACCTCCTGGACATCTGTCAATCAAATAATTGTCATGTGTTACTGAGTTTTATTTTAGGACACATGAGACAAAAATATTATTTTCCCCAAACCTTCATTATTTGGACTGTAATTCTTAAATGCATGGAAATATTAAACACAATGTTTCATTTTTTCAGGAACAGGTAATATTTCTAAATGTGCAATGTCCAACACCATTATTTAAAATCAGACTAAAAATTCTAAAATGACACTTAAGCATATCTCCAAAGCTACAAGAAAATCAAGCCAAAAAGCACATAGTGAGTACCTAGAATTCAGAGTCAAAAAAGTAATTTTGATTTTTTTTGAATAATAAAGCTCATAGCAATGTGTTAAGTCTCACATTTATATAATGAACATCAGATAACAGTCTGTCACCTGGCTATCTGCAGGCCATTTCTCTTCCCATCAGGCAAGTTTGGAAATGACCCACCATCTGTGACAGCTCAAACTTCAGTCTACTTTTGGTATGCGGCTTTGTAAAATGATTGTTTTACTATGGATTGTTGCTAATGCAAGGACATCTATATCTTGATGCATTTATTTGAAGAAAAGAAATTCTTACCTACTTAAGGAAAATATATTAAGAAAAATAAAAATAAACATTTCATTAACTGAAGTATTCAGTAATAACATCATCTTTTTTAATTATTTAGGCAACATTTATACCACTCTCCTTATCAGGTATTTTAAATAATAGGTATGGTATGCAGTTTCTGTATTCTTTTTGAAATTTATTTTAAACCAGTGTAACCAGTCCACTTTCTATTTTTGTTCTGTAAGTAGCGCTGTGACTTTCCTCCTCGGTAAGTTTTATGAATTTACATACAAGTAAACTAACATTATTAAGTGTTCCCAAGTAACTCTGGGAACATATTATAAATAATTTAAATAATAACTCAATTCTATTTAATCGACAGTGAATACTGCACAATCAAAAGCGATGACAGAAATATTAAAATTAAGTAAATCTAGGTCTATGTAAGATATATTTTTGATACTATCTATCTTAAGCATTTTGTAATAGTAAACATTAGTTCTATTTTCAGTGCAATACCACTAAATTCATAAACAAAGTTCCTCTATCTCATTAATTAAAAAGATTAATACAAAAGTTACTTAGAATGGTTTGACTATTCATAAATAAAGTTACATTTTCAAATCAGGAAAAGATTACTAGACTAGATGCAAAAATGTAGCCTACCACAGAAAGTATAGGGTAATTAACTACATTTGTTAGACTACCCTATGTCTTTGAAAAATAGTATTATTAGATACTTGAAAACACACCTCTTTGTGGTCTTTCTTAAGTATCCAAGCCTATCCAGGTATAAAAGCCCCGTGTCTATTTACATGGCTCGCACATAGCAGTGGACATGTGAGTGAAAGCGGATACCCTACTGTACCCAGAGAGGGTGGAGGATATCTAGGGGCCTTGAGAACCATCTAACTCAAGCCAGATACTCTGTCTACAGAGGTCTGTGTGCAGTGTTTGCCGTGCTAGAAAAAAGAACAATCTGCTCCTACCTTGCTCCTGCACGTAGTATGCCAAAAACAAATCAAGCTCCTTAACTGATACTGTGATATGATGTGGCTGGACACAAAGTGCTGGGTTTGTGCAATGTGGGGATTTCATGAGCCGCTCTCCATCGGTACTTTCCAAGGGGATGCCTTTGAACAGGATCACCATGACTAGATCCAGACGCCAGACTTTGTCTGCCTGTCGCAAGCAGTCGATTCTCCTAATCTTACCCTTCTGGTCGGGATTGGATAAGACACAGCACGGGTGCTTCTTGCCAGTCACGGTGAGCACAAAGTCCTCTCGATACTCCTGGCGAATATCTTTGCGCAGTTTGGCCAGGAGCCTGGATGCCCACTTCTGTTTGATTTCAGGCTTTTCACTGAGAAGCTCATCTTTGACTGCTCTTTCTTCATCCTTTGACATTCGCTTCTCATGCTTTTTAAAGTACTTGCGTTTTCGAGCCTGCAGGTTGAACCAAGTATAGGCAATTGCACGGACATGTGGAAGAAGTGCCTCGATGAATGGGTGAAATTCATCCTGCGAAAGACAGAGGGGTGAGGAAAAGATGTGCATAGTCAGTTTAATTTTAAAAGCTCAAAAAATAAGAAAATAAGACCACAATCCGTTTCCAATTCAGTACCAAAAGTTATACATGAAAATAACATTCTTTTCTTATTTAAAAATTATCAAAATAGCAGGACAAGAAGAAAGTAAAGTATGCCCAGCTGTCCCCTTTCCACCAAAATTCACAGGTCAATTCTCCCTCCTATAAAGAAAATAAGGTTTATATTTTGTATTACACTCTGGCCCCATCCCCCTTGTTTCCAACCCAATGCCATGCATTCTACATTCTTTAAAATATATGCAACTAACTTAGGTGCTTGGCACCTAATATAATATTTCAATATTTGATTGACCAACTAACACTATGCAGTACCATTTTACAAAGAACACAGTGAGATTTTTTTTTTTTAATCGGAGCAGAGCTGTTCAGAAGGCAGGAGCGATGCCACAGTTCATTTCTCTTCTCTGTGGCACAGAAACACAAAGCATATAGATGCTCAGTGTAATGCCACACAGTTCCCGCTTTTGGAGCATGCTCTCAGCAAGAGGCTGCTGGTGGCACAAAGAGCATGCGCCATTAAACTTGATCCATTTTCTTATCAAACGTCCAACATTCCAACACTGAAACAGCACCATTCCAAGAGTGGTAACTAGAGAAACCAGTATACAGTGAGGGAAAGTGGGCAAAGGACATAGCTCGTTGTATCTGTGTCCTGAACAGAAGGTTTCCATACTTTGAGCAGTGCATTCTCTCCCCACACTACCAACGCCAGCTCCCAACACACACACACTTGCACTCTTGTGCTTTCTCACATACACTCTTGCATTTTTAAATAGAAGTTTTCAAACTTGAAAACAAAAATTACATGAATGTTCTTCCAGCAGCTTCCCTATAGAATATGCAGCCCCACAGAGTCCGTTAATTTGTTCACCGATCACATGAGTATAGCAATTATTCTAAACCTCTTAAAAATCAATCTGAGGTGAACAATGAAAAATGGCAACTTGGCACCAACTTTACATTCTTTGTGTCTCTGCATGCTGTGGTGGGGTGACACCAGGAGTGCACTGCTGGTCAGTTACTGCTTTTGTGGAATCTATACAATTCATTTGCCATGTAGATGAATTATCAGCTAGAACTGTGGGTGCATATATGCACGTGCATGTGAATTCGCAGGTACATATACTATTGAGTACCAATATTTTGAATTAAGTAGTTTACCTTTAGGCTCCTGCATTTTTCCTGCCTGTTTCATCCAAGCCTTTTTTTAAAGGACGGGATCAGTGAGGAATGGTGGATAATCTTTACCTACAGATATTTCAAGTCACTTCCCAGTGCAGTCAGTTTCATTACTTCCTGATTTAGGTAAAACCTGTCTTAAAAGCTTACGCCTATTACTGTTCAAAGAGAAAGAGCTTAACGTCCAGTGCATGCACACCGTATGTATGCAATAAGCCAAGATTTCAAGCAAATGAGAACTTCCACCACCACTTTTCTGACCATATTGACTATATT
Organism: Chlorocebus sabaeus; assembly: GCF_047675955.1. NCBI lineage: Eukaryota > Metazoa > Chordata > Mammalia > Primates > Cercopithecidae > Chlorocebus > Chlorocebus sabaeus. The sequence goes on from NC_132915.1 coordinate 43,670,491, forward strand.
GTCAGCCCAACTACAAAATAACTCTCTCTGATTGTATCCCAAGTTAGAATTTACATACTCATGTTAATCACCCTGAACTACGTGGAATAGATTATGTTTAACAGAAGACTAACTAATTCCATTAGGTAAATATGATGAAAGTACAACTAATGACTCTTTAACAAAGAAGGTGTCAAAAAAAATCCAATATAGATATGAATGTATTTTTAAGAAGAAATTCAAAGTTTTAATGCTACAGACTGCAACATGTTAGCTGTTTGTACTTCAGATATGGAAGGAGTACATGTCCCATCCAATCAATAATGTAGTTATCAAAAGCGTTCTAACATTGCTGTAAGTGTTCCTTCACCAGGATAAGTATGAATCAAAATTTTATAACAATACAGAATGCTGATGATTACATCACAGCATGAGGCATAACCAAATGCCATAGAGGAAATCATTAAACCGATCAGTAGTTTCCAGCAGAGATTTGAACAATTCAGTTACTATGCGAGCACATTAAACTAGGCCATGGAAAGAGTTAAACCACAATCTGTTCTTTGTGTGGGAAGGCAGCCCTGCTCACAGCAACCACATCCCATGATAAGACCTCCCTATCTCCATACACTTTCTGATGCCATGCTTTTAGCTTTCACTGTAACTACAAAAACTTTGTTTATCCCCTTTAGGAATATATGCAAAAAGAAAGCCTGCTCAAGGAAATGCGGACTTAAATGTGCTTTGGAAACTCACTTCCTATAATCTTTTACTATGATTTATTGATATGACTAAAAAACACACATATATGCACCCATAAACTAAAACCTTGAGAATGTAAAGAGCACATGAGGTGGAGTGGGTGGGCTTTGCCTCACTCATTCTACCCTTGCTATGCTTTTAAAAATGCAATATTATGTAACAAATATTAAGCCATGTGGTAACACGTAGTACTTATGTCCTTAAGTACTATGTTCAATGACATTTCATTTTCTTATAAAGACATCACAGTTTTGATCAAATTTGTTTGTTTCAATATTTGATTATAAACATAATCTATCATGCAAGAAAGCTCAAAATTTTAATGAGTTATTTTAAACAACCAAAATCCAAATTTGAAGGTTGAATTTGAAAATTCTTAGCAAATGCATACAATTTTTAAACGTTCCTTTGAGTCTGCTGTCAATGCTGCCAAATATTGTTTTAAAACATGCTTTCTTTGAGAAAAGTAGCAAACTTTCTCAGGCTGCCAATTTGCCTTATGATATTGTTCAGGGTTTCACTATTATGTGAATTCAAGTGAAGCACTTATTTGACAAGGGGACATATCCTCCAAAAATGACTGTAAATTGAGGTTTGCTATAAGTCACATACATTTCTGTATTAACACGCCTAAATGTCATCTCCCAAGTGTGACTGTTTCCTAATGCTGAGTAGCACTAGAGTCTTAAAGATTATGAGTGACATGAATATGGAACATAGTAACTGTCCTGATACAAAAATGTTTTTTAAAAAGGTGATTAAGGTTTTCAAATATCCTAACTAGCAGTGGATTATTACAATAATATTAAGCAATTATAAAATTTTTTTAAAAAGCAAAACATGTAAGTGATTTAAAATCAAACAACTGTATACAAAAGTAATATGCAACTTTGCTCTTTCAGAATTTTTAGTAAAACGCATTGATGTTCAGTAATTCTCTTTTAAAACTTCCCTTAGTTGAACTAAATTGACAAAGTAAATAAAAAAGTTACAAATTTCAGATATAAAAGTAAAGAGTCTTAATTCCACCAGGAATATTTATTTTTCTTCCGCTTCCATGAAAGGAATGGATAATTAGACCAACATAGAGGTAGAAGAGTAAATACTAGGTGTTCTTGGCGCATTGCTATATAACAATAAATCATGCAAAAAAATGTACCTAAAGAACTTAAAAGCAATGAAAGAAAAATATATTTAATGCCATCATGCCAATTGAAAGTTATATTATTAATGGTTTACACATTATTTTTAAACAAATATTAAATCATATGATAGCTCTTAATTTTTCTTTTATATCTGATTTATACTGGTGTATAAATATTGGTTATTGATGTGCTGATTCTGTAGCATATCATTTTGCTAAACATAACATTTAATGGTAAGTCCTTTTTTTTCTAAACCCTAGATACATTATTCCAACAACTGAGATACTTTTAAAAGTTTATAACCAATTAAGAATGATACTCTATTTTGCAATTTACATGTCCTGAGACATGCTGTGCTACATACAGCTACTAGGCTCTTGTGATACAAAACCACTGATCTGATACAAAAGTAACACTATTAATGTGGCCTCACTTTTATAACACCTACATTACCTGCAAAGTCACATGGAGCTTAGTGAAGTGAGAATTCTTAAGCTAAAATACCTTCCCTGATATAGGCCTTGTATACATAAGCCTAGATTTATATTATTAAAATAGTAGAGGATATTAGTCATCACAAGTTATTGTTGTTAAGTATGTATCTTTGAATACTAATGTGATAACTGAATGATTATGCTGTATATGATCCCAACATTCCATATGTCTCGATGCTGCAATATTATTTTTAACTTACACAAATTAAGATAAAACTAGTGACTTTTCAATACATATTTGGAGGAGACTAAAAATGCAATGTAATTGCTAGCAATGTTTCTGAAAAGCTGATGCTAGAAATATAGAGAAATGCACAATTACTCAGTCTTTTACAGGTGAGAATAAGTGATGCTATACTCTGTAAGTGAAAATCTTGCTTTGATTTGTTTTACTTGATCACAGTGTAAAAATTATATCAAGTTAACACAGCTTATCAGAAAGAGAGAAAAATATATCCGGTTGATGGGTAATATTAATGGTAACTTTTACAACTAGAGGCAATTCGTTATACCTGAAACAGTTTCATCATATTTATTGGCTATTATCATTCATGGTTTTTAAAATACAAATAGCTCAGCAACTCATTTTTCCAGTTTTGTTAAATTAAAGTGCATGTTTACTTGCTGAAAATAGCCATATCTAAGTTAATCATACTCAGATGCCAAACAAAATATAAACAATAAAAAATGTGTCAGCCAAAAAGCTACAGGACTGTATCCAATCACTGAATAAGCCTTATCATTGTTTTCATCTTCATTCACAATTTATGAATGCCTCAGTCCTTTTGAATCACAATGGCTTCTAATTGTCATACAATTGAAATCTTAATTATTTGTCCATTAAAAAATGCATCATCGTGATATTAGGTATTTTTAAAATTTTAACACGCCCAAGACTGGCTGACACTTCTTTAAATTATTAGTTTTTATGGCAATGTCAAAGAAAATGGTTATCAATTACCAACGGTGACACATCTTCCTAAAAGCTGAAATAAGCTGCCACATACCTTTAGAGGTTTAAAATACTGCCTCAAATAACAGTTCTGGGTTAAGATATTTTAGCTACTTCGTCAGTTGTGAGTTTCCTGGGCAGCGATGAAAACTGCCCCCAGGTAAGTCTGTCAGATCTCGCCACTTTTCTATTTGACCGTCTGGCTTAAAGTGATACAAATCGTGTTTTTAAAAAGTATAAAACCAGTGTTTTATTTCATAACATTATTCCTAAGGTCTTAGGACAATTCTCAAAGTAGAAAAAAATGACCTTACTTTTACCAGCATTACTTAAAATGCCTTACGAGCTACGCCCAAATATCGTCAAATGAACAGGTTTCCACAAAATGAACACGTTCTAAAACTCCTTAACAATCACCAAGACCAACTAACTCGTGTCAACGTAAATATTGCCTTTGTGGTGCGGTCACTGGAAACCCCAAAGTGCAGCGGGTCACTATGGACCAGGGTTTCAGATCCCCAAATAAAGCAAAGGAATGGGTCCCCGGACCACAACCTCCGACTCGCTTCGTCGCCCGCCCACCGCCTGCAGCAGTGTCCAGCGGCGCCCACACAGACTCGAGCTACAGTCCCCTAGCCCAAGTTCACTGGCTGTTTTTAAAAGCTCAGTCCTCCAAAGCCCGAGTCCACCTAAGTGCGCAAGCTGCCGAGAGGGGCTGCGGGCACCCCGGGCGGGGATGCCGCACCACAACGGGCACTTGGGGGGCCGCACTGGGCCTCGCACTTACAGATCCCGGCCCTGCCCACCCCCGGAGGCCTTGCCCGGCCCAGCGTCCGCGCTCCATGCCCAGGGCGCGGGGCTGGGCGCTCGCAGTGGCCGTGGGCGAGGGACCGCTCTCCGGCTCCCACGCCGCCCCGCGACGCCTGCTGTAACTCCAGGCCACTTCTTCCAGGGACGGGGATGTGCGGAGGTTAACTCAAGCCGTTAATTGTCCGCAACAAAACAAAACAAAGGCATTTCGGGGCAGAGAGAAAGCTCGAGAAAGCGACCGAGACATGTACCTGAGTGAGACAGATGGGAGAATACATCATGACTTCGCCTTAAAACGCACTTTCCCGGAGATGCCCAAGAAAATCTTCGAGAAGCAAGAATTTCATCTATTCATTTTACAGTCATCTGAGCCCCGCGATGCGATCAATCAGGACGGGGCTCTGCGCTGGATCACCGCAACTTCACAACAAACCCAGTCCTCCTTAAATAGCCAAAGATTCAAGTTCACTCGGCGTGCTAGATTTCCAGGGGTGAAATCCAATCTACACTTTTAACCCTCTTGCAGTCCGAGCGCGCTGGCCGTGCTTGCCGAGGCCGCCGCCGCCGCCGGTGTTGGCTGCTTTTCGCCTGGGTTTGGGAATTTGTTTTCTATTTTGCAGTTGTTGTTGTTGTTGGGGGGTAGGGGGTGCACGAAGGTTCGGTGTGGGTTGGATTGGGGTGGTGGTTGGTGGTAAAATGCTTTTTCAAAAAAGGCGGGGAGGGGGGCGCAGGAGGGCGGGCGGGCGGGAGAGCGGGGAGAATGTGTCACCGCGCTGGGAAAGTTCAAGGTTACAGCCCCAAGCACTGCGGCAGGATCCCGGAGTGGTGATCGCAGGCGAAACTTTGCCGCGAGCCGACCATGTGTGTGCGCGAGGGGCAGCGTGAGCGAGTGCGCGCGGGTGGCGGAGCGCGCGCGGGAGAGGGCCGGGGTGGGGGCGGGGTGGGGTGGGGGAGAAGGGAGAGGCCGGGGTGAGGGAGGGGGCGCGAGCGCTGATCTCCGGGGCGGAGAAGGCTCGCGGCGCGTGGTCCCCGGCTGCAGCCGCCGCCGCTGCCGCCCGCACCGGGTCTTCGGCGCCCGGCTGCCCGCCCGCCCACCTCGCCCCGCGTCTGACCCGGCCGAGCGTGGAGGCTGCTGTTGCCGCCGCTGCCCAGAGCCCAGGGGTATCAAAACGATCTCCTGAAAAATTCCAAACGATAAATCCCGCTCTACCGCTCGGCTCCAAACTCCTCTCTTTTCTGCTCTGAGCTCTTTTTTTTCCCTCCCTCTCTTGCTTTCTTTCGTTGCAAAACTTGGAAGTTGAAAAATTCACCGGTTCCACCCTCTGGACCCTGCTCGAGCTCTCTCCAAATCAGACTTAAGGATTGTTTTATTATTTAATTACACAATCATCGCTTTACTCCTCCTCCTGCAAACGCGCATTCCTTTTGCACCAGCCTCTCCACACCCCCCGCCCCCCACCTTCCTCCTCCTCCTCCTCCTCCTTCTCCTTCTCTCCCCCCCACCTCTCCCTCATTTGTTAAAGGTATCCTACCGGTGCCACAGAAACATGACTTTTTTTTTCCAAAATAGCTCTTCTTTCCGCTGCCCTCCCCACACCGGCACACACATACACACCCCCGAAAACCCGCCCTGGAAGAGGTATTTCGGTGCTCGCTGCGGACTCTTTAAGCCGCAGGAACATCCGAGTGGGAGAAGCACTGAACCGGTCTGAGCCCTAGAAAGGAACGAGTGGAAAATTCCCTCACACCCAGGCCGCCCCCGGGCCGGGGCTGGGGCGCCGACACTCGAACCCGGGGCGGGCTCAGTCCGCAGAGCCTGCGGCTGCAGGGAAGAAGGGGAAGCGGGAGCAGGCGGGGGCCTGAGCGAACTTGGGCCCAAGTAGTTGGGGCGCGCCGGCGCGGACCTGGGGGGCGCGGCGCCCAGCCCCCGACGGCCCCGCCCGGAGTCCGAGTTCGCGGGTAGGGAGGAGGTGCGGGGTCGTCCCGGGTCTCCCCACCACGGGCCCGCGCCCGAGGCAGTCGCGGCGTGCGGCGCTTCGCCGCGGTTTGCCGCCCTCTTCGGGGGTGCCCCGTGCACGTGGCCTCACTCTGAGCGGGAGGACCCGGCCGAGCCGCCGCCGCCTCCTGCTCCCTCCTCCTCCTCCCAGCGCCAGGCTTCGCTCTCCTCCTCCTCCTCCTGCAGTCCCGCTGGCTGGCTCCCAATCCCCACCCCCCGGGGCCCGGGGCGCCGGCGGAAAGCGTCTCCCTACCCGCCCGGGTGCAAGCGGGGCGGGGCCGCGGCGCGCCCGGGGCTGCGGGGCGGGCTGGCGGGCCGGCGGGCGCGCGCGCGCGCGCACGCCGGGTGCGTGTGCCGCTGCAGCCCTCCAGAGGCGGCCGGCCCGGAGCCGCTCGGCGCCCGCGCCGGCTCCCCACCGCGGCGCTGCCCCGCCCCCACCCCGCCTCCAGTGCAGGCTCCGAGTGAATGAACTTGATTCCGGGGATTTTGAAGGAGGCGGTTCGCCTTGCACCCTTTCTGCAACCCCCCCCCACACACACACATACACACACCGCCCCCCCAAATCCGGTTTTCTGCTTGGGGTGGATGGGGAAGAGGTGGAAGCAAAGGCCGCCCAGACAATGGAGGGAGGAAAAGTGAGCGCCTGGGGCTCCGAGTCTACCTAGCTGGGGGCTGCGGGGGCGCTGGGGCTACCGGGTCCTCGCGGGTCCATCCCCAGGGCGGGGCCGCCCCGCTTCCACGGGTACTGCTGGGGCGCTTTGAGGCTCGCCCCTGATTGCCCTGTCCTTTTTCCACCGCTTGCCAGCTCTTGATTTGTCCCCTCAACTTTAGCCCCTCACACTCCCTCTGGTTTCTGCCCACCGTCCCCTCTTCCTTCCCCCAGCGGACCTGGAGGAACCAGTGACTTTTTCCTTCACCAAGCGGGAGTTATCCACATCAAGCATTTCACAACGACACATCAAGAAAAGTAGGCAGGTTCAAGTCAACCATGAAATGGTCACTTTTTAACCCCGTCCTGTCCTCATTAGGGAAATGCTCAAACACAGTCCGTTTTCAAAGAGCGCTCTTAATGAGGCGAGCTTGCCAAGTTTACCAGCTGCAGCCCCCGAAAACCCAGAGCCCAAAGAAGAAAGGCGCTGGGGGGTGGGGAGTTCGGGAGGCCGGGGAGGGGGTGCTGCTGGGGCTAGGGAAACAGGTAAAGTCGAGGAAATCGCGCGGACCCCTGCGAGTTAACCCTTTCGGCCACACGCTCTGGGAGCGGCCTTCCTGCGGTCCCCGCCCCTGCCCCGGCAAATCCTGGAGTCAGCGTTCTGACAACGTTAGTTTCCTTTGTGCGGGTCATTTCTTCTTTTTGAAAAGCTGTGATAAAGTTGGCAGTCTTTATGGATGAAAGAAATGAAGTGACAGTCAGGTTAATCCAGCAAATACTCATTTATCTCAGAAATTTTAGGCAACCTCATCTTACACACACACAAACCACCAGCACGAAAGCATCACTTTGTATTGCACATTACACTGCATCCCTTTTCTCACCCTCACCAGATTCTGAGGGGAGGAGGCGGGGAAGCTCTACTGATAATACCAGCTTTAACTACTGGAGTTTCCCTTTGAACAAATATTCAATTTAACTGGAGTTAATTTACCATAAAAGACATTCCCCTTGGCAGGAATGCACTAATGTCCTTGAACACACCTCTTTGAATGCCTGGACTCTCACAGAAGCCATTATTTCGGGGTCTCTTTAAAAATCGAGCGCCCATCTCTCCTTCTCTCCCTCCCTCTCTTCATCCCTCCCTCCTCACCACACCACCCCCAGTGAAATCCTGGCACCCAGAGAGCACTCCTTTCAGCCTGAGAGCCCAGAACCAGCCGTTGTCCCCTGGCAAAAAGAGGCCCAGTGCTGAGCCCTGGGCAAGTGTCTCCCGACATCGCCACCCCTCCTCCCTTTATTAGTTTCCCTTCCCAACAGAAACCATCTCCTTCTGCCACCAAAACTAGGTTGCATCCAAAAGTTTTTCACAAGCTTAAAAAAGAAAGAGGAAAAATTGACAAGTATTACACAGAAGAGCCCACAAAAGCTTCAGCAGCACCAGGGGCGAAGAAGCAGCATCAGACCCAGGTAAGTCCCCAGAGAAGTGAAGATGTCTGGGGCCTCCCAGGCCCATCACTTAGGGGTTCAAATCTCTTTCCATTGCCCCACGTTTAAGGGTGCTTATGGCTGGTTGCACTTTGATGACCATGGAGGATGCTTGATAGTTTTTGCTTTTGATTTGTCTCCCAGAAAAAAGAAAATGAGATGGGAATATGGTGAGGCGAGGAAAACCAAAAAGGAATGAAGAGTGAGCAACAGAGACTTCCTGAAAAAGAAGGTTTATGGGGGTGCTCAGTTTCTATGGCTTTGACTGTCTTCTCTGGCCTTGCAGCTATGTGGAGAATGGCTGACACCCCCCAAAACACTGCTGCTTGTCCAGCCAATGCCAAGGTCATTGCAGGCCTTCCTTGAAAGAACTCTAGGGAAGGGAATCCTTTGGAAAGAGGGGCTGGTGGATTTGGTTGCATGGGACACCTGGCTTCTCTTAGCACAACACTTGTCCACCACCTTTGGTTTGAAAATCTCAGTCTTTTAAATCTGAGGTAGAAGGAGGAACTGAGAGAGTGCATGTATTATATTCACTTTCCCTTTTTTGTAGCACGTCTGTGTCATGGTATTAAGAGTGGAAATATCTCTGAAAAGCTTCTGATAGTATCAAAGTGGGCCAAACACTTCTCAAACTTTGGTACTTACCACTCCTAAACTCCATCTCTCCCTCCTACACTGAGAGGGTTAAAAGCACTGGTGTGACAGGCCACTTTCATTCACCCCAAAACCTGGCTAAGGAGGTAAAGTGAATGATTCTCTCAGCAACAGGAAACTCTGTTATTTCATTATTCTTAAAGATCTCCTCACTAGATCTCCTTGCTACCTTATAAGGGGGGAAAAAAGTTTCCTTTCTAACTAACAGAAAGTTTATTGATTTCTAAATAGAATGCCAGTGCTTCAGCTCACTGGATTTTTCAAAACCCAGTTGTATATTTGAAATAAGCAATGCTACCACATTTGAGCCTTTCACTACAGATCTCCAGAGAGGAGCTTGACATCTCAAGTATCTAATATTGTTTTTCTTTTAACCATTTCCTTCCTAAAGAAACTGCAGCGACAGGTTGCAAATCCTGGGCAGTTTCATGAAAGATTTCTTGGAGCTTAACAAAGCTGTCATTTCCAATACACCCGATGACTTGTTTTTTTTTTAGCTCTTGCATGTGATTTGCAAGAAGGTTCAACAGTTCCACACACCCTGGCTGCATCGCCAATATCAATATTTAAAAACTAAATACGAAAGAGACAGATGACCTCCTGACCCCAGAAAGCAGGCCTGCAAAACTGCAAGTATCTATTACACCATGCCCAGGGATCTTTCCTTTTTCCAAATGAACCATAAAAATCATACATGTGTACTCTGGAAAACACAAATTTATATCCACAAGGAGAAACACCAAAAATCCACTCATAAATGCAGATATAAACAACCAACAAGTATTGAAAGTGCCTGTACTTGATGAGAATTGCAAAATCAATTTTACCAGCTCAGGTAATCAAATTACTCAGCTCTTAAACTACTCCTGAGGACTACTACTACTGTCTACTACTCTTAAACAAAAAACAAAATCATACCCAGCCCTTAAAGTACTACTGTCAAATTAGGGAAGTAATTTTTTCCCCACCAGAGAATTCACAACTGGTTAGTTTCCCCACGCCCATTGCTAGCCCTTTGCCTTTCACTGAAATGAATAAATAAATATTCTTGGACCTTTTTCTCCTCCTCTGGGAGCTGTTTGGTGTCCCCTGAGGACAAAAGTAAATGAGAAAAATGATGTTGTTAATATCACTTCTACTCCACTCTACTCCACTGTTTAAAAAAAAAAAAAAGTGTCCCACTAAGTGTGTCTATATTTCTAGCATATTTACAAGTTATAATACAGTTCTGATCTCAACACCACCTGGGCCAGTTTCCTCCATTAAGATTAGCCGGTTTTCACTTCTCAACAGAGATGAGGCCAGTTCATCAACAGAGATTCCCAACATTGGAAGACATTTGCTCCACAGATTACAGAGTCAGCAGTTGCCCTGTAACTTTTGCACGATGTATTTTAAACTTTGAAAATAGAGGTAATAGTTGCCTCGCTTCATCCACAATGTTAACAAAGGTTCCATATACTCTCTCACACAATGTCTCTTGTCTGCTGATATTGAGAGTTGCAGTTACTGCTCTTTTTCAAAACAGCTGACCTATAAAGTAAAACTATATGATCATTTTATTTCTACATGTAAACTGGCTTCTATTACCCATATACACATGCCTTGTAACATAGGAAAACAGATGAAGACAGGTATAGAAAGCTCTGTCCAAAATGGCTAAGTAGTCTTTACATTCTATATTAAGTATAAAAAGTGCATGGCAGAACAACTCAAACTTTCTGCACCCCTTTCTCTCATTTCTTCTTTAAAAACTGCATAACAATGCATAAACAACAGAATTTCAAAATCAAAACAATGCATAACAGAATTGTGCATTTTAATTTTCAAATTAAAATTTAAGAAACAATTACATAATTACAATGAAAAAATACAAACAATTGGGCCTAAACAAAATATATGTTCAGTAAACTTTATCTCTGAATGTATCTGAAATTTTAACTATACAAGCCAATGAATCTCAAAGCAGTAATATCAAATTGTGTAATGTCAAAAACTCCAAAAACAAAGTTACAGATGTTCATGACATCACATTCACTCAAAATTATGCTGCTGTTCAGTCTGACCATATTAAAATTAAATGGATGCCTATGTCTGCTAAAGAATAAAAATTTATTTTGGACCTCAAACAATGAAACTGTCACCATTTATTATATGGAACACTCAGCTAATCAATTTCCTATTAAAATAGCTTTCAACAATACTTGGCTTTAAAATTCATCAGGGCCAGTAAAAATGTTTTCCCAGTGCACAAGAATGCAGTCCCAACCACCGATGATAATTACCGTTCTAATAATTTTATTGCCCAAGCACTTTTTCCTGTGTTCCTCATCACTTAGGCAGGAATCTGTAGTATATTGCATCAGTGAGTTGGAGTGCTTGACCTTTGCCCACATATGATTTAATAGGGACTTTTCAGCGCTAGAGCTTTCTCCATCTCTCATACCATTAAATGAAAACATCAAACCTCAAATGTAAAACTGGAAACCACAGCGTTTTGTGTTTCACAAACTCTTCGCAGTTTTTACTTAGGATGCTTAAAGGTCAGTTTCTTTGACTCACAATGCTTTTCTTCATATCGTAAATGCACTGGAAAGTCACACTAATTCTGATTTTGATTAAATCTTGAACTCCTCAGTCATATACACACATACACTCTGCTTATTTACACGTGCATTCTTTTCTAACCACATAAGCATGTGTATGTGACTTTCTGGACTTACTCCATTTTAGGGCTGATTTAAATGTCTGTTCAAGTGTGGGATCAAAAGTTAACTTTTTCCCACCTATTGGAAGTTAAAGTTACAAGGATGGTGCTATAAGATCCATTCAAAGAAAGTCAGAGTTAATCTTGTGTATTTTGGCGCCTTTTCCCTGCCAGCTACTGTACTGGGGGGGGGGAATACTTGGAGATCTTGTCTGTCCCGTCTCAAGTTCAATGGCAGTTCTTCCAACCCGAGCAGAAGATGGCCATGTTCACAGCCCTAATAATAATTCTGATCACGCCACTTCAGCATCTTGTGTCAAAGTCGAAACTGGCTTCCCCGCCCCCTTCAACCTGAAAGCTGCCAAGTCCTCACACACTTCACATTCAACCACAACTTAATGGATGGGATATTGTGCATTAAAATGTGTCCCAGACGTACCGGCGAAAAGAGGACACGGGGAACGAGAGATAGAGACACACACAGACTTAGGCAGAGGAAAAAAATCTGCAGCAAAAATAGCGGGGTTGCAGGGGGAAGTATTAACAGGAGTGTAAAGAAATCCATCATAATCTGTTGTAAAAAGTTGGTGGGGGGTGCGGAAGAAAGGCTAACAATACGATGCCACAAATTCAGGGACGAGGGATGGGAATTAGGACTAAACTTTAGAATGAATACTGATTTTAAACATTCCAACACACCAATCAGAGTTAAATAGTACTTCTTTCACTTAAAAATGTATTTTTAAATGAGAATATCTGAATTAAAAGGGAGAAAAGAATGCTTCAAGAGGAGAGAATGGCCTACAAGGTAGAACTAAAGTACCATTTGAACAGTAATTTTTTTCCACCACTGAGGGGAGAGGGGGATAAAGTAGAGAGTTAACGCAGAAAAAAATGGTAGATTCTGCACCGTTTGGACTCACAATGTTACTCACTGATTTCCACCATGAGTGTGTCACATGTACTAAAGTTGCCAATGCTAAATAATAAGAATACATATTTGCAAATTAGTTCTGCAAATGCAGCACTATAGCTCACAACCTGTAAAGCAGAAATGACATTTAGGAAAGGGGTAAAACAGCCACTTTGCAATCCACAAACAGGAAGAGAAAAACTGTGCCAGGGGTAGGAGGGGGTGCAAGGAACGAATAAAAGAAGCAAACAAAACCCATCATTTCAAAGCCACATACCATCGCACTGTATTGCATTAAATAAAAGAGATCTTGAGTCTGTAACAGAACCCTGGGCCGCTGACTTGACGTGTCTCAGGTACAGATTTGTGGATTTTCTCAGGGGTTGTTTTGGTGTCGCTTTTTGTTTAGTTTAAAAAAAAAAAAAAAAAGCAAATCCGGGAGTAGTCTTATATATTTTTTAATTGTAATTTCTGCACTGCCACAATTCTTGACCCGAGAAGAAAAGGCGGTCAAAGTCAAGTTTAAAAGCAGGCAGCCCTTCGGTCTGTCTGGATTTCCAGCTTTCTTTCCTCTCCCTTGCAGAAGGCTGTTTCTCGTGGTTGACTTGAACGCCGTCCAGGATGGTGTGTGTGTGTCCGCCCGCGTGTGCGTGTGTGCATGTGTGTGTGTGTTTGATGGGTTTTATTGTTGTTTTAGCGAGGCTCCTCCAGGAGTGGAGGCTGCGCCGGTCAGATGCAGCCGGCACGGCCCCGGGGTCGCGCGATCGCCCCTTCCCCGCCCTCGAATTGGCCTGGCCCGCGGCGGGGCTGCCCCGGAACCGCCACCCAGCAGCGCACCCTTCCGTGCCCGGCCCGCGCTCCTCCTTGCAGTCGCCGCTCTGGCTTTCTCTTTCTCCGGCTCGCGGCCCGCCCCGCCCCGCCCCACCCTACCCCGGCCGGCCTGGGCGCGCGGGAAGCGCGGCTCTTCGCTTCCGCCTGGCGGCGGGAAGGAAACCGAAAGGAGGAGCCGGGGGCGGGCACGCCGCGATGCATATTCATCAGGGCGCCCGAGGCCGGGGAGGCGGGAGCGGGCCCGAGTGGGTGTGGCGGCCTGCGCCGCGCGGCGCCCCTCGCGAGCGTGGGGGCGTGCGTGGGTGGTCGTGGGGGTTTGGTCTTTGTGCGGCCGCGTGGGGCCGGAGAGCGGCGAGGGCGTGACCGTCTCGGGGGCTGCTGCCCGGGCTCCCGGCGCCTTTGTGCTCCCGTACTGTGTGTCTGCGGCGCGCCACGGGCGTGGGGCCCCTCGCGGGCCTTCTGGAGCGAGAACCCGGCCGAAAACGCCGCGCAAAGACTCTAAAACAACAATAATGATAAAGAGTAAGGAATTGCTGTTACTTCCTCACTTCCCGCCACGTTGCTGGCTTTAACTTCGCCAGGCCACTTTTGTTTCCGTGTAAGAGGACTCCCGAAATATTCCTGGCTGTGCAGCGTTATCATTAAAGCAAAAAGACCAAAAAGAGCGCACTTTGACTTATAGGTAGTCACGCGAATATCAAAAAAATAGATCAGTAATTTAGAAGTGGGTGAAACAACCAACACCAAAGAGATAAACAACCCCGGAGTTCCCAGAAGTAAACACTCTAGAGGAGATTGGATAGTGAGTTAATGTTCATAAAGAAAGCAGTTTTGATCAGCATTCTGGAAACATATATGTGGGGGGATTTTTTTTCTTAGTTTCTGAGTAATCCAATTCTCTTCATGTTAAGTATCTGTAGTTATGTGGGGAAATAATGTTTAACAGTTGAAGTTGTTATGCAAGTATTAAAAGTAAAAATATAACACTAGCCCTAACATTTACTTAGTAGTAACCCACATACATTTAGAAAAGACTTTATTACAGTGATCCTGACTAATTATGTAATTGCACAACAGACTACAGTAGCTTCAGATATTCTCTAAAAACCCTGTTGAATTATGTGATTACCAGTGAGACTAGAATAGCTACCGATGAATTATTCTTATCTCTCTACTAAATGTGAACACGTCAGTATTTTAATCCCAATTATGTTTACCCTCAAAGTCTTAGAGAACTTAAACAACATAGTTCAGGTTCATACCTCCTGCGACACAGTATTTTTTTAAAAAGACATGGCCTCATTACAAAAAAAAGTTTTTTTCCCCTTATATATATACACACATCATGCGTATGTTTGCCTGTGTATGAATAATATACATAGCTATTTTCAGTGATAATAAGTGCAAAACTAAAAGTGAGATTGCCCAATTAGACCTTAGAAAATGCCCAACTTTAAAATAATTTGTTTAACTGCAAGTTTAACAGTTCCCAATTTCCCCTCCAAAAAAATTAGCACAGTATATATCTATGTAGCTATACAGCTTGGAGAAGGGGAATGAATGGACTGGGAGGGAGGGGATACACACATGTATCTCTCTCTATACTCAGCTGTAACTTCCGAAGGAAAATTAATTTTTAATGTCTATCTTGCTCCAAGTTATTTTAACCACTCAGCTAGTGTATCTATAACTCAGTCTCCCCACTCAGGTCAAGTGGGTGACAAACAGATCTGTTTTCATTCTAGGATTTCCAAATAGTAGTTTCATGGTCAAGTAAATCACATTTAGTACTGAGGAAACAAATATAAAATATAAAGATTCAATGCAGCTAAATAAAAAATGTAGAGTGAGAGGATAACACTTGACCAACCAAAGAATGATGGATATAGAAATAACTAACACTTACATGGGCAGTGTTATCAAATACTAAAACTTTTATGTAAGTGTACAACAGAGAGTCTTCTCTGTTATTATTTGAACTCCGCAGCAGAATTACCAATCCATCCCAACATCATTTCATGCAAAGGAGAAAGCACATTATGGAGAGAATCTAGATTTGTTTAGGAAATATTTTGAGACACAAAATAGGAAAAGGAACAGGGAAAGAAAGAGAAAAGTATTCCATTCTCATGATGACTTGGAGGAATCTAGAGTTTGTGTCACCTGTCAGAGAATTTCTATCTAAGCATATTATTTAGTCATAAAATGTACCATTGTGTGTCATGTTCAGGCTTTCATAGATTATCTTTTTTATTTACATGTCATTCGTTTCTTTTGACATGTGAAGCTTATAATAATACTTATTCCTATATCCATAATTCTTCTGTTGGTCAAATATGTACACCTATCACCATTAGATGATACCTAAGGTTTATAAAATAAGGAGACTGATTTTCAAGCATGTCTTATAGAAATTGGTCTTGCTAATTTTTAGTCACCTCAACGTGTTGTTGCTTCTGAATTTTTTAATTGGTAAATAGTTATGGTCTTTTCATCTACGTCGCCTGATTTTCTGGTTTTCATATTTTGCAATGTAAATAAATATGCAAAAAATGAGAAGTGTTTTAAAATAGATGCTCCTTTTTAAATGAAAATTATCTTGGTCGAAAGCATTTCTAAGAATATAATTAAGGTCCAGTATCTTTTTATATTAATCTTTTGTTATAAATTATAACTAATTATTCATTTTTTTAAAATAAGCACTGTCCAACACTAGTTAAGCATTTTGGGCCTCTGGCACTGAAGTGATTCCAATGTTTTTAAATGTCATTTTTTTCTGCCTTAAGTTGCAGGCACAATTCATTCCATGGAACTTACCAGAAGCTTCACAAGTACACTTGCACTTAAGACTTTTCTGGTTCTTCCTAAAGCCAATTAACTGGTAATGCAGTTTCTGTATGTTTTCTTCAAATTAAGAATTTTAAAAGTGTACTAGCAACATCTGTGTGTATTTATCTTTGAGAATAATCACTATATAATTATTTCTAAAAGGCCTGCATTATTACAATGCTTTATATCATAATTGAAGTAATTCTTCTACCCCATCTAAACCAGTAATTTTCAGTCATTACCCCAAAGGTGTTTATTTTGTCTTACTTTTCTATTTCTCAAAAATATAGAAAGTGTGTTTTAATTTCTATGATTTTTATATTATTAAAGGGTACACACTGATTTATTACATTTTTATATTTAATCCATTATTATACCAGAATTTGTGCAAATTTAATGTATGTAATAAAGATAGTGGCATATTTAGGATGTAATACTAAATAAAACATATACTATCTTTTAAAACAATTGGATGATATTGAAAAATAATATTTTTAGAATTTAAAAAATACATATTTTTGAATATGAACATATAAACACTTCTTTTAAAACAATTGGATAACTATTTTTAGAATTTAAAAATGAATATTGTATTTTTTAACATAAATTTGGAAAGATTCATATTTCTTATTGCCTCCAATAGTTTTAAATATTTTCTAGTTATATAAAAACAGGGAAGCTTAAATTAGGACATTTATAAAGTGCCAAATGTTGATGTTTTGTCAGATTTCAATAGATGAGAGCTGTCCCTGCACTAGTTTCATTAAGGAGAGGAGAGTGTATGTCTAGTGTATTGTCCTATAAGAGGAAAACCCAGGCATAAATAACAAATCATGTTAATAATTTGTATTTTTCATTGGTTGTAACAGTCTTTCGCTGTAAATCCTTATGCTTCTTATTTAGATATTGATGGTAAAAACAAATGCAATATAATTCCTACAAGACATAGTCGCCCATCATAAAGAATTATGTTTGTGGAAAAGACTTCAAGAAATTACAAGATAGGCATCTGCAGTGGAGTTGAAACACCACACTGCCCAGGACAGACACACTGGGTCATTTTCTAACCATTGAGAGTATGGGTAAAAAATAAATATACACATGCAGTGTTCCTTCTTTCACTAACTACATGCTGCACCTGTGCACACACAGATCTGATGACATCTGCTAACATAATAAATCTCAAGTGGTTTGTGGTGTCATCAAAAACCTGAGATGGTGGTATGGCTCATAGCCTTACCAACCCCAGGCTATGGCCTTGTTAAATTTCACAGGCTAAATAGAGACAGACTCAGACTTATTCCATGCACCAACCAGAGGTTTTCAAGAGCAGGTTAAAGTGGTTTACAGGGAAAAAAAAAAAAAAAAAAAAAAAAAGCCTGCAGTTATGACTCAATGTGTGAAAAATCTGCTCTCTGATTCAACAGTGGTAAATCCAGGATGCCTTCTAGCTTCAAAAAATAATGTTTATTGCAATTGTTATGAATTCTGAATTTGAAGTATCAACCATTTCTTAGCCTACTTATGTTTTTAAGACTTATAAAAATACTATGAGCAATTAATCTTCCTATCTTGCTTACTCACACTTTTGTGTAACTTTAGAATTTCAACCATCAAAATGCCCTTAAAAAGAAAACAATAAATTGGAATCAGTTTCAGCTATAATGATTAAATTGAGCATAAAAAAGCAAGTGTTTTCTGAAAAAATCTTCAGGATATTTTATGCCATATGTAAGGTTTCTGAAACAACAGAATTACTAAGGTATTTTTTTTAACCATTTTCAAAAAACAGAGGCATCTGGCAATCCAGAAATTAGTGAGGCAACAGGATGCACGAAAGCGCTAGACAGTCTACTGATCCTTCAGTATAGTCCTGGCAAAAGACCATCCTGCCTTTTGCTCAGTGGGTCCACGTTCAAAAGAAAGTCAATGTTAATTCCCCTGGATTCAAATCCTGTGGCCAAATGTCCCCAGTGTCACAGATTCCTGTTGGCATATCTAGAACATGTTGATATCATTTCAAATTGCCTGTTACTTAAAGAAGATCAATAACTATATTTTGTGTCTGTATTCCATAAGTAAGAAATTGTAGGTGCAGCCCAGGGAGTAGAAGAGGAATTCATTCCTACTACACACACACATTGCATGCTTAGCATGGGTCTGGACCTTGGGCTGGGTGCTGCCATAAAGGATAGATAGGTTTTTGAGGATCTCTGCACTCATAATATGAAGGCCTTCTCCTTTGTGCTAATATTTTCCTCCAAATTTGTTTAGAAAAGAGTAGCCTTCCCATGGGGTGTTTTGAAAACCTTCAAATAAACACTAAATAACAACCTGTGGTTTTCTGCTCACTGTGCAGGCAGCTGATGTGGGCTTGTAGAATGAAAATAGTGTTAATACAGAAACCAAAGAAAAATGTAATTAAGGATGATAAGTCAGCTGCCCTTCCCGTCCCACATCATCCAGTAAAACAAAAGAAACCAAACAAAACCCTCCTATAATATATTCAAAAGCCAAACTAACAAAGTTGGGAAAATTTTGATGCCATTATGGTTCATGATGTGAGAAATATTTTGCAAACAGAAGAAGAGAGAAAGGAGCAGTGGTAGATGGAAAAATTCAGGCACACAGAATTTACCTAGCATGCAACCAGTACTGCCTTCTTTTACCAACTTTTTATTCAGGATGATTGACAAGCAAATACAGAGGTCAGAATAGAAATACAAGTTTCAAGAACACACCTAACGTCACTGCCTCTCCCTTTTTCTCTTCATATCTGGCACCATCTGAATTGCTCCCCACCATTTTTTTCTGTTGTGATAAGGTCTTGCTCTGTCACCCAGCCTGGAGTGCAGTGGTGCTATCAGGGCTCACTATATCCTTGACCTCCAGACCCAAGGGATCCTCCCACCTCAGCCTCCTGAGTAACTGGGACCACAGGTGTGCACCACCATGCCTGGCTAATGTTTTATATTTTTTTGTAGAGATGGGATGGTACCCTGTTGCCTAGTCTGGTTTCAAACTCCTGGGCTCAAGTGATCTTCCTGTCTCGGTCTCCCAAAGTGCTAGGATTATAGGCGTGAGCCATGGCATGGAGCCCTGAGCTGCCCTCAACATATATATATATATATTTACCATTATCTCTAATTTTTTTTGGTTATGTGAACAATAGTAGAGGTACTTTAAATGAACAATTAGCAAGATAAAAAAGATATCCACCCACAGTCCCATCACCTAAAAAATTTGTTTCATGTGCATATATTTTGATCTCCTATCTGCTTATATATTATATATATATGATTGCATAATTATAATCTTTAAATATAATTTCATTTAAAAATTTTTCCACTTAATTTTCTATTTGCATTGTCGATATTAGTGAATGGTCACAAAATTGTGAAATTAGTGACAAATGGTCACAGAATTGTAAAGTTGTTAAAACTAAAAGAGACTTTTGAGACCTGCAGATAAGAGATTAAGAAACAAAAGTGGAACCATCTTTTGTTTGTTCCCTCCTAAATTTGTAATGTTGATATTGACTGTTAACATTTAAAATTTGGTATATTTTGTTGAAAAATCTAGATGTTTTGCTTTTTTTGAACAAGTGGAAGGTGAGACTTTTTGGGCGAGTGTTGCGCACATAACACCAATAGTTTGGAGTGGAGTAGCAACTGCCCCCTTCAGCTGGCGCTTGGTCTCCACAGTCCCCTTTTGCCCCTTCTTGTATCATACTGGCCTGCTTTCCTCACTTAGATTTCTGACTTGCTTTCTATACCCCTAAGTGTACAGTTCTTGATCTAGATCAAATGCTCTTCTTACAGATGAAAAACAAAGTTCAGAGAGGTAAAGTGACTTACTTATGACTGCTAAGCTAGTTAGTTGCAATGCCAGCATCCTAAAAGACACCTCCTGACTCTAAACAAGCTCTCTTCGTATTAATGTTTTTTTCAGAGCATGTGGGGAAGGGGCTTCTGTGTGCCAATATGCACAGTGTCACCATAACTACTGTGACCACAAGCTCCTTTATAGACTGAAACGTCCTAGGATAGCCACTCATCACCTTTTATGCTTCAGGTCATAATTAACATTTGATGTCTGCATGCCAGACCCCTGACCCCCCTGCAAATCCTGGGCCCACTCACAGTGACTCCTGGTCTTTCTCTTTTTCTTTTTCTTTTTCTTTTTTCCTTTTCTTTTTTTTTTTTTTTTTTTTTTTTTTTTTTTTTTTTTTGAGATGGAGGCTGGAGTGCAGTGGCGCTATCTCGGCTCACTGTAACCTCTGCCTCCCGGGTTCAAGCAATTCTTCTGCCTCAGCCCCCCGAGTAGCTGGGACTACAAGTGCGCACCACCACGCCTGGCCAATTTTTGTATTTTTAGTAGAGACTGAATTTCACCATATTGGCCAGGCTAGTCTCCAACTCCTGACCTCGTGATCTGCCCGCCTCGGCCTCCCAAAGTGCTGGGATTTTAGGCATGAGCCACTGCGCCCAGCCGTCTTTCTCTTATTACCCAGTAACAGGCCGGGCGCAGTGGTTCAAGCCTGTAATCCCAGCACTTTGGGAGGCCAAAGTGGGTGGATCACAAGGTCAGGAGATCAAGACCATCCTGGCTAACATGGTAAAACCCCGTCTCTACTAAAAATACAAAAAATTAGCTGGGCATGGGTCGTGGCATGGGCCTGTAGTCCCAGCTACTTGGGAAGCTGAGGCAGGAGAATCACTCGAACCCGGGAGGTGGAGGTTGAAATAAGCCGAGATCGCACCACTGTGCTCCAGCCTGGGCAACAGAGCAAGTCTCTGTCTCAAAAAACGAAACAAACAAAAAAAGAAACAAAACAAAATTAAAACAAAAAACTGTAACAGAATGCAAGTGAGGGAGGATGATCACTTTATGGGGATAACATCAAATCTGCTCTAATTGATAAAGGAAGTACCTAACTAAAAAGTTAAATACTTTATAATATTCTTATCTGACATACCTCAAAGAAATGTGATCACGTGCTAATACCCTAGTAGATAACCATCATCCTAAAAAATATAAAGATTCCATCTCTGTACAGAGACCATATTTTCCGATCACTAAATCAGAACACATGGTGCAACCAAGAACTGTTTTTAAAAATGATTTTAAGATTTTGAAAAGTTTTGCAAAAAGTTGTTTTAAAGGAAGTTTTTAACTATGTTTTAATAAATCCATTCTATGAAAATAACAAATGTATACCATCTATGATGATCCACGTCTGTTGTACAATTCTTAGAAATTTGCCTAGAAAATGGGATTTGGTGACAATCACTGCCATTTTATCATCATAAGCATCCTGTGTAGTTTGTACTTGCAGTGCTTTGTTTTTTTAGACAGAACACCCACTCTCTAGGTTTTGCTCCCAAATGGAGATAGACCTAAGGATGTACATAGAGCACCACAAAGTCAACACAGTGAATAATTGAGAAGCTCGTACATTATGTACACGTTGAGTCTACAATTACTCTCTTGGTGGGTGAAGAAGAGGTCCATATGCAATCAGTCTCCAGGCTCGTTCATAGATGTGATCTTAATGGCCCTTATTCTGATGAAAGCACCCTGTTAATTCGGCAAGCTCAGGCTATCTACTTCATACATAGGAGTCCAGCCCCTCTGTACTGAGTTTCCCCAAGGTCTAGATATGCAAGCTTTTTGGAGGGCATTTTAAGTGACTACCTCCAAGCTGGATCTTCTCTTCTGTGACCAATTTAGGCCAATGGCAGCACCTTAATTAAGCAAGACCTCCCTGGGGCAATGGTTTCTCCCAACTTTAGATTAAAAGTAATATCAAGGCAAGTGATACCATTTACTGAGGTCTCACTGTGCTTCCGCTCTGTGCTCAGTACTGTATGTCATCTAAGCTCTTTTAAAGATGAGGAACTGGAGGTTTGGAAAGACTGAGTAACCAATTGAAGGTCAGATTGTTCATGATCCAGGTCATTCTAATTCCCAAGCCCGTGGCCATAGCTTAATAGTTTATGCAGCAAGGACATGAAACTACTAAATGAGTGGGGCCCAGTCACAGGACTTGCCTTGGAGGCTTTCCACTATGCCTCAAAGCATTTTTATCACTCTTCTTTTGAAATTGCCTTTAAAACCCCAGGCACATTCTTTTAAATATTATCAGTGGGGTAGATCTTCCTCCTTTGAATGTGGATTTAAGTTTTGGATATAGCCAGGATTCATTCAATACCCTGTGGGGATTAAAGAACTTATCAAGCTGGGTAAACCAGTTTGGGTTGAAAATGAGGCATGACAATGTAAAAAGGTTATATTCATTCTCCAGTATGTTCTGAAAGTAATGGAATATAGGCTTTCAACTTGGACCTGGAGGCATTGACTTTTTGGGTTCAAATCCTGACTTAGCCACCAGAAGGTTATGTGACTCTGGACAAGGCAGGTAATGATTCTTAACCACGGTTCCCCTACCTTCGAAAATCATGCCTGCTTCAGTGTGGTTGTTTGGGGATCAAAATTTTTCATTTGTCAAAATATGTAGGACCGTTTCTGAAACATAGTCCTTTCTCAATAAATATTTTCTGAATCTATCAGATTATTACTTTTCTCTGTCCTTCTTCTTCAAATAGGGTGAGAGATGATAAACAAGAATAGATATGACTGCAAGCCTCTCTGAGTGCCGCTAGGCCTGTGATAGCATTTATTTGCAATTATAGTTTAAAAACCAAGAGGAACCCAGGCGCGGGCGTGGGCGCAGTGGCTCATGCCTGTAATCCCAGCACTCTGGCGGGTGGGTCACTTGAAGTCTGGAGTTAGAGACCAGCCTGGTCAACATGGTGAAACCCTGTCTCTACTGAAAATACAAACTAGCTGGGCGTGGTGGCGGCGCCTGTAGTCCCAGCTACTCTGGAGGCTGAAGCAGGAGAATCGCTTGAACCTGGAAGGCAGAGGTTGCAGTGAGCGGAGTTTGCACCACTGCACTCCAGCCTGGGCAAAAGAGTGAGACTCCATCAAAAAAAAAAAAAAAAAAAAAAACACACACACACACACACAGACACACACACACAGAGAAATCTCCCTAGCTCCTTGATGCCAAGAGAGATGGATTTAAAGTAGACTGTTTTACAGTTTGAAGTTTCTGGGGGAGAGTTTTATCTCAAGGTTACTTTTAGGTTCTTCGTAGAAAGGTAAGAAATTTAACAGCGTCTCAAGCAACTGCACCTTCATAAATATTTATGGAGCACCTCCCCTATGCCATGCCCTCTGCTCAAGGTGAGATGGGAGCAGTGAGGACAGGAGCAGTGTCCAAAAGGTGCTTTGGTAACAGGCATTGAATAATGCTGCCCAAATGCTAAGAATTGAGTACATATCAGAACCCACCAACACAAAGAGTGTCAGTCATCTATTGAAGAAGATGTTGTCACTTAATCAGACAACAAGGGGATGCCTGCTGTGCCCAGGAGATAGAGTATGAACAAAACCAGTGATATTCTAGTGTGGAGGAGAGAGACGGATGGGGAGTGGAAGGGGAAAATGAGGCGATAGCTAACAGAAACATAGAGCTTGTGTGCTGTTGTTCTGAGGCCATGAACTTGCCAGTCTGTTCAATGAGGTTGGAAGGGTGGTCTGATAATTCTAGAAGACTTGCAGGAAGGCTTTTATCAAAAGAAGGAAATGAGTGTGCAAACTTTTCTGTAGCCTAGAGTCAATCAGGGGTATTCAGGGGTATCTAGAGAGGAGAGGGGATGGAGCGGCCTCCAAGGAACGCTATTGTAGAGCTTTGGCAGCTGCTCTAGAACCACCTTGGTCACTTCTTGGCAGCTTTGAGAGATGTATGCCCTTTCAAGCTGGCTTATGTTCACTTTCACAACACTTATGAAGCACATTAACTCATTTGATCCTCCTAATAATTCTATATTACAGGTGTCATCTTGTCTCTGTTTTACAGATGAGAAGACTTGTGTGCATAGAGAATAAATAAATCACCCAAGGTCAATAGCTTGCAAGTATCAGAGGCAGGATTTGAACCTAGGAAATGTGGTTCTAGAGCCTTAGCTCTTAGCCATGAATTATATGCAGATTTTCTTCACCCCTCTTTCCTCATCCTCCTACTCAGTAGAGTGGCTTGTACCCACCCTTAAAATCTCTCCTCCTTTCCTTAGGGCTCATTCTAGGCCCTACAACTCCCTAATGGGGAGGCATATCGTGGGCACCTTTATAGCTCAACTACTCCACACTAAAGCCTGATCAAGACTTCGTCACTGAAAAGAAAAGAGTCACTTCAGCAGCCTTGGCCCAAGTCTTTGGATCCCTAAAGAATAAGACCCAAGTGACTGCCTTGTCTCTCTTCTTGTGCTTAAAAAAAGAAATTGTCATATGGTCATACCATTGATATTATATAAAACCAAAAAGAACAACCTTCTGTATAATGTGTATCTAGGAAAGTATACATTATGAGTGTATAGCTAAATGTATTTTTCATGTCACCACCATCCATATTAAGAAATGAAAAATTATTGGCAATGCAGAAACCATCTCCCAATCTCAACAAATTACTGGCCCTACTATTCTTCCCAAAGATAACCACTGTACTGATTTCTAACAATACAAACTTGTATTGCCTGGTTTTGAACTTTATGTAAGAAAAAGCATACAATATTTACTGTGTTGTCTGAATTATTTTGTTCAGCCTTTCATGTGACATTCCTCTCTGCTGTTGCAGGTAACAGTGTTTAGTTTTGTTTTTTCTGCATTGCAGTATGGAACTCTATTGTATGCATACAACACAGTTTATTCTATATCCAGCAAACCTTGGGTTGTTTCCAGTTTGAGGCCAATATAAATAATGGAGATATGAACACTGTCTACATGTTTTCTGTTATACATACATATGCATTATTTTGGGGTATAAGACTATGAGTAGAATTTCTGGGTTATAAAGTATGCCTGTGATAAATTTTGGTAGACAATGCCAAATGAATTTCCAAAGTGGATGTAGTAATTTATACTCCCACCAGAAGTATATCAGTTTTAATTGTTTCACATCTTCATCAAGACTGTTGTTTTTACTTCCAACATGTAGTAATATTTTCATGTGGTTTTAATTTGCATTTTTCAAATGACTGATGAGGCTGAGCTCCTTTTCATCTGCTTATTAACCATTCAGATATCCTCTTTGAAATGTCTGTTCAAATATGTTTCCCATTTTTATTTACACTCTTCTATCTTTTTCTTGTTGATTTGTAGGAGTTCTTTGTATACTCTACATATAAGCCCTTTGCCAGTTTATATCTGTTGCAGATTTCTCTTCCTACTTTGAGGCTTACAGTTCCACTCTTTTAATGTTGCAATATTTTTTTTAAAAACATGCTTATTGAGGTGTAACTGCCATACAATAAACTGCACATATTTAAAGTGTACTAATTGATAAGTTTTGACATCCATATACACCCATGAAACCATTACCACCATCAAGATAGGCAACATTTCTATTACCTCCAAAATTTTTTATATGCCTCTTGGTGATCCCTCTGTCCTTCTCTCCCTCCCCTGCAACCACTGATCTGCTTTCTATCATTATAGCTTAATTTGTATTTTATAAAATTTTATGTAAATAGAATCAAACAGTATGTACTCTTTTTCATCTGGCTTCTTTCTTTCAGCATAATTATTTTGATACTCAGCCATGTTGTTGTAACAATAGTTCATTTCTTTTTATTACTGAGTAGTACTCCATTGTATTGTATAACACAATTTATCTGTCACCTGTTGATGGGCAATTAAGTTGTTTCCAATTTTGGGCTATTACAAATAAAGCTGCTGTGAACGTTCATGTACAAGTCTTTTTATGGACATATACTTTCAATTATCTTGGGTAAATACCTAGCAATGGAATGTATGGGCATATGGCAGGTAATGTCAACACAGTTTTCCAAAAGTGGCTGTATCACTTCACAATTCCACCAGCAATGTATGAGAGCTCCCATTCCTCCACATCCTCACCAGCACTTAGTATGATCAAGCCCTTTTATTTTTAGCCATTCTAGTAAGTATATACTGTATCCCATTATCACTGTAGTATTTGTCTCCTTAATAACTAATAGTGTTGAATGTCTTTTTATGTGCTTACTTGCTATTTCTTCTCTGATAAAATATGTATTCAAAGTTTTTGCCCATTTAGAAAATTGGGTTGTTTGTTTTCTTACTGAATTTTTAAGTTTTTTGTATACTGTGAATACAAAGCCTTTATTAGATGTTTGATTTACAATGTTTTCTCCCACACTGTGGTTTTGCTTTTCAGTCTTTTAACAGGTTCTTGAGAAGAGCAGAATTTTAAAAGTTTGATGAAGTCAAAATTGTGGATTGAGCTTTTGGTTTCATATCTAAGACATTTTGCTTAATCCAACATCATGAAAGATTTTTCCCTCTGTTTTCTTTTGGAATTTTTATAGTTTTATGTTTTATATTGAGATCTATAATCCATTTTCAGTTAAACTTTGTGTTTAGTGCAAGGTATGAATCACAATTCATTATTTTTATATGGATATTTAATTGTTCCAACACCATCTTTTGAAGACTTTTTTTCCCTACTGAATTGATTTCATACCTTTGTCCAAAGTCAGTTGTCCACATACATATGGGTCTATTCTGTTTTTCTATTCTGTTTCATTGATCTATTTGTCTTTATCGATGTCAATTCCACACTGTCTTAGTTATTATTGTGTCGTTATAATAAGTCTTGAGATCAGGTAGTGTTAGTTCTCCAGATTTGTGCTTTCAATATTATCTTTGGATGAACTCTTCTGGTATTTTGTCTTGTTCTTAAGTTTTCTCCAAGAAACCTTGAATCTGCTCAGACCATGTTACAACATGGAGCTGCAATTTGCACCTGTGGATTTTAATTCCTTCATTCCCTTGGGCCTAAAAGTCATTTTTATTCAAAGATATGTTTTTATAAATGTATGAGCCCTGAAGGGAGTGGGATTGTGGTGGTATTTAACCAAATTGTCATCAGCTATTATGGTAACTGACTACAAGCTGAGCAACTGACCTTTTTGGAAAAAGACTCTACAGACTGACCTCATGGGCCTGGGGAAACCCAGGTGGAAAGTGGGAAGGAAGAGAGCCACCTATTTATGGTAATGCTTACAAGTAACCAGGCATTGCTGGGTGTTTTGCATGTAGCAACTCACTTTTTCTAAGATGCTTATAATTTCACTTCTAAAGATATGCTCTGAAGCTGGGGTCCATAAGCCTTTTCTGTAAAGGACTAGATATTTTAAGCAGGACCAGCTTCATGGGCGTGGACCTGCGCAGTGGCCCAGAGCCTATGCTTAGAAAGCTCCTGTGCTTGGTTTAATGCTCTGCAGTCACTACATTGAAACACTTGATTTTTTTTTTTTTTTTTTTTTTTTTTTTTTTTTTTTTTGCCTTTTTCCCTTTTTATTTAAGTAAGAGGTGCTGCTGAATTTTTCAGTTTAAACTGGGCATTATGTAGCCATAATGCCCAGATTTTAGGTTTTGAAGGTCATACAGTGTCCATCGCAACTACTCAACTCTGCCAATGTTACACAAAAGGAGCCACAGACAATATATAAACAATGAGCCTGGCCTGGCTGTGTTTCCATAAAACTTTATTTATGGTTACTGAAATTTGAATTTCATATAATTTTTACATGTCATGGGATATTATTATTCTTTGTTTTTGTTCTTTCAACCATTTAAGAATGTAAAAACCATTAGTAGCTCTCAACCCATACAAGAGCAGTTAACAGGTTCTGTTTGGCTTGTGGGTGATAGTTTTCTGGCCCCTACCCTAGGGAGACTTGTGCACATGTGCAGAAGGTAACATATACAAGAAGTTCTCAGTAGAATTGTTCATAAATGCTCCAGAGGAGAAACAACCAAAAGTTCCCTCAACCGTATAATGGATAAATGCATTGTATTTATTTATATACAACACATGGTTGAAAGAAAGAAGCAAGTCATAAAAGGATACATACAGTATGATTTTATTTATATAAAGTTCAAAAACAGGCATACAGAAGTGCTGAAATCAAAATAAAAAAGTAAAAGCAAGGAAATGATGGTGAGAAAAATCATAATCATGGTTACCTTTCAGGAGAGGGAGGTGATGGGGTGGGGACCTGGCAATGTTGTATTTCTTGACTTGGGGTCATTATTGCATTGGTGTTTATATTCTTTGAATTAGACATTTTATGTGTATACTCAGAAGTGCACATCTCCTCACTTTAAAATTTCAGTTCTCATTTTCTAGCCCTGAATTGGCATTTGGAGCCTCACTGGTGTGGCGGGAGACACATGCCCAGGCCACACGTTTCCAACTTCCTAAAGCTCCTTTGATGTCATTTTGAAGACCTTTGGCATCCATCTGGCCTCGGGCTCCACATTTCCCAAGAAGAGTCTTGGCTTTTATACATTCAACTGTTTTTCTTTTCAGTTTACTTTTGTTTCAGACACTGATGCTGTCTGCCAAATTCCCTCAAGGTCATATCCATATTATTATGGGCTCCATTGTCTTGAAACCTTTCTTGTTTGTAAATTCTATTTTTTGTAATTTCAAAATGTAATTATAAATAATTCAATTACATTAGACTGGGCAGTAAATGCATGTACTGGCCACTTTCCCTTTGTCCCTCTGTTCCTCGGTGTTGATTCTCTTCTTAATATTTCTACCTTCTGGCTCTCTATGTGTAGCTGTATGTTGCCATTAACCCAGGCAGGGCTAAATTGAAAGAAAAGAAAATATGTAGCGGGGTGTGGTGACTCACACCTGTAATCCCAGCACTTTGGGAGGCCAAGGCAAGTGGATCACGAGGTCAGGAGATCGAGACCATCCTGGCTAACATGGTGAAACCCTGTCTCTACTAAAAATACAAAAAGTTAGCTGGGCGTGGTGGTGGGTGCCTGTAGTCCCAGCTACTTGGGAGGCTGAGGCAGAAGAATGGCATGAACCCAGGAGGCGGAGGTTGCAGTGAGCCGAGACTGCACTCCAGCCTGGATACATACAAATAAATAAAAAGAAGAGAAAAGAAAAGAAAATATGTATTTGTGGTTGGAAAGGAAATGAGCTTGGGAGTAGAACAACTAGAGTTTGAACTCTAGGCAACCTATCAGCTGTGTGTTCATAGCCAGTGTACCTAACCTCTGAGCTTCCCTTTATTTTATCTACAGAAGTGAAGGCTAATAATGAATACTGCAGAGAGTCATTGTGGGAAGTAGATCAGCAAAGATTAAACCAGAAAACATGTGAAATATATCCAGCCCATCACCTTGGCTACCATGTGACCTGTGGTAGACACACAGTAATACATCAGGGTTTTCTCTTCTTTTCTTTATTTCTTCCTTCCTTTCTTCCCTCCTTCCCTCATTCTTGTTTCTTTCCCTTTCTTTTATGTTATTACTTTTTTCCTTCATCCATCCATCTATCTATCCATCTCCCTCTCCTCCTTTCTCCTGCCCCTCCTTTCCCCCCCTTGGATCCCCCTCCCTTCTTCCCTTTCTTTCTGAACATTTGCAAGAGTTTTCCATCTACCATCACCAACCATGTTAACCCACCAATTGCCTAAATAGAGAAAAGATGTTAGGCAGGTTGGGGACAGGAAAAATCAAAGATGGAAACATTCTGCTCATGAGCCTGGGAAAATAGGACACACCACATTCTCCACTTTACTTGGCCATCCCATTTTAAACTTCTTGTTTCCCCTAAAACTCACAGGTTTGTTCAAATCTAGAAATTCCAGATCAGTAGCAAGTCTCCTGACAGAAAATATAAAAAGCCTAGAAGAACCGAATCATGATTTTAGGAACAAAAATTGCTTCCATGTAAATCACTTGGAACCCTGTCTGACCTATTGTAAGCACTCAAAAATGTTGGCTATTATTACTATTATTGTTGTTGCTGTGATTATTATTGTTGTTCAGGACAATATCCCAGTGTGTGCAACAGAAGTTGTAAGGCTATTAGCTGCCTCGTTTGCTAAATGCACACCCAGGTTACAAAGAATGGCGACAGTTGATTCTTTTATCATTTCCCAATTTGCCCTGTCATTTTCCCCGTAAACATTTCATTCTGCCTTTTCCAGAACAAACATCATTATAATCACTTCTTGTTCACATCTCTGATATCCCTATGGCTCTTGCTGCTCTCACTGGTAGTAGCAACACCTCTAAATTTACTACCATCTGCAAATATCATTAGCTATTGTTTATTCCCTCTCCCACACTATTAATGAAGATGTTAATTAAGACCAGAACTAACACTGACCCCAGCAGCAATCCACTAGACATTTATCCAACTGGATAAACTTCTGTTAGTCATTACCCACTGCTCATAGACATTACCACTACTCCATTCTCTTCATCTGCTAATTTGTAAGAGACTAGGGGAGAGAATTAAGGGAGCCCAGGATTATTTAAAAATTAACACCCTGATACTCGGGGTTTTGGAAAGGGATTTGGTAGAACATCAGAAAGATGGTTGTCAGTGGCATGCAGGAGTAAGTGAGACAGCCTCCCAAAGTATTTGGTAATTGCCTGGCTAAGCTTATAGGTTTCTGAGAATTTAGGAAGGCACTGTAAGGCTGGAGTATATAGAGTTTTCAGTTCAGCCACTTCTTTTTACAGGTGACCAGACTGAGGCCCAAAGAGGTCAAGTGAGTTGTTCAAAGTTCATCTTTCTAGTTAGTGACAGAACCTGAATTGGAACTTGGGGCTCTAACTTTCAGTCCTATGCTGTTTGTAAGAACTTAGAAGCACTCGATCTTGCGTCTAGAGGTTCTGATCTGCATATTAGCATTTTTCTACTAAATTTTAACTTAAGGAGCCCAGTGCCTACCGACTTCATCTTTTTGTCTTCAGAAAACTGTCTCCCATAATAGGAGTTCATTGCATACTTAGTAAAAGAACGGGCGTTCTTCACCAAGAGGCACTATTCTCTTGAACTATAAATTAGAGTTCTCAACCCTAGCTAAACATTAGAATCACCCAGGGGAACTTGTAAAACAGAATACTGATGCCCACACCACACTCCTAGCAAATTGGATTGAGGAGAGGCCCAGGCACTGGTAACTTTTTAGAACTCCCCAGATGATTCTAATGTGCAGTGGGGTTGGGAGCCAATCAGAGGATAAAATGTTTTTCCAAAGACTCCTAAACTGAGAAGTTTCTCGTTCTATAGAAGGGGTTCATACAGAATGGCTGTAACTTAGCAAGTAGAAGCAAACTTTTCTCTCAAACAGGAAACTGACGACTCTTCAAACCTTTTCGTTGTGCAGAATGTGAATTACATTGCCAGCTCAGAATGACATGGTTTGGAATCTATTAATCTGGTCATGGTATTTATGCCTGGCATTTTTTCCAAACTTAACTTTAGTTCTGTAGGCAGTTGTGCCAACTTAAGAGTAGTGCTACCTCTCAGGTGGTCTGGAAATGAGTTACTGACTTAGTATAAAAACTGGCCTACGGCCGGGCACGGTGGCTTACGCCTGTAATCCCAGCACTTTGGGAGGCCGAGGCGGGCGGATCACAAGGTCAGGAGATCGAGACCACGGTGAAACCCCGTCTCTACTAAAAAATAGAAAAAAATTAGCCGGGCGCAGTGGCGGGCGCCTGTAGTCCCAGCTACTCGGGAGGCTGAGGTAGGAGAATGGCGTGAACCCGGGAGGCGGAGCTTGCAGTGAGCCGAGATTGCGCCACTGCACTCCAGCCTGGGTGACAGAGCGAGACTCCGTCTCAAAAAAAAAAAAAAAAAAAAAAACTGGCCTACTAGAAGTAAAGTCATGGAAAGAACAGAGGACCGACCAGTGTTGGGGTTGGGTGGGAGGGGGTGGACAGTGACGGTGGTAGTTCTTATTTATACGTTAATACTCATTGTACCCATTGCAGTAACAAATACCTTCCTGCCATTGGTATGCCAATGAAGCCTTAGTAGATGAGGAATGTAGGTGAAAGACAAGATAAAGAAACACAGTCTTAAGCTTCTTCCTGAACAAGAGCCCAAGAAGAATGCAAGACGGGGCTTTGGAAGGCTTCAGAATCTGCTAGTGTTCTGGCATCACACCTTGTGGTCTTTTCCATTTGAGGGAGACATCCCTAAATGACTAAGTGCCCTCCACTACTCACAGCTGTCAGAACTCGGGAATTTAGAGTACCCATGCTTGGTTGTGCAGGTTGTGGACTGCCCATGGGTACCTAGTGCATGGGAGTTGAAATCTGCAATAAAAAGGGGTGATTCCAGGAAGAATGGACAGCTCTCTTTGTAGTTTACAGAAAGATGCCACATGGAAACTGGAATACCTAAGGAGGGAAAAAGATGAAACAGGTTTCCACATCTG
Organism: Chlorocebus sabaeus; assembly: GCF_047675955.1. Classification (NCBI taxonomy): domain Eukaryota; kingdom Metazoa; phylum Chordata; class Mammalia; order Primates; family Cercopithecidae; genus Chlorocebus; species Chlorocebus sabaeus. The sequence goes on from NC_132915.1 coordinate 43,703,037, forward strand.
TGTCATAAGTAGCAGAGGCCCTCAGTGAAAAAGGTAGGTAGCAAGACAAGCAAAGACAAGGGTCAGAAATGCTGGGAAGGGACTGTGAGGGACTGGCCACCTCCCCAGCACAGACTCCAGAGTCAGTGCCGCTCACTGGTTGCCAAGGCTCTGATAAAACAGGAAAATAGGACAGGAAGCCAGTGAAATGTGGAAATGGGGTATCTGTAGAACAGACAATAAGACCCATGAAAAAAGGAAGTCTGAGGTGGGAACATTTTTTATGTGTTCATTCTCCCACCAATTGAAGCTGGGGGCTCATCCATGGCTCATGGGCTTGCCAGTTGCTGTTACAACCTGGTTCTGCTTCTGGGGAAGACAAAGAAAGAGAGGGAATCTCAGCAACAGTCCGGCCAGGACAGGCATCTCCATCAGTGAGTGCTTCCAGATGCACTGATGTCTCAGCCCAAAATCCCACTCAAGAAACATTGCTTAGCTAGAGAGTGACTCCTCGGGAGGAAAAAAAAAAAAAAAAAAAAAAAATCAGTCATTTTGACAAGGTCAAAACACCAAGAAAACAGCATTCCCAATTGGGAAGTTATGGGTCAGGACAATGGTTCATTGGAACATACTCTTTTCTTTTTCTCCCTTCTTAAGCCTTTTAGCCATGGGGCAATTTTTAATACGTCCCCAAGAGCAAAAGCTCTCTGGGCATGTAAAAACATATAAATGGCTGGATTTTGGGTAAGGGTCTCTCTCATTAACCATTTGAAAATACAGAACCTAGGTAAGGGGGTAGAATAAAGGAGCCAAATAATCCCACCCAAGAACAAATGATCTCAGGCAGTATTTGGCTTAGAAAGAGTAGAGTACTATAGGGTCTGCAGTGTTTCAATACTGGGACTCAAGGAGCAACAAAGTTTCCCTTAGGAACTGAAAATTGGGGCAGTGTGCATGAGTTCCCTTTGCTTACGCCTTTGGAAAGATCAGGGGGAAAGCCAGTGAAATGAGAAGGAAGGAAGAAAGATGGGAGGAAGGGAGGAGAGGAGGGAAGGAACAAAGGAAGAAAGGAAAGAAGGAAAGAAGGGAAAAAAGAAAGAAGGGAGGAAGAAAGAAAAAGAAGGAAGGAGGGCTCATTTATTGAACATAGGCTGCATGCCAGACATTGCTTTTGGCTTTTTCATATATGCAATGCCACTTAGTCTTTAGAACCCCAACTGTGAGGAAGGTGTAGTGGGCTACCCATAGTCACCTAGCTAATAAGTGGCCAATTATGTTCAAACCATGTGTGTCTGATTTTAAAACTCCTCCCTTCCTCTCTTGACAAGTTGTCACTACCAACTAAATATGCATACATATACACATGTGTATATGCATGTGCATATGTGTGTTTTATAACATCAATGCTTCTTCATACTGCCCTTATCACCAAGCAACCAAACAATGAGGGTACATTTCCTATTTCTGTTTTTCATACTCTTCTCAGACTAAATGAGTTTTCTCCCTTCAAAGTTGCCCCTTATGTTGTTTTCATATGTTTTTGTCTGTATATTATTAAAGAAAGGAGGGAAAGAAAAGGGGGTGAGGCCAACGGAAATAATTTGTCCTGTTTCTGTTGCCTAGTGAGCATGGCTGGGGGATGGGGGGTGGGTGGCGAGGGGATGACACCATTTTGCCAACCCTGTACCACCTGACTGTGGGAATTCTCAGATCTGCTTTAGATAAACAGTTTAGTCCTGTTTTTCCCACAATCTTCTGACAGTTGAAATTTCCCCTGTTACTGTAAGTCAACCATCCTTGGAGAAGTTTCTTTTCAAGTAACCAAGCTATACTTCTCTTGAAGAGGAGTTGAAGACCTCTGCCCCGGTGCCAGAGAACCCCCTACTTTCTCATTTTTCTCTAAGAGGAGGTGGAAATAGGCTGGGGGTGAGAGTGCTTGTGACTGAGGCTGCAGCTGCCCTCCCCATTGGACACTCAGCCTCACCCTTGCAGCCCAGTAGAGAGACATGGCCAGGTTTTCCGTGTAGCAGACACAGATGCTTCAGAAGGAGTTGCTATCACAAAGGGTTTATTAAAAAAAAAAAAAAAAAAAGTGTGAAAGGGATGTGGTTGTTGGCAGGGATGCTGGTTCCATGCTACAGCCTCTGCTGGCTGCAGTCTTGATTCTTGCCTTTCCTCCCTTCCCACTTTATAAAGGTTTAGGTTCACTTTATAAAGAAAAGCAATCCCGAGGCAAAAATGTGTACAGTATTTTATTAAACTTTGGTGGAGGAGGGAAAAGGAAGAAAAAGGCTGGATTGAGAGACAGGGAGGAGGGGGCTGGCCACAAGAGAGAGGGAGAGGGAGAGAAAGAGGGCAGGCATGCATGAGAGTCCCAAGCAGTGCCAAGAAGCAGAGAAAGGGCTGCTTGGGGACAAGGGGGGGGGGGGCGGGGGAGAAGTGTGCCAGAAACCTTATAGAAAGAGAGCAAAGAACTGAACATGAAGAATGGTTAAAAACTGAAGTGCAAATGGACTTCAGCATCTTCCTGGCAGAGAGTGCTGCAAACAAAATACAAAACAGGCCACCGTGACAACTGGAAGAAACAGAAGTTTTGAGGAGGCAGTTAGGAGATGGCTACAGAAATGGCCTAGCAAATAAGTAAATAAATGCCAGAGTATGCTAATACGCTGAGGACCTTTAAAGAGAGGGAGAGAGACAGAGAGAGAGAGAGACACAGAGAGAGAGAGAGAGAGAGAGAAAGAGAAACACTAAGGTGCCTGAGACACAGAGAGACATCAAGTGAAAGCAAAAACAACAGACACAGACACACACATACATAGCCAGACCCCAAGAGAGGCACACACAGAGAGAGTCACACAGAGAGAGAGACAGAAAGGGCTGAGAGAGGGGGATGATGGGGGGGGGCGCGAGAGTGGGGTGAGAGAGAAAGTCTCCAGCCAAATGCAGGAGACTTGGCAGGTCGACAGGAGCAGCCGGGCCAGGCAGTAACTGCACTTGCTGTGTCTAGTCTATTGTTGTCTCAGAAGGGGGGGGATAGAGGGAGTTGTTTGTTTGTTTTGTTGTTTGGCCTCTTTGTCTCTTTTGTTCCAAGCAGTTAGTTTGCTTCTTTCCCAGACACTGGGCTGATGGAAGAGCTTTATGGATTTTTTCTTAAAGAGACAGAATTAGCTAGTTCACCAGTATTATCGATTTCTCAGTCCTAACCAGTTCTATCTAAATGACTGTTTTTTTTTTTTAATAGAAGGATCCTATTAATAATTGGGAGTCAGTGTTTATACTGTTTTGTGTGTGATTAACAAGAATAAACGGGTTGATTTCATCCTCCCCACAGAACCTCCTCCTCCAGCGTTGCCAAGACTGCAGGGTAAAGAAAGGAAAGACAAAAAGGAGAACAAAAATCCTACAAACAAAAGCAAGTGAAGGACATACATACTAAAAAAACTACCAACATACATTGCTACCTTCAAAAAAGAACAACATAGCCATCAAGATTAGAAATACAAACTTGAGGTTTTAAATAACCAGCAAGAAGAGGGGCTTTGAAGGAAGAGGGGTGGTTGGGGCATTCTTCCCACACCCCTACAGCCTAGGCACTGCAGCTTCCACCTTCAGCCCTTCCCAGGATCCATCCTAGAGAATAAAAAGCCCAGCTCCAGGGGTTCTGGGAGACTGTCTTGGGCCACTGTCCTGAGCTTGGCCTCCCTGGCGGAACTGGCCATTAACACACTTTCGCTGCGAAGGTGAGCGTGTTGAAGGGTACAGTCACTAAATTGAAAGGAGAGCTGCTTTTTATTTATTTGAGTAGAGATAAGAGAAAGGGGCATTTCCAAAGCGTTTGACTTTTTGTTCTCACGGAGACCCCCAGCTTCCTCCTGTCTCAATAATTTAAATAGGTTTTGGTGTAAAGCAAGTAGCTTCTGTGGGAAATGAAATTTTAAACCCTCCCCCCCCCAACTTCATCTACCCTCGATTTTCAATTCTTCTCTAACCTTGCCCTAGAACACAGCCAGCTCTTTTTCTTAATCCCATCTTTCTCCATTCTTGCCTTAAAATCTCCCAGTGAAATCCAGGGTGCCGGAGCTCAAAAATAAATAAATGCAATCAAAGGGCCTGAAGCTATGCGAAAGGTGCAGAGGGGTGGAGTAGGGAAAGGGAAGCTGGGGACTCCTTTGTGAACGGGATCCTTTATATTCGAAGCAAAAGCAAATTAGAGCCGCGCTTGTGCCCTCCGAAGTGTGGCCGCCACATTCGGAGAGAGTGAGCAGCGGCTAGCTCTGCGAGTTTGGGGGCGCTTCTCCTCTGCCCTATCTCTGTGGAGTTTGGTACTTAAAAGTCCAATGTGTCAACCGCTCAGACTTGAAGGTGGTCAGGTAAAGAGTTAAGAAGCCAAGCGGCTTATACCCATAACTTTATCCTCCCCTTCACCTGAATTTTTCACACCTCTCCTCACACCTCTCCCTCTTCAAACGGCCTTTCAAAGATGACTTAGGGGTTCTACGAATGTGGCTGCATGGTTTTGCTTCTCCTTGGGTGCCATTTGGAGGAGCCTAGAAACTTCCTGTCTTTCTATCTGGCCCTCCGCAGGGCTTTCTCTGACACCGCCGTGGTGGCAACGTGGGCCAAGCGGTACAGGGACCAGCCTAGAGGGTTAGAGGGTGGGAGGCCTCTCCTGTGGGCTGAGGAGGCGCGACCCTGATCCCTGGCGTGCACAGCAGAAGCGGGGCCTGTGCCTAAGCCACGGGAAGGAGGGAGAGCCACGGGCGCGTGGGGCGTGGGGCATGTGTTCACCCCAGCACTGGAAAGAGACTTGTGGTGGGGGCCGGAGTAAGTCTCCTGATGTTCATGGGGAGGGGAGAGGATTTGTTGCCATCTTTGCTTTGGGTAGAGATTTCGTATCCGCAGTCACACGAGGTAACCAACAACCCCCCGCCCGCCAAACCTTGAGCTAAAGGCAAAGGTGATCCTGAAACCGCTTGCCCCTGGGAACGTCGCTCCTGACAGGCGTCGTCTGCGACGTGCGATAGGAGCCCTCTGGCCATGTGGAAAAATCTAGGCTAAGTGCAGACCACAACCCTGGCAGGGTCAAGTCCAATTTCAAGCCCAACCCGATGGGATTCAGAAAAGCCTGCCCAGCGTCCCCAGGCCCAGCAGTCCGCGCCACACCATCGGCGATGGATTTCGTTTCTATTCCCCGCACGCGTCCCAGCAACGCACAAGGAGATCCAGTTCCGCCGGAACGTTCCCGTTGGCTTGCTGGTTTGAAAGTTGAAGCCCCGGGGTAGTAAATTTGGCTACAAAATCTCAAATCTCGTTAATCCTAGACAAAATGAAAACATAATAGGCCACAAATTAACCAGCTTGGGGCGCTTTCTGTGGTGGTCACCTGGCCGTGCGCAAGGAGTTATAGAACCTTGAAGGGGAGATCTTTTCTATCTCTAATTACCTGTATGTGTAAAGAACTCAAGGAAGGCGTTAGAACAGGGTCTTCTATCAAGTGCTACCTATTGCTGTCTCACAAACATCCCCCTAAATCCGCCGCATCGACAGCTTTGGGTGAGGGTGGGGTAAGAGGCACTTGCTGTGAGGCTGAGCTCCCTCATGAATTAGTCTCAAAACAGGACCTAGGTCTCCTAGGGAGACGAAACTAGGCCAGGGAAATCGCAGCCAGGGAGCCCATGGCCCCCACTCGGGAGACAACCCGCCCGGCGCGAAGGGTGCATCTCCTGAGCCCCACGCCGGGAGCTGGAAGGCAGGCAGACGCGTGAGGCTTGGGAAGGGTGGGATCTTTAAAAAAAATCTTAAAAAAAGAGAAATAAACTTGAACAAAACTAAACTACAAGCCCGCAGTTCCCCGCCGAAAGCGAGGTGGGGGAGGAGGGGGCGGGAACGGCCGAAGCACTGAGAGTGGGGGATGAGAAACGAACTCTGTCCCCTGCACAGTCAGTGCCTTCGGGGGCTCCATGGCCGCGCGCTCCCACCCTCAAGGTTTGGACTCCTAAGGGAGGGAGAGGACGGGAGGGAGAGGAGGATAGGTGGAGGGGGAAAAGGGACTTCTTTTCTCCTCCTGCCAGTGCCAGCTGGGGCAAACTTGAGCTGGCAAAGCACGAGAAAACTTTTCTTTGGAAAGTTTAGGTAGCGTAGTTAGTGGCGGAGGCACAGGGCAAGCTAACCGTGCTGGGGTGGGTGTGGAGGGAGCGAGCTGTGTGCGATTAGGAGAGCGGAGAAGGGAGAGGGTGGCCAGGTCCCTAGGCGGTTAAAGATCCAAGTCTCTTCGGTCAGGTCTGTCCAAGGTCCCAGAGGCTTTGGGGGATCGGGTGACTGTGCGGAGTGTAAAAGACATTTCTTTAGGAAACAGACAAGGCAGGGCCAGGAGTTCCGCGGGTTTTTTTTTCCGTGCAGAAATCGCTACCCGGCGACGGCTCAGAGCGGTAGAGGGAAAGTCTTATCTGCCAAGGCGGGATTAGATCCGCCCGCCGAGGGTCCCAGTATCCCCCAGCCCAGCAAGGGCAGTGCGCGCGCCAGGGAACTTTGGAGCGACGTAGTTTCGCGTCGTCGTACGCGGTGTCTGGTCTCCACGCATCACGTGCGCCCGCGGCCCTTGGCGGGGACTTTAGTGCTAGCGATCCGACAGAGCAGTCAGGACTCGGTTTTTGCGATGCCCTAACCTGGGCATTTATGCTGGGGGCGGAACGAAGTCGCCCAACCCAAGTTCTCCCTGCACCCTGGGAAGGAAATGTGGTGCGCCCACTGGGGCGTGAGGCCGGCCGCCACGGCCCATTCTACACACCTACTGGCATTCCGCTTTTCCTTACTGTGTGCCAGGGGAAGGCATAATTCAATTATATCATCCAACTGCAGCGCACCCTTTTCCTCTTTTGCTTTGAGGGGAATTTTCCAATTCCCAGATAAATACCTATGGCTCTAAAGCCGAGTTGAGTTCTGTAGTAACTACCCGGGGTGACAAAAAAAAAAAAAAAAAAAAAAAAAAAAAGACCCCAAATTGGCTGTGAGTTTACAGCCTGAAGCAGCTTATTTAGGCTTGCTGAGCGCCGTTCCAAACGGCAGGACTCACGCTATTTCGGGAGAAGTTGGAGGGTGGAGAGAAAACAAGGTTATTTAAAGTGACTCCCAGAACGCAGCTTTCACTCCTTGACTCTTTAGGTGTCAGTGCCTCGGCTCCGTTTTAGCACGGCACAGGCAGCCCAGCCTTTGATATTTAAGCCAGGCCAGCCCCCGGGTGAAACTACCTGTTGGGGGATTCCGCTGCCTAGAGCCCTTCTTCTTCTGCGCAATACTGGCAGCAGTGGGATGGCTCTGGGGGTGGCATGAGAAGGGAGAGGGCGGAAGAGCCGGGAGCAGCGGAGAGTCAGTTGCATGTGGCAGTGCCTAGCGAAGCTGCTCCCGCGCCTCTACTCGCTCTTTGAAAACTGGAAACAGCCCCCTGTGCTCTGTGCTGGGCCCCTGGCTGCAGAGATGGGCCCAAACTCGGCACGATTCTCTAAGTTCGGAAACCACGAAGCTTGCGCCTTCATGCGTGTCTAACATTAAAAAACAAAAAGCCTCCTGGCGGCTTCCTGGGCTCCCGCCCCCACCTTGCGCTCCAACACCCGGCACTTTTCCCTGTACCAAAATTCACTTTACTACTTCTTGAAATTCGGAAAACTCCACCGACGCTTGGACTCGCTGCAACCCAGGGGCTGCCTAAAGCTCTCGCACGAGTTGCTTGAGGGAAATCACTCTGCTCTTGCGAGCAAACAGATCTCTATATTTTTAAACAATCTAACTGAATGGGGGAGCGAAGCTAGCGAGGACAATTTGAGCAGTCTTTGTAGCCTGTTGGGAGAATTTTTGGAAGCTAGGGGGGTGGGGGTTTGGTCTCTCGCAAGAACCTGTGGGAAGGACAGTTCAGGCCGGGCCCTGGGGCTGGAAGGCTCATTTGAGGAGAACATAGCCCAAGACTGGCACGTATTTAACAACCTTCTTTAGGGCAAACTCTGCAACGGAGCCCGCCCGACATTAAATTTAGGAGGTGTGGAGGCGTAGACTGGGCTTAACCGGGAAATTTTCCCCGAGATGCCAAAGGCACTCCGCGTCGTTTCCCATGCGGGTTTCTGCGTTTTGATAGGGAACCCCTCTCCGTTTTGGGAGCAGCGAAATTTTGAAGAGCCCCAAAGCGGGGCACGTTTGGGGTCCAAAGGGAAGAAAAGACTTGATCTGTGGCTGGGGAACAGCGGCACTTTATTTCCTGGGGCATGCGCTCACATCCCCTACGGCCACAAAGCACCCGGCTGAAAACGAAATGTCGGCAAATATGAGGTAACTACGGAGAAGGAGGGAAGTTAGCCTCATCTTATTTAGGATACTCCCTTTAACAGCGAGGACTGACGGGCTACGCGGAAAAAAGAATTTATTAGTGAGAATTTCTTGCATAGGGGTGAGGGTTGAGACTTTGAGCTAAAAGACGGCTCAGAACGCTTCCCGAGCAGCAGTCTCACCCGCCCTTAAAAAATCATCCTGTCATTATTAGCCTGTTCGGCCCTTAAGTCACACCCCCATTACCGGTCATCAGTGGCATTTCCCTTCCCCGTGTGCCCCTTTCCTATACCCACTCATTTGGGCTTTGGATTGCCCACGATCTCTCCCCGCCTGGAAAAAGTCGTGCAAACTTGCCCTTCACCAGGCGTGCATGCACGGGTGGGTTTTCCCCAGGCGGGTCGTTTGGCGGCCCCGGGGACCCTCCTGGGCCTGGGAAACCGGGAGTATTTTCCAGCGCTCAGCCTCGGCGCTTCTGCATTATTTCAGTTCAGTCCCAGGGGCCCCGACCCAAGGATAATAAACAATGCCTCTTATTAGAGATACAAACGGGCACAGAAAAGAAGCACACGGAAAAGCAAGCACAGAGGCATTTTAACAAGTGGCTAGGCATTCAGGGCTGCCTAGGGAAGTGACGCGTCACGTAAAACGAAGGGCATTTCTCTAAGAAAAAAACACACTTTTACAGAATGCAGATTTTGTTAAAATATGGTGGTTGGAACTATGTTTAGTTTGGTTTTGCCTCTGGAGATCAGTCGGAGTTGTTGCTACCTGCCCTTGCCTCACTGCAAATTGCTACCCCCGCTGCTCCCAACTCCTAAACCTCCTTAGGGCGAAAGACCTGGGTGGGGGGTCTTCCAGGTGTTGGCATGCTCTGATACCGTTATTCCAGATCTCTCAAGAACTGAAAACAGGACCTCCTCTTTAAGGAGGGACAACACGGGCTTTAGGGGGAGATGGATAATATCAGGCGCTGCCTGATGATTCAGAGATACAAAAAAATTCCTCTTTCTTTTTAAAATGTAAATGCAGATACCTTATGGGCGCTGACCGTGAGAGTGGGGGCTAGGGATTCCTCCCCGGGTGCGGGTGTAACCAATTTCTGGTCTGCCCATGGCCTTGGGAAAGGGCCTCCCATCTGCTTCCAACACCCCCCTTACAACGTCAGAAAATCTTTCTGCCTGCAAATATTGGCACGAAGCTGTTACGACAGGCGGTGCTGCTTTAAATAGGAAGGAGACCGCGGGGCAAAAAGAAAGTGGCAACCTTCCTACCCACTAGACTACCTGCCTCCCGTCCCCCAAAGGCCAAGCTTTGACCAAGGAGACTTGGAGGAAAATCTCCTGTTCTGAGTAAGGTAGGAAATGAATCAGCTATGTGTTCCAGGAACAAATCTTTAGTTGGTTTTCAAGAGCTGGAGTGCATAAAAACAGGTATCCCCAGACCAGCTGCTAAGCAGGGAGGGGATCATGTCTGGGCATCTGCACCTCCTATGGTCCAGTCTCCCCACTTTGTTTGGTTGTTGTTAAGATAAAATTTATGCTGGAAGAAACTTCAGAGGTGCTTTAGGCCAATTCTTGTGGGCAGTGGGTTCCTTCTGAACTTTGCCGAAAGTAATTTGTCCAAAGGGCAGCTCTGCTCCTGGATGTGCCTACGGAGGCCTGGTCTCAGCAGCGCCAATCCTGTGCCCCATACAGAACTCTCATCCTAGGGAACTGGGCTAGGGCTGGCTGTGTCTGGGCCAGGGATGCCTGGACCTTGAATCACACCCATTCTGCCTACCAAGGGCATCTCTCCTGTTAGGAAAAGATCATGGTGCCAACTGCACTCAAGGAACAGCTCAAACCTTCTTTTCCCACCTCCCACCCTAAGCTGATGGCCTTACACAGTGTTCACACATTATTTGTTTCCTGATTTCATTTCTGAACTTGCTTTAGAACTTATTCAGCTATCTCCAGCCCTTGCTGTCTATCCGAGATGACAACTCCTAGAAAGAGTTTCTGTCTAATGAACTCAAAGTTAAGAAGCCTCCTCTTGCAAAGACTGTGACTGAATTTTAGAAGGTATCTCAGGCACTTTGGGTGGTGAGCATGTTGTCCTGCCCGTCTCACCATTTTTCAGATCAGTTGGCTTGTGTCTCATTGCTTTACAGATAAAGAAACTGAGGCACAGTTTCCTTCCTATGCAGGCCTTTGAAAAGCAGCTACTATGTTTACATAGATTCCAAGGGACTTGACTTACTAAAAGGCATACAAGGATATGAGAACAGAGTGTGCAGCAGACCCTGGGTCTCTTGATTTGAGGTCCCATTTGCCCACAGTTCTGAGGGAAGTATATAGCTAACAATAAACTACTGTTTAGTGAGCATCAACTGTGTGCCAGACCACGTACCATGCCAGACATGTTACATAAGTCATCTTTGCAGCAATGCTAAAGAGCATCATTACCTCCAATAAAATTTTAAAAAATAAAATTATAAAAGGAATACATGCATACATCAAGGTACTTCAAATAATATAAAACAGCATAAAATGAAAGTAAAAGCCTCCTACCCTGCTCCGTCTCCTGGAATTACACTGATATTTTTCATTTCTTTGCTGGTGTATTTGTATATATAATAGATGTTATCATTATTTTATGAGTGTGGAGTTGGGAGGCTCACCACCAAGATAACAAACCATGGCTACCTGTCTCCAGGCTCAACACTCCCCAGTACTCTACATTAGCCAAGATGAATGTGGAAACAAAGAAGTGAGTGAGACCACAGGTAAAAAGAAAAGTCAGGTCAGAATTGACATCACCCCTTCTTTTCCACTGTTCCTCCTGCCCCTGCCTGGCTCCTGAGACCACAGGCTCCCTCAGTGTATGTAATCTGATGATCTTTTGTGGTGGCTGCATTTCTTCCAGGCCTTGGTGCAATTGGACAAGCAAGTGTTTCCATGCTCTGTCACCTGGGCCCTCAGTGCTGTCTGCGCTGTACTATGTCTGGTCCTGAGGCAAGCCTCTAAGCTTTAGATTTCACTGCTTATCTCTCAGGGTTGTTGAGAGGCTCCAGTGACAGACAGGGAAAGGACTGTGTAAACTTGGAATCTCTCTATGTAAACATATAGCTGCTTTTCAAAGGCCTGCATAGGGAAGGACCCTGTAGCCTTTCCCTTTGGAACAGAGGAGTTTCAGGAGTCTTTGCGAAACACTACGTTTTTGACATCTGAGGGTTTGCATTGTGTCCATCTGTGTCTATAGGGAGTATGTCTTAAAGTAGAAAAGGATGCTCATTTATTACTGAATCTTTGGAGTCGGGAGACTTTGGCAAGGGTAAAGTGGATTTCTTTCTGCTGGAGGGAACACAGAGCCAAACTGGTGAGGTTACGAGGAGGCAGTTATCCTGCTTGGGGTGCACCGTGGGTTGGTGAGAATATGGCAGAGGTATGGTGAAGGTGTTGAAGGCTGTCCCTTTGGCTAGGTAGCTACTACCAAAAGCTATCCTTAGACTGTAGGGGCAGGCAGAGGGTGGTAAGGGATAGGTCCTCGCCACATGAGCTTCCTAGAACATGTTATTTAATTTGTTTCTGATTGTTTTTGTGCGTGGAAAGGGGAGGGATATTAAAGGATGAATGTGACAGTTCTTCTGGGAAGCTGGTCCTGTTGTATAGGGGTTCTTCATTCAGGAAGAATGGCTGAAAACATCTTGAGTTCAGAGGCCTGCAAGTGAGAACAAATGGTAGACCAGTGCTAGGGTCTCCTCGGCAGAGCAGGAGAGCTCCTGGAGAGGGGTCTCTGAACTGCTGCATCCCTGCACCCTGAGAATCTGAGCATGAGGAGGAAGCAGAAAATGGCTTTAAGGCAAATGAAGGGGTCTGGGGTCTGGTTCCAGTGAGAGAAACTGAAAGGAGGTAAATCAGATTTTTCTTGACGGCCCAGTCAGGCTTCGTTCTTCAATGCCTGTCAGGACTAAGGCTGCTGCGCCCCCTGGTGTCCGACTGGCCGCCGATGCCAGCGAGCTGCCGTGGAGACTGGCAGGCTGCGGGACCCGGGGACCAGCTGGGAGGAGTCCACGGGTCAGATGCCTTTTCTTCCGTTTGCTAAGGGAGTTGAAGTTGAAATAGCCGTTGCTTTCTCAACTCTAGAGTCCAAATAGAGACTGTAGTGGAGAGCGAGAGGGGTTTTGTCTTTTTTTTTTTTTTTTTTTTTTTTTGGGTGCAATCGAGGCAGACAGGACAATGCCTGTTTAGAAGTAGCCTGGTGCGGTGGGAAGTACGCTGATCTGAAAGAAAAGACCTGCATTTTAGGTGGAGAGCTGGTCTGGGGCAAATCAATTAAAAATTTCTTACCTCCCCTTCTTTGTCTAAAAGCCAAAGGGGTTACAGTAAGATGTCTGTAAGGTCTTTTCTGAACTCTAATGTTGATTGGGATTTACTAGATCACCAATACACTGCACCCTATTTTCTCAGAGCCTTGCAAATTTGACATTATTTTTTCAATCTACATGCAGGTGCAAATGTTATGTTTCAGCATCATGAGTTCCCTAATTGTGAGCAAAGATTTTAGTGTCTCCTTTCCTTTTAAAAATGAAAATATACCTCTTTCCAGCACAGAACCTCCCTCACCACCACCTTTTGTGGAGCCTCCTGCAAGAAAGCTGCAGAGTGAACAGGGCTTCAGTCTCTGCTCTGTTTCTTTTAAAAATAAAGTACTAAAGTATTGTGCTGGAAATTCTGCTACTAAGTGTTACATGTGGTAGGTGTGAATATATGCTTCAACAGTTCCAGGCATAAGACCAAAATCTTCCCCAGAATTAGCAGAGTTTTCAGTTATAATCTGGCTAACATTTTTCTACAAATAGGTACATAGACCAATTTGAGAGTACGTTCTCTCTGAGGGGCTACATGGTTGGTTTCCATTGAAATTTAGGGCCATCCCTTGTACAGTCAGGTGATTTTTTTTAAGTGGGATCAGCCCTGGGGAATAATTATGTAGTCGCTGAGGATTTTTCTCTCCTAAAACCTCCAAGTCTAGTTTCTGAGGTAAGCAGTCTGTTATATCTCACGGCAGTTTCTTCCTTCAGCATTGCATTTAAATGGTTATCTCTATGTAATGGGTATAGTGTGCATATGTGTGTGTGTGTAGAAATGGATTGTCCCATGAAGGATCACTTGAACAGCAACCTTAGTTTTACAGATGTGGAGGGAATGTGTAGCCCTTGTCCTGTTGTGAACACTGTCACTATTCCCTGTGTGGCAGGGGAGGAGCAGGTCCCTCTAAATGAGAGAAGTGAACCAGAGGAAGAACAGCAGCACAAATGAGATGACCTGTAGCAACCAACCCCTGCCTCAGGGATGGGGAGATGCTGTGTGTGTGTGAGCATGTGTTGGGTTGGAGTAAGCACAGTGACTTGGAACACTGCACCCCTCCCCAAAGGGAGGGGCTATGTTACAGGCTGAACTGTGCCACTTCAAAATCACCCTTGCTGCCTCAGAATGTGACTGTATTTGGAGATATGGCCTTAAGGGGGTACTTAAGTTATAATGAAGTGGGCCCAAATCCAGTATGACTGGTGGAGTCCCTGTAAGAAGTGATTAGGACACAGACATGTATAGAGGGAAGGCCACACGAAGACGGAGAAGGTGGCCATCTACAAAGAAAGAGGCCTCGGAAGAAACCAACCCTGCTGACAACCTGATCTCAGACTTGAGCCCCTAGAATTGTGAGAAAATTAATTTCTGCTGTTTAAGTCACCCAATGTGCAGTATTTTGTAATGGCAAGCACAGCAAACCAACACAAGATGATACTCTGCACCAACCCATTATGTACAGCCATTTGAAGATGCAGACCCAGGATTGCCAGATTCTCTAGTTTAAGAATCTTTTGCTTTTTAAATATCGGCTGCAGGGCTGGTTTCCTGGGTGTGTGTCCTTTGCAGTCACACGGGATCCCATACTTAGAAGTGCGCCACGTTGGCTTAAATGCCCTGCTTGCAATTCTTAAACTTTCAACAAGGAGCCTGCATTTTTGCATTGCACTGGTCCCTCACAAACTGTGTGGCCAATCCTAGCTGACAACTAGTACACATTTTAAATAATGTGAATATTAAGATTATGGGGGCCCAAAGAAAATATGCCTGAGGCTGGGGCAATGTGAGACACTAGTACGAACTTTTTGTCACTAACTGGATTAAAACTTCCCATTCTCTGGTAATCACTAGGAGGGAACTTATGGATCCCAGTGGTTTTCTTGAAGTGGGAAAAAAAGGCACAGATACTCGCCAGGATGTTATTTCCCAGGATTCCACATGAGCTAGTGTGGCTCGGACCAAGATTTTCTTTTCTCAGGGATGGATACTGAGGATGTCACAATAAGAATATCTTGAGAAAAGGCCCCACAAGAGGAACTAGTGTTTAGGGTTGAGGGCTAAGTTTAGCCCTGCATGTGGCTGATGCTGGTGGACTTTGGGAAGCTGGGGCTGAATATGCTACCCAGGATGGTCAGCAAGGCCCTGAGGGGCAGTGCAGTCCCATGTAAAAACAGCACCGAGACACAGCAAGAAACAACAGTGAGAGCAGGACTGATTTCATCTCCCATTTTTTGCCTGGGGTTTACGAGCAGGACTCCTCTTTTGCACTGTGCCAGTTTCAGGATTATTAAGGGGTCCTCAGCTGAGGTGAGTGAGGAGGTCTGAGCTAGAGAGTAAAACTGGATGGTCTGAGGGTCTGGGCGATCCTGAGCACTTAATTATGAATAATGATATACTTAGTTTTATAGTGCATGCCATACCAGTGGATTCTAATTTGGAAGGGAAACTTTTGCTCTTGCTGAAAGGAATGTCAGTCACCAGTGAGTGGTCATGGGGCTATTATGGGGAGATTCTGTTTTTAAGGATATGCACTGATTTATAGAAGCTCACTGAAAATATTATAGCGGAATGTTTGGTCAGGAGGTCTGCTTTTCTAGTTCTATTTCTGCTCAGTATTGGCTAACTGAAGAGTGTAAATTTTAAAAGAAGTAATTTCTTATGCACACTATGCAAACTCCCTCAGGGAAATGAGTGAAAGACTGTTTGAAATGCTCTGAATTTCCTGGAAAAGAGTTACTAAATAAATTAATATAGGGCCTTCTTTTTCATTGCAGGTCTGCAGGACACACCAAAGAACTCCTCCAAGTCACACAAGGGAGAAAATTAACTTCGTTGGCTTCTATCAGGAAAGCTATTTTTTCCCTCTTCCTTCCTGCAAGTTTCCCAAACCCCAAGACTCTGATTTCCAGGTCAGAGACTAAAGTTTTATTTTTCTTACCTGTATACTTTACATATGGAGAGTCCCCGAAGGAACATTGTGATGGGCTGATTATTGTGAGCCAGTTGTGGGCCAGACCTGGCTTCAGGTGCTGCAAAGGGAATTCAGTCACCAATGTGCAGTGATCTGTGGGCCCCAAGTCAGCTCCTACTTTTTCCTGATAGAGACACCCTCTTCCTCCCTAACAAGAAATAGCAGGGTTGGGGGTAGTGACCCAATATTTAAGAGGTTTGAAATTCTGCATGAGATATTTCTGAGTGAACTCCTAAATAACAGTTTCCTTAATCATGGAAAATAATAACACTTGCTAACAATTTTACCTTAGAGACCATTGGTTTAAGAGAAATGGAAACTTATGTCCACATAAAAACTTGTAAATGAACATTCACAGCAGCCTTTTCAGAATATCCAAAAAAGGAAAGCAATCCAAATGTCCATCAACCAATGAATGGATAAACTTTATGTGGGATATACATGTAATGGAATGCTATTTGGTGATGAAAGAAATGAAATATTAATACATGCCTTAATAAAGATGGACTTAAAATGTCATGCTAAGTAAGAGAAGCCTGTCACAAGGGAATATGTATTGTATCATTCTACTTATATGAAATTCCTAGAACAGGCAATTCTATAGGGATAGAAACTAGACTAGTGATTGCCTAGAGCTTGGGGACAGTTTGGGGAGCCTGGAGGATGACAGCAAAGTGGTGCAGAGTTTCTTTTTAGGTTGATGAAAATGTTGTAAAATTAATTGTAGTGATGGTTGTGCAACTTTGTGATTTTGTTAAAAACCATTGCATTTTGCCCTTTAAATGGATGTATTGCACAATGTGTGAATTAGATATAAATAGGTTTATTTATATAATTAATACCTATTTATTGATATATAATTAATATATCAATAAATATGTACTATATAAAAATTTATAGTTATATAAAATGTGAATTATATGTAAATACATAAATAAAACTGCTAAAACTAAAAAAAAAATACTTAAAAAAAAGACTGTTGGTTTCTCTCACATTTTCTGAGCCCAATCACTTTGGGATAAATGCGTCCAGGCTTAAAAAGCACAGATTTTATGAGCTAACTAAAATGAAAATGTGAAAAATTGTGTGTTTTCCATAGGAGGAGTGTGTCTGATTTGCAGGTACACACATACCCACAGTAGTCATATGTGTAATTCTTTTAAACTTTGCTGAAATTTTTCCCTAGCCTAAAATCATTAAAATATGTTTAAACAATGACATTGAGGTGGGTTGGTTGTTTTTGTCTGCCTAATGTTACTTTCCCCTTCTTTAGATAGTAGCACCTCAGTTTTCTCTAAAAGAAACCACACACCCTATTTCCAGTTCATGTGGTTTGGCTATTGCTGACCTTACGCCCTAGGCTCTGTGACTCAGGCCCCATCAGTCAGCATATTTTATCCAGTGGTCTGTTGGAGTCAACTCATACCAACTCGTCCAAAGCAACTGGTAAATGTTCAGAAATTCCATGTGCCAGTTGTTAAACACTCACCATTAAAATTTAAAGTTCATAACCTTATAATTAAATTATGTTAAAAATGAAGGTAATGATACATCAGCCTTATCATCACTTCCTAATCATTTGACTGCATTTTACTATTATTTATGCTCTTGAGGTTACTTACATCTATTGGATCCGGTAGTAGAAATACTGGATAATGGTGTGCTGCTATACATCTCCTCCTAATTCCATGTTCATTGACTTCTCTTTGATAGCCTGAAGTTGGCCATGGTGGCAGTATTTACACAACAGAACTGGGCAAATGCTACAAGATCAGGGTATACCCTTTCTTGCCAACGAGATTGTTAAACATTTGGCAGCTGTAGTGGGTTGAATGGTGGCCCCTAAAAAGATATGTCCAAATCCTAACCTGTGGAACTTGTGAATGTGACCTTATCTGAAAAAAGGCCTTTGCAGGTGTGACTAGGTTAAGGATCTTGAGATGAAATCCTCCTGGGTTATCCATGTGGGCTCTAAATACCATCATGTGTGCCCTTATAGGATAAAGGCGGAAGGAATTTGACACGGACACACCAAAAAGACATTAAGATAAGATGAGGAGGCAATGGCCACACAGGCAGAGATTGCAGTGATGTGGCCAAAAACCAAGGAATACCTGGAGGCACCAGAAGCTGGATGAGACAGAAACAAAATCTCCCCCAGAGCTTCCAGAGGTAGCATGATCCTGCAGACACCTTGACTTTGGACTGGTGGCCTCCATACATGTGAGAGAATAAATTTCTGTTGTTTTAAGCCACCGGTTTTTGGTAATTTGTTATGGGAGCCACAGGAAACTATTAATAATACACCAGCTCACCACTGCAGCACTAGTGTATGGTTCAGGGATGGGCATGTGATACAAGCTAGGGCAATGGGAACTCAGCTTCTATCATAAAACAAACCCTCTCGTTGGCCCTGGGGTTGCTGAGTGGTTCCACCTTTGCTACTATACATACCAATGGATGGAAGCAGCACAGAAGGTAGTAAAGTTTAGATTTAAAGAGAGACATTTCTGTCCATATCGTTTAAGAAACTGGATCTACTCTACCACTGGATTTTAAAATATTACATATTATATGAGAAAATTAATTGTTTTCTTTTTAAGCCAAATTCCTAACCAATATAGAAATGTTAATTTTTGGGGAACTTTTAAAAGTGCTCATCTGCACAGAGAGCATTTTAAATATATATGGTTGTTATCACTTGATCAGCCACTATTTAAATGAGGCATAACTGAGAAAGACAATCAGGAAAATATGTACCAAACAGTGAACAATTTAAGACCTACCTGAATTCAATCATGTTCATTTGTGCTATAAACACTTATATTAAGCCCAACCCTTATCTAAAGCATTCAATTCAGGACAGATATCCATCTATTTAAGAGCTTACAATTTATTTGCCAGTAAGGAATTTGGTATAGCCCACATATTGAGGTCACTAGCAGTATTAACTTTTCATTATATAGTCTATAATTTTCTGAATAGTTCTAAATTCAAGTAATTTTATTATTTTTCCTAAACAGAATTTGGTTAATGCACAATTAAAATACTTCAAATTCTTTATGAGATTACATTTAACTACAACCACAAATTATAAAAAATCTTTCGGCAAATTGAATGGTTTGGGTGGGAAAATATTCTTATGGTGATTTTCAATGATGTTGTACCTTTGGTTAATTTTGTACCTTTCGATAATTTTTATTTGTTAGTGTGGAAGAGCACTTTTCTGAAAGGAACATGTCACAGAAAACCCCAGGGATAGACATATTGTATTAATTATTTTTAAAATAAAAATAAAAGGCTTTTACATTCAGCATTTCTATCTTTAATGATTTTTCCAGGTTTAAGAGGTTTCAAATTAATTTTGTCACCCATAATCCTGTTTCTTTCCCTCCACTTTCAAATACCTTTGTTTTTTGATGAGCACATTTTGGATGAATTCCCAGTCAACTTTTTAATCTAATTAAATTCAGATAAGTTTAACTCAGATAACATTTACAGTCAGCTCCTTGATAGTTGATTAACTGGGAGCCCATCTTTCAGAATTCTTAAAAAAAAAAAAAAAAAAAAAAAAGACTTTTGAGGATTGCTTTTTGTTAAAAGAGCCTATTACTAATGCTGATGTCACTGGCATCAATAAACTAACACCCACTTGTCTTGGTTTAAAATGACAATAGGCTTTCAAATGCAAATATTCAAATATTATATCATTCTTTAGCACTTCTGTATTTGCTAGTAGCATTACTTATCAAAAAGAATTGTTTTGAATATTTTCATGAACAAGCAAGCAAACCACATCACATCACACACATGCGCGCACACACACACACACACGCATGCATGCAAGGCACATAAATGATTTCACTAATGACATATAGCATACATTAGTCAAGCAATTGTATTAATTCAAGTCTATTCTCCTTGTAGTCCAGAACAGTCTCCGTCTTTGCTACACAACAGTAGCCACTAAAATCTTTTGGAAGATTAGGATCACTCAATATGAAGTTAAAAGAAAACATGAAAAAATGAAAGCTTAGTTTTAGGATTTCCCATTTTTTTAGCCCTATAATAGCCTAAAATAAAACTTGGGAACAAATGAGGTTTACCAATGACAGGAGTAAACAGACTCAAAGTAAGTGTTTACAGGCAAGGCAAGGAAGCTACTTCCTTTCCATTAACAAAAAGGAGCTTTTAAATTTTGCTCATTCTTGATAATGCTGGCTAAGGAGAAGCCCAGCAAGTTTGTTTTTTCCTTAAAACTAAAACAAAACTCAACACAAGAGTTGAAATACAAGGAACCAAAGAAAATTATTAATTTGTTCTTTGATGACAACTCTATGCCAGAGGTACAAGGGCATCTCTACATTCATTGTTTTCTTCATAAGGAAACCACTATAGAAATTTAGGTGAATGAATATAATTAACTGGTTCTGTGGCTCCAACTGTAACACGTCGTTTTAAAAAAGAAAAAATCAAACAACCCAACATTTGCCCAGGAACCAGAGGAGAAAAATAGCCTTCTAAGAGTTAGGTCCTCAAGATATTTCAAAGCTGCCTGGACAATGACTTGGAATGACTACAATGGTGAACCATTCTGCCTTGGACCCGAATCTAGATTTATGACCTAATATATCTTTCCCAACTCTGCCTGCCATAGTTTTATGAACATCAAGAACTGGGTGTCTGCCACTGTCAACAAATAGAGCTTCTCCAGAGCATTTCCATCCACAGAAACTCAAGTATCCCCAAAAGAACATAGATCGCAGTCTTCCAAGGCTGCCTTGGGATGCCTCAGGATGCCTCTAGCTTTCACCACAAATTGTAGGGAAACTGTTTTGGCATGATAATTCTTCAAGAAAAGGAAAAGTACCTGTTAATGCCCTGTGTTTTCTTGGTTTAAGAATGTTTGGTGAGGCTAGGTCCAGTGGTTCATGTCTATAATCCCACACTTCAGGAGGTCAAGGCAGAGAGGATCTCTTAAGGCCAGGTTTTGAGCCCAGCCTGGGCAACATAGAGAGACACATCTCTACAATAAATTTAAAAATTATCCAGGTATGGTGCTGTGCACCTGTAGTCCCAGATACTTGGGAAGGCTGAGGTGGGAGGATTGCTTGGGCCTAGGTTGTTGAGGTTGCAGTGAGCTGTGATCCTGTCACTGCACTCCAGTCTGGTTGACAGAGTGAGACTCTGTTTCAAAACAAAACAAAACAAAACAAAAGCAAAGCAAAACAAAACAAACAAAAAAGGACTTTGGGTCAGAGTAGCAAGAATGCACTGAGAAGCTAATGAAGCTTAGCTTAAGGGCGTCTCCTTTTTAGGGTCCTCTTCCAAACTCTTGTGCCTAATTTTATATTTGTAATTTTGCATTCATTTTATTAAGAGTCCTTTTAATATAAGTATACATGCTACAAAATGGGGATCTGCTAGAGAAGTTGCACCAAACTGAGCTAGAGAAGTTGCACCAAATTTTAGCTCAATAAAAGCATAAAAATTAAACACAAACTCTTTGTCTTTTATGGACACTCCCTCACCCCCACTCCTGGCAAATCACCACTGGGACTGAGACTACTCAGTTTGAAGCCCTGGTTGTCAGTTGTCCTTTCTTAACTGTGGCAGTGATTCAAAAACTGGCTACAGTTTTCAGTTTTGTCCCCTCCTTGGAAGAACACTCCACTGTGGGCTAATTATTACAATGGCTTATAGACTCTAGAGACCCAGACGGGTTTCCAAGTGTGGTCCTCCTTTTGGTTAAGTGGTATCATTGTTCCAATGTCAACTAAGTTTTTGTTTTACAGTCAAGTTGATGGATTTGGACTAGGCTTCCACACTTTCCTAAGAGGTCTCTCTGAAGACCCAGCCATACGAACATTTATTTTTTTCTGATTATAAAAGTAATGGCATGTATATGTGTGTACATATACATATATACACACATATATATGTACACATAAACATCTTTAAACTTTATAATATGTAGCATAGAAAGTGGAAATCCCCCATAATCCCACACAGCTGAGAAAAGCAGTTAAAATTTTTTCAAGGCATATATTAACATTTCACTTATTATTTTACAAAAAAATGGGATTATACTCTCAACTCAAAAGCATGCTGTTTTCTATCTAGCAGTATGTCTTAGACATCTTTCCATGTCAGTTGGTAAAAAGTTATCATCTTTTTAATCTATTAAATAGCTCCATGAAATTGTATTGTATGGCTGAACCATACTCTCCTTAACCAATTGCCTGTTAATTCACCTTTGAGTTCTTTCCAGTTTTTCCTGTAATAAATATTCTTGCAAACATCATTTTACTCTTAAACGTCTTTGAGCAGTTGTAGAGTCTTTCTCTACGGTGAATTCCCAGGAGATGAATTATTATTGGGTCAAAGGGTATGAGTATTTCATTTTTAATAGCTATTGCCAAATGGCCCTCCAATAATTTTATACCCATTTACACTCACAACCACACTGTAAGAAATTGTCTGTTTTCCCACCCTCTTAGCAACCCTAAAATCATGCAATTTGGGAATGTCTGATGTGAGTTAGGAGTTAACAGGTTCAGCCTGTGGAGTTTTTTTTCCTTTGTGAAAAGCCAACAAAGAGATCAAAAGTCTCTCCCTTTCCTTGATGAACTCCCTGCTCTGGGAGAGCCAGCTGCCCAGACAGTCATCTAGTTAATGCGAGAGGTGAAAATTCGAATGCTTAATACTAGCGTCTGGCTGGATTTATCACAAACAATTTGTCTGTGAGTGTCTAAGAAAACGTGTCAGTGAGAAAATACCTAATAACTTAATTATTAAAGAAATAGAAATTGGTTCTTACTTTTTAATATAAACAACACATTTCATCTTATAGCATCAGAATGTGTAAATCTGCACAACTCTTTGATTTCATTCTTACGTTTATTGGATCAAAATAGTTTTAAAAATCCAGTCTTCAAAGGTGTGTGAAAAGTGACCCTGATCCAGCCCTTTAAGGAAGGGCAAGGTTTGCCAATATCCAGTCTTAAAGAGCATGTTTTTGACAGTTACTATGGTTTACATCTCCAGAATGAGGATCACTGGGCATTCGAATAAAAAGAAATTTTAGGAGGTTTCTAGTAAAAACATTACCAAACTCTGCTCCCCATAAAGCCTCAGGGTTGCTTCAGAGAGATGAGAGGGTAGTGGAGGAACAAGACAGCGGGGGGATTTAAGAGTTCTTGGTAATCTAACCGTAATTCCACCACATCAGCCCCATTTTGATCTGTGTCACATAGTGGGGTTGTGTATTGTGTTATCTGAGGCATGTAGATTTCTCATTTTCCTTGTCTGTAAAATAGACATAATAATAGTGCCTATTTTAGAGTAGTGAAGATTAAATTAAATAATGCTACACATATAAAGTGTTTAACCCAGTGTCCTGCACATGCCAAGGACTCAGTAAATGTTGGCTATTTTATCTAAGATTTTGCTCTGAAACAGAATTCTGCTGCTAAAAAATAAATTTCGAGATCATCATTTATGTTTGTCATCTCTAAAATAAGATGATTATTTCTGATGTAATGGTTTTACATTTTATTTGTTTCCTGCTTCCCAGTCCAATGGTCATTTTCAGAGCCTCTCATTCTCGGATCCCAGTCCAATTTTGCTGAGAATGCTAAAGGCTCTGAGGATAACGTGTCTTCCCACACCCCAGGAGACTCCACTCACCACCAAGTGTGGCCAGACCATGGCTATTCTGTCCGTGTTCCTGTTGATTTGTAGAAGAAAGATGGTAGTATAAAAGTTTTCCCTGCCCTGTGGGACAAGATTCCTGCAGATAGACCAGGAGGAATAAACATGAAAGCTGTAAAATCTTAGAAATATTACTCAGTTTCCATCTTTTCTATAATGATGAGTTCATTTGAAGGAGTTCAGAAATAGATGCTTACACCTCCTAAGACTGGCTGGATTTTCTATTCTTGGCCAGACGTTTGTTCCAGGAAGAATTCATCCAACAAACATATGCTCTTATCAATTATTTTCTTAGGAAAGCTTGTCTTAGTGCACGGGAAGTTTTTAAGTTTTTCTAATGAATCACAGACATGAGGCAGGAGGGAGAGAGTATCAAGCGTGTTCCTTTCTGACTGGTCTAATGTGAGACCAAAAACTATGGAGTAAGAGCAAAACCTTGCAAACTGTACATCTTTTCTACCCAGGAACTCCTTCCATGCCAGTCACTGCTGATGCCTGAGAGCCAGATGTGGGCTTAGGGAACAGTTTCTCTATGTCAAGGCCATTCAGAGTCTGTAGCTGACTTGGGAACAAGTAGATGTAAAACCTAGAATTAAAGGCTGAAAACAGCATTTAGTGAAACCCCTCCCTCCAGACGCTCCTGATCAAAGTCTACCCTTGCACTAAGACAATTGATCTATAGTTGCATATATAAAATTTTGGCAACACTCTGTCCTCATTGCTTTCAACAGAGGCTTTAGGCCCCTGAATCTGGGCATCGTCCCAGAATTGAGATCCAGTTGCATTACGCATACCAGAAGACACACCACCACAGCCGAGGCCCGTGCAACCACTTTCTTTTAACCTCGCGTCTGTGAAAAATTACTTTCCAAAAAAATAAGTGAAACCCGATGTCTTCTCCGGGTGGTTATTTTTGCGCCATGAAGTCAATAAAACTCCCCAGATTTATTAGACAGCCCTGCTGCTGAAGACAAGACCACTTCCTATTCCCTAGCGGATATGTGTGTCTTTCCTTTCCGTAACCTTCTGACCACAGATTTTAATTTTCTTTTTTTTTTTTTTCTTGAGACAGTCTTGCTTTGTCGCCCAGGCTGGAGTGCAGCAGTGTGATCTCAGCTCACTGCAATCTCCGCCTCCCGGGTTTAAGTGATTCTCCTGCCGCAGCCTCCCAAGTAGCTGGGATAACGGGTGTGTGCCACCACACCTGGCTAATTTTTTGTATTTTTAGTAGAGATGGGTTTCACCATGTTGGCCAGGCTGGTCTCGAACTCCTGACCTCTTAATCTGCCTGCCTCAGCCTCCCAAAGTGTTGGGATTACAGGCGTGAGCCACTGTGCCTGGCTGAATTTTATTCTTTTTAAAAATTTTCCCAGAAAATTTGTCAGAACCCTCTAGGATAAGTGGCTTGGCCTGCACTAAAATTCCAATCTCTTGCACTGAAGAGTGATAAAATGAACATATTTCAGGCTCCTCTAACTTTTCTTCTTTACCTCCTATTTTAGAGGGCCCTCTTTTCTTTGCATCAGAATTAACAAGAGTTTTGGCTGTCTCTCCTTCCACTACTCTAAATGCTAAATGTAACACTTATCAACAAATTATACTCCTGTAAGAGTCCACTAACCCTGAGTTGATGACCATGATAATGACAATTGGATTGGATTCTACTCAGTGCAACAGTATTTACTGGGCTCTTACCCTTTGCAGGTGCTCTACTAGGTATGGGAATGCAAAACTACAGAACATAATATGTATTCTTTCAAGGAGTGTTGGGTCTACTAGGGGACACAAACATGTTAACAATTGTTATTTAAATGCGACAGTTTCCATAATGAACTCAGAGTGTTGTGTGGGTACAAAGACTAAATTTGGAAAGGCCAGGAAAGGCTTTTCAGAGGAGATGTCTCTTGAGCTGTGCGTTTAAAGATGAGTAGGGGTTCATCAGGTGATCCTGAGGAAGACATGCCAAGCAGAGGGACTAGCAGGTGCAGAGGGATCAGAGGTGTGACACAGAAGGGCACACTTGAGATCTAAGAAGTTGTGAATTGGGAATGAAGGTCAAAAGCAACCTGTGTTCCTCATGAATATGGGTGTGTATTTTCACTGATGGGGAAATGCTGAGGGGATTTAAGCCCTAGAACAATTGTGATATTATGATAAATGAGAGGGCAAAGACTTGGAACCAACTCATCAACTTTATCCATCAATGATAGACTGGATAAAGAAAATGTGGCACATATACACCATGGAATACTATGCAGCCATAAAAAAGAATGAGTTCATGTCTTTTGCAGGGACATGGATGAAGCTGGAAACCATCATTTTCAGCAAACTAACACAGGAACAGAAAACCAAACACCTACCAGAGTCTTCAGAAGGTGCTTCAGCTTTAACATCTCCAAGCCAGAACTCATCAATCAGCCCCACCTCTCCCTTCCCCACACTCACGCTCCCAAAGCTCTGCTTTCTCTCATGTCTTGATAGAAGGCATTTTCATACATCTGGCACTCAAGTTAGAGATTTTGGACTCAACTTCTACTCCTTCTTTTCTCCTAGTCACCAAGTTTTATTGTTTCTACCTCAAAAAAGGTTTTCAAATCTAGCTTTTCCTTTTCATCACAGCTTCTACTCCTTAATTCGGTACTTCACCATCTTTGTCCTGATGTATTTGGACAGCTTCCTAATTGACCTCCTTACCTTCAGTCCCTTCCATCACCAGCCCACTGTAGATAAAATTAGATTCTCATAACCTAGAGCAGATCAGACATTCTCCATCTCTGAAACCTTTGGGGGCTATCTCTCTTTACCTCCTGGGTAAGAAAAGGTTATGTCCTACTCTGTATGACTATACTTAAAACCAATCCCAGGCAGATTTTCCTGTCACTCACCTTGTGTGTTGTTGGCTTTAGCTATTTTGAACCATTCACCATCTCCAAAAACCCAGCATATTTTAGGACTTTGGGCCTCTCTTCAAGCAGCTTTCTCTGCCTAGAATAACCTTCACCTCCTTATTGGCCCATTCCTGAAAGCCCAGCTCAACATCACATTCTAGGTGAAGCTTTTCCACTCTTACCACCATCTGACTCAAGGACAATTAATGGCTCCCTCTTCGCATTTATCATAGCACTTTCAATGTTATCAAAGCTAGTTATTTGTATATTAATGGTCCATGGAATCATAAGGTCAAGGACTACTTAATTCATTGATGTAATCCCAACCCCAACACAAGGATAGTTAACTGTTTTTTTAAAATCAAGAAAAAAATGGTACTCTGGCGTTTTAAAAATCAAATGAATAAGAGTGTAAGTGATAAGAGGAAGCCAAATCACGTAGAAGGTGGGCTAATAACAGATGTTTGAGAATGCTGGTCTAGCCCATAGTATAAATATGTGTCAAATTTGTGAACATATCTACTATATAAACACTTGACTTCACTTTAGGCACAATCTGGCTCCATAACAAAGGTAACAAATAACCATGAAAAGGACAGATTCATCTCAGATCACAAGACACTGGAACTCCATAAAAATCAGATCACTCCTAACAGTCAGGTTCCTTCAGACTCGGAGACTTTCTTACCCTGTTGTGGGTCACCTTTGCCATAGGGCTTTCTTGACCCCTGCTCTTCTGGAAATGCTATCAGTTTCTTTGTTTAAATACTAATGTCCAAGCAGGGCACAGTGGCTCATGCCTGTAATCTCAGCATTTTGGGAGGCCGAGGTGGGTGGATCACTGGAGGTCAGGAATTTGAGACCAGCCTGGCCAACATGGTGAAACCCCATCTCTACAAAAAATACAAAAATTAGCCGGGCATGATGGTGGGCACCTGTCACCCCAGCTATTCAGGAGGCTGAGGCAGGAGAATTGCTTGAACCCAGAAGGCAGAGGTTGCAGTGAGCCAAGATTGGACCACTGCACTGCAGCCTGGGTGATAGAGGGAGACCCTGTCTCAAAACAAAACAAACAAACAAAAACAAAAACATACACACACAAAAACTATATGTCCAGCCTGCCAGAGGACCAGCCTTTTCTTATAGCTGTGCAAGGCCTCAGTCATCTCTGGAACTTTTCATATCTTTTCCATCATTGTATGTCAACTTTGGAAATGAGGTTTTACTTTTATGTTGTGGGAGAAAACACTAGTATAAAGAACTGTAATACTAAAAATAATCTAAGTTCCTGCTTCTCAGGGTAGGCAGTCTAGAAATCCTTCTTGAAGGGTTTTCAGTGGTATTACAGGATTTGTTCTGAAGAAAGTCAAATCTCACTGGCTGGGGAGTCAGGGGCTATAGGATCTCATTCTGGCTCTGCCACTAGTTAGTTGGTGATCTCTGGGGAAGTTACTTAGACTTTAGCCCTCTCCTATGTCTCAGAAATAAAAAAAGGTTGCAAACTGGGAACACCTAGGCTACATTTCGCCCACAGAAACACTTAGTTTGCCCCTAACAGTATTTAAATGAGTTGATACTTTAGTTGCAAAACTTTACGTAAGAACATAGGTTTTTGCCTATGTTCTATGTTTTGCCTTGAAAAATCAGAAGATCTGGCCACAGGAGTCTCACATTCCTATTCATTTGGTAGTAGCTACCCCCTTTAACAGGGAAGGGGCTCTCTAGGACCCCAGTGACCCCATCAATTCCTATTGCCCTTTTGGTTTGCCCTAAACAGAGACAAAATACCAATTGCTATTTACCAATGTACTTGTTCTCAGCAATATTAAAAATATTTAACTACTAAGGCATGGGAACTGACCAACTGGAATGGGCACTGACCTTTGTGCTAGAGCAGCTCCTGGATGCTCCCTGCTCTGCTCCAATTGGTAATGGGGAGGTCCAAGAACTCTTGGAGGAGAAGCTGAGGAGGGGCCTCACTTGGTGAGCTTAGAGCACCATCTATACATGAGTTGGTAAGGACCATCCCAACCTCAGGTGCCCACCATCTGAATGTCAGCCCTGCCAAAACTGTTGTTTTCTCAGAGTGGAGATAGATATTTCCATACCCATGGCTCTTACTGAAAGCAAGAAAATGAAATAAAAATAGAAAGAAAAAGCAGAATGATTTTTCTTGCTCTTGCTTGCTTTGTTCATTTATGAACTGGCCTCTATAAACATCTGAGTTTGATTTCCTGGTACTAACCAACCTAAAACTCTCTTCCAGCTTAAGCATAAGGAGCCTCTAATTTTATCCATTTTATAAATGGAGTGAAAATTTTGCAAAACATGTTGAAGAGAGGGCATCATACAGAATTTATATAAGATCTAAAACACTGATCGAAATAATAAATCACCAATAAATTATCTGTTTTCTTATTAAGCTTTTCAATTTTAAAATAACTTTGATGTTCTTTTTTTTTTCATTTTTAATTTAGCTGTGGCTATTTTTCAAATGGAATTAATGACCAAAAGCTAGCCTCATTCTCTAATTACAGTAAGAGACACTAGACAGGAGTTGTTCCAGACACTGACCCATCTTGGCTCAGGGAGAGGCTCTGGGCAGTTTTACTGTGTGCTGGCTTAGTACCTGGGGCCAGGAAACATCTGTTATAACATGCGGTCCAGCGGGTGCCCTGCTTAATTATAAAATGGCATTGCAGTGTCCCTTTGAGTTGGCTGGCTGTAGCTTCTAATGCTATGCTATCAAGCAAAATGTAATTCTGGATGTCCTGTGAACTGAATCTCTAACTCAAGTGTTGAATCATTCAGATAAGACTAAAAAAAGTTAAACCTTTGCCCTCAGGAAAAAGGTATAGGGAAAGACAAAACAAAGAAATGCTTTCTAACAGCAATTGAGAAGCTTAGATATAAACGGGCATCCCTTATATAGGGAACAGGGGAACTGATTCCAGAATGACTCACACTTCTAGAATGAGCTGTTTATATAGTGCTTCCTCCTCTTCATTCCAGGGATCCTGTTAGGAAGGTCAGGGACAATGACAATCAAGAAGCAAAGGGACCACTGGAGAAGGGTGGAGGGAATGCTTGGAACACCAAAAGATTCATTCACCTTGAATAAGAGGACAGATTTCTGTAATGGGTTATGCAATCAGCTATGACCCAGGACTTACGATTTATTATTGGAACATGTACACCCGGGAATTCTTTTTACAGTGGTGTGAATCTCTTATTAGCATTTATGAGAACTTACCTTCCCAAATCCTCTTATATGCGGATGGGAGTATAGAGCCCATTGCCAGCAGTGTCTGCTTAGGAATATCTTTTGTCTTATAGCCTGTTGTAATCACTTCCAGACCAGTGGTATATTTATGATTTACATCATGTTACAGAGGAATAAGTCTTAAGGATTCTTTTCTCTAAATCTTTTTGAATTATTATTTTAGACTCATTGCCAGGTTTTTTTTTAAAGGGGGAAGTTGATGAACTTTTAAACATGTCATTACATGCTCCAAAATGGCAACTCTTTGTTCTTTTAGAGTTTCTTGTAGAAAGACATTTAAAGGGCTGTGTGTGTCCGCATATGTGTATGTGTGTGTGTGTGCGTGTGTGTGTGCGTGTGGTGTTTAGAAACAGGTAGATAAACAACATGAGTGAAAAGGAACACTTGAAGTTCATATATTTTGTGTTTTTGTTAGAATAAAATTTGGCAGGTTTGGGGGAATCTTACCTAACATTGGGGGAGAGTTTAGGAAGGGCAGATCCACATTCATTTTAATCATATTTCAATAACCAGGGGCACCAACTGAAAGGTTACGCCCTAAAGCAAGGAAATATCTCTAAGTCAGAAAACAAAGGGAAACCTGAATATTTCTGAAGATGACATTGGATCAGCTTGTGGATTTCAAGCAATTATGCGATATGATGATTCCCACTGAGTATGCATTAGTTGGAATACTGTTCTTTTTATTTCTCCATGTCCTGGGGTTGTACACTGAAAGAACCCTGTTCAACTTCGAATGTCAGGGTTTTGAAGGCAAAATTATAGTAAAATATGTTTTAAAACAGTGGGGCCTTATGTGAGTGAATATAACATTTTCCAAGGCTTTCAAAAATCCTTTTGTTAAAAATACGGTTCTTATTTTGTTTCTTCTTTCTTTCTTTTTAAATTATTTTCTTTTACTCAGGCTTTCGCCTCCCCTCCTTCCCAAAGAAAAGAAGAGAGAAGTTTCAAAGGATATCTATAATCCAGTCTACATTTAGGGCCTGGGGACATATAATGGAATTATTTTAAATAGGATACCCCACATGGAAAATAAACAAGTGAGGAAAGTTCACCTGTGTCTATTACTTCAGTACCAGCAGCAATGGTGACAGTCATAGTACCTGAGTAAATGTGTTCTAGAGTCATCTTGTGAGAAAAATAATTATTAATTGAGGTTTCTGTGAGTTGATAAATGTGTTGTTTACAAAGGAAAGAAACATTTTTACAGTACAAGGAACTGAAATCTCAGCTCAGGAGTTGTTCTAAAAGATGAAATGTCTTTTAAAAATTGAATTAATTAAAATCAAGGCCAGGCACAGTGGCTTACACCTGTAATCCCAGCACTTTGCAAGGCCGAAGCAGGCCAATCAGGTGGATCACTTGAGGTCAGGAATTCGAGACCAGCCTGACCAATATGGTGAAACCCTGTCTCTACTAAAAATATAAAAAATTAGACGGGAATGGTGGCATATGCTTGTAGTTCCAGTTACTCAGGAGGCTGAGGCAGGAAAATCGCTCGAACCGGTGAGGCAGAGGTTGCAGTGAGACAAGATTGCACCACTGCACTCCAGCCTGGGCAACAGAGCTAGACTCTGTCTCAAAATAAATAAATAAATAAATAATTGAATAAAGGAATTAATTAAAAACAAAACAAAAAGCAGGCATAGCAAAAGGCATAGTTTAAGAATAATGATGAATGAGTATTATGTTTATTTTATTACATGCTATGCTTCCTCCCAAAGGAGAGAAGTAGTTTGTTCAGTTAGGACTTGTATTTAATTGGCAGTAACAGAGACCAGACTTCAATGTCTTAAACATCCAAGACTTATTTCCAACATAAAAGAAACTCTACCTCTGGATGCACAGGACTCATATGGTGGTTCCTCAAAGTCATCAGAGCCCTAGGCTCGCTCTTTCTCTCTTCTCTTCCAGGCTTAGGCCATGATATTCCTCTAGCTATCATTTATTCTCTTGAATTATGAAAAAGGAAAAGAGGAAGGCAAAATGAGAACCCCTCCTAGCTTAGTTAGTTCCTTTTAAGGAGCTTCTCCACAAGTACCTGAGGACAGGGCCGGGTGCAGTGGCTCACGCCTGTAATCCCAGCACTTTGGGAGGCCAAGGTGGGTGGATCGCAAGGTCAGCAGTTCAAGACCAGCCTGACCAATATGTTGAAACTCCGTCTCTACTAAAAATACAAAAAAATTAGCTGGGCATGGTGGCAGGCGCCTGTAATCCCAGCGACTTGGGAGGCTGAGACAGGAGAATCGCTTGAAACCGGAAGGTGGTGGTTGCAGTGAGCCAAGATTGCACCACTGCACTTTAGCCTAGGCAATAAGAGCAAAGACTCTGTCTCAAAAAAAAAAAAAAAAAAGAAGAAGTACCTCGGAACATTTTCACTTATAACTCATTGACCAGACCTTTGACACATGGTCACGGCCACACTTAGCTGTAAGGGAATCTTTTAAGAGGAAAAATTACTGTCCCAAATGAAGTCAGGATTCTGTTACTAGTAAAAACAGAAGAGCAAGTATGGGATGGGAAATTAAAAGTCCTTGTCATAGTCACATATCCTTAGAGCTAATACATCATCCAAGTCTTACTCATTGCTTCCATTTCAATTATGTAGTATTTAAAGCACTAGCTTGAGAACCCAGTCTGCTGTGCATTATCTCAAAGTATGTGGCCAAAATACATACTTTCGCACATCACTGATTGTTTCCTCATTTGAGTAGTTTAAGCTATGGAACTTTTTTAAAAAAGACATGGGTCTTGCTAAGTTGTCCAGGCTGGAATGCAGTGGCTAAGCATGGGCATGACTATAGCACACTACAGTCTCAAACTCCTGAGCTCAAGTGATCCTCCCACCTCAGCTTGCCAAATGGCTAGGACTACAGGGAAGCCACTGTGTCTTATACACATATGTGGACTTATAAATGAAAAAAGGAAGAAATAGTAAAGAGTAGCTTCAACTTAGAAGGCATTATTTCCTGCAGGGGTGACCACTCTACCCTCAAATATCTTCACTGCTTGAATATCTTCACTTCTGTCTTTCCTACTGCTTACCATTCCTTACCTATTGCTTACCATTCCACTTCTGAAAGTGTCATTTTTTTTTTTTTATTGGATATGGGATTTCACTCTGTCATCCAGGGTGGAGTGCAGTGGCATGATCTCTGCTCATTGCAATGTCCGCCTCCCAGGTTCAAGTGATTCTCCTGCCTCAACCTCCCTAGTAGCTGGGATTAAGGTGGATGCTACCATGCCCAGCTAATTTTTGTATTTCTTGGTAGAGATGGGGTTTTACCATGTTGGCCAGGCTGGTCTCAAACACTTGACTTCAGGTGATCCACTTGCCTCAGCCTCCCAAAGTGCTGGGATTACAGGCATGAGCCACCTTGCCTGGCTTAAAAGTGCCGTTTGTTTAAAAAAAGAGATAAAGTTATTACTCACTCAAAAATCTGTGCCAATTACTCTAATCAGATTGCCTTCCTACTATGATACAACTTCACTGCATGGAAGGTGTTCATCTGTCTGGGTTTTCTTCTTATTTGAGAAATAAAATACACTCAAGGCCAAAACTTCAATCTGACCAAAAAGATATATTGTATAAAATGAATTGCCTTTCACCCCAAATTCTAAGATTCTTTCCCTCCGTGAAGCAATAATAAGTAAACACTTCGTGTGTATTATTTAAGAGATATACTCTGCATGCTTAAGTATACACAAGTGTTAACACACGTACACATACACACAATGCAAATATATAAAAATTCTTTTGTTTCACCCAAATGAGCATGTACTGTGTATATTATTGTGTGCCATTTAAAGACAGAGTCTCACTCTTTTCCCAAGACTGGGGTTCAATGGGATGATCAAAACTCACTCCGGTCTCAAACTCCTGGGCTGATCCTTCCGCCTCAGCCTTCTGAGGAGCCAGGGCTACAGGTGCACACACCATGCCTGGCTATTTTTTCTTTTATTTTTCATAGAAATGGGGTCTTGCTATATTGTCTATGATGGTCTCTATTCCTGACCTTAAGTATCTCCTGCCTCAGTCTCCCAAAGTGCTAGGATTACAGGAATGAGCCACCATGTCTGGCCTGGAGAATGCTTTTTATCAGCACATATACCTGGTACATTGAAAGAAAAGACTTTGTTAAAGTAGAAGCTTTTGGGAGGGGAAGAGAATAGTATATTTTTGAAAGATTAAGCATTTTGCTTCAATATTTTATTGTGAAGGTTACAGCAGCCTAGGGCTTATAAAGGAAAATTTTAAGAGGAAGGAAAAGGGTGGATTGACTTGGAACTCTATTGACCCAATAGCTAGCTTTCCCCAGGCCCTAAATGTAGACTGGGTTATAGATATCCTTTGAAACTTCTCTCTTCTTTTCTTTGGGAAGGAGGGAAGGTAAAAGCCTGAATAAAAGAAAATAACTTAGAAATAACATCTGAATTTCCCTAAGACAATCCCCATTTATGCCTATTTTCTTATGATAGTTTTTAATAGTCCCTGCTTTCATCCTCAAAGTGGTCCCAGTTTGGATGACAATCTGTGATCACTCTAGTAGTGATCACTCTAGTAGTAACTAATGGACAGATTAACTAGCTAGGATCAGCTGAAAGGATTAAAAAGGTGCTCCACACCACCTGAGAGTAGGGGATTGTCTGGATGGGACACTGGCTCACATTTTTATGAGTGGCATGATCTGATTAAGTTAATTAACTACTGTTTTCCTCTGCTTTCTGAAGGGAATAATAATTGCCTCAGAATGGTATTATAAACATTTCATAAAGGAATGTATGTGAGGGATTTATCTGGTTCATATTTAGGCTCAATGTCTGGTTCATATGTAGGGCTCAATAAGTGCAGCTATTTATATTAATTATTATTTTTACATCCCTCCTTCCAACTACTTTATTTTTTTCTTTTCTTTTTTGGAGACAGAGTCTCACACAGTTGCCGGGGCTGGAGTGCAGTGGCAAGATCTTGGCTCACTGCAACCCTCCCCTTCCAGGTTCAAGCGATTCTCCTGCTTCAGCCTCCCAAGTAGCTGGGATTACAGGTGCCCACCACCACGCCAGGCTAATTTTTTGTATTTTTAGTAGAGATGGGGTTTCCCTATGCTGGCCAGGCTTGTCTCGAACGCCTGACCTCATGATCCACCCGCCTCGGCCTCCAAAAGTGCTGGGATTACAGGCATGAGCCACCACGCCCGGCCCAACTACTTTATTCTTTGCTTTTTTTTTTTTTTTTTTTTTTTTTTTTTTTTTTTTTTTGAGATGGAGTCTCCCTCTGTCGCCAGGCTGGAGTATAGTGGCACAATCTCGGCTCACTGCAACCACCGCCTCCCAGGTTCAAGCGATTCTCCTGCCTCAGCCTCCTGAGTAGCTGGGACTACAGGCAAGTGCCACCAAGCCCGGCTAATTTTTGTATTTTTAGTAGAGAAGGGGTTTCACCATATTGGCCAGGATGGTCTCGAATTCCTGACCTCGTAATCTGTCCGCATGGGCCTCCCAAAGTGCTGGTACCACAGGCGTGAGCCACCATGCCCAGTCCCAACTACTTTATTCTTACACAGCATAAAATGTTATTGATTAGGATTTGTTTAGGTGAACAGGTATCATCTGCAAAAATGGGTCATGGTACAGCCACTTAAGAAGAAAAAAATGAGGCAAGTATAGGGCGTTGTTATTAGCTGGAGGGACCCCCTCCGGCCCTACAGAAATCAGGGTGTAGTTTGAAAACACAGCACCATCTTGTACTTTTTTTTTTTTTTTTTTTTGAGACTGAGTCTGGCTCTGTCACCCAGGCTGGAGTGCAGTGGCGGGCGTGATCTAGGCTCACTGCAAGCTCTGCCTCCCGGGTTCATGCCATTCTCCTGCCTCAGCCTCCCGAGTAGCTGGGACTACAGGCGCCCGCCACCACACCCTGCTAATTTTTTGTATTTTTAGTAGAGACGGGGTTTCACCGTGTTCGCCAGGGTGGTCTCGATCTCCTGACCTTGTGATCCACCCGCTGCGGCCTCCCAAAGTGCTGGGATTATAGGCATGAGCCACCACACCCGGCAGCACCTTGTACTTCTGATTTGATTTGACGTTGGTTTTGATGTGAAAAATTCTTTTTTCTTTGAGACGGAGTTTTGCTCTTTTTGCCCAGGCTGGAGTGCAATGACATGATCTCGGCTCACCGCAACCTCTGCCTCCTGGGTTCAAGCGATTCTCCTGCCTCAACCTCCTGAGTAGCTGGGATTACAGGCATGTGCCACCATGCCTGGCTAATTTTGTATTTTTAGTAGAGACGGGGTTTCTCCATGTTGGTCAGGCTGGTCTTGAACTCCTGACCTCAAGTGATCCACCCGCCTCGGCCTCCCAAAGTGCTGGGATTACAGAAGTGAGTCACCGCGCCCTGCCAGATGTGAAAAATTCTTAACGTTCAGCGTCATTAAGAAGGATGCAAGCCTCCCACAATTAACAAAGAAGAAAGGCATTTGAGATGATAGAGAGGCATGCATTGTTGCTATCTGTATTACACAAGCAGAGTTCACAAGTATTCATAACCTGTTGATGATGGAATTACTTCAAAGAGAGGGCTCAGAACTTGTAACCAATCACCTCTCAGTATATCTCACCATCTGGTGTATCTCTCTCTGTACATTTATTACTTCACCCCATGTCGTCCCTTCATGACTCTCTCTCTAATATCAAACAATGAATGACACTTGTTTGCTGAGACAAGCTGAAACTCCTGAGGCCTTTTACGGGGAAGGATAAAGGAAGTTTGAGCAGGATGGGAGTGGGAAGACAAAGCTATTGAAAGAGCAGGAACAGGTATTTTATTTCATATTCATTTTCTTAAAATTGAATTATGTTTCTGTGAAAAGCTGTTCTGTAAAATAACAACCTCTATACGGTTTCACCAGCTGAGACATAAAAGACTATTTGTGGTGTGCTGTAAGATCTGAATGCAAGTGAAAATTCCCCGCTTACTGGCTATTTTAATGAAAATAAGAATAATGTTTTGTAAATAACCTGACTCATTAAGGGTCTCAAAATCCTTATGTCACTGTGGTATTATATCGTCACTTTGGCTCTGCATGAGAGGGTTGCCAGAGAGCTTAATTTACATTCACACTGCAGAATTTCCTTCTTTTTCTTCTTAGGTTGTCAGATTTTATTTATTTCTTTACCTTTGGAGACGGAGTTTTGCTCTTGTCACCCAGGCTAGAGTGCAATGGCACAATCTTGGCTCACTGCAACATCTGCCTCCCGGGTTCAAGCAATTCTCCTACCTCAGCCTCCCAAGTAACTGGAATTACAGGTGCCTGCCACCACGCACAGCTAGTTTTTGTATTTTTAGTAGAGATGGGGTTTCACCATGCTGGTCAGGCTGTTCTTGAACTCCTAACCTCAGGTGATCTGCCCACCTCGGCCTCCCAAAGTACTGGGATTACAGGCATGAGCCACCACACCTAGTCAGAATTTTTTTTTTTTTAATTAAAAAAACAAAGTCTCATTTGACCCATTGGGAACAGGATATAGGAATATTTCTGACTTCTGCCATTACTTCTTATTCAAATAATGTACAATTTTCTAAACATATTTAAAATAATGGACTCAATCCAATAAATAGACTCACCTCTGCTACTACAAGTTAGAGGAAAATTTTGAATGACAGGCAGCACCACAAAACTCCCTTTTACCAAGGTCTGCAATGCTTCTGGGTCTTCCGCCATGAGAAGCCCCATGGAAGCAAGGGAAAGCCAGTTCAACCACAATCACTGAGGAGATGAAGGGGGTTACAAAAGGGGAATTCAGAGCTGAGGGCTAAAGGCAAAATGTAAAAACAAACTAGGGACTGATGCTTGCCTGATACTTTTGCCAGATTTTGGTCCAATAAAATGGTGATGTAAATAGAAAAATGTATCGGCACAGGTTAAAACCAAAGGGAAATGTCTTCAATCACTTTGCATCAATTCCGAATTTATCCATATAGAAAACAAGGAAGTCACGTAATCCTCCTAGAGTCAAGAACACTGAGTATACGTGGGAAATGATTAGAGCGAGCTCTTCATTTATGATAACAAATTACAGGAAGCAGCTGTCTAATAAATAAAAAAAAAAAATGCTGTTCTTATCTTGCCTAGACCACCCCTGCCTCTATCCTTTTGCCCGCATATTAAACTATTTTGGAGAGTAGCAATGACCGGGAGCACAGTGCTTTTTTACACGTGATCTCTCATCCACACAATCACTCTGCAGAGAAGGTATTGCCATCCCTGTTTCTTCGAAAAAGAATCTTAGTGACTGACAAAGCCACACAACCAGGAAGGGGCCAAGCAGGGATTTGAACTCAAGGTGGTGGAAGTTAGGTGCTGTCACTAATTCACCTCATCTGTTCTTCTAGCACCCAGATCTCCTCCACACTGAGTGGAGGCCCCTGTTACATAACCTTAGATTTTCCTCCTTCATTGTTCATCTGATTTCCTGTGTCAGGAGGCAGAGGTTGCAGTGAGCAGAGATCACGCCACTGCACTCCAGCCTGGGCAACAGAGCGAGACTCCATCTCAGGAAAAAAAAAAAAAGGTAATTGTAATAATGCCTATTTGTATACCTTCTATATTTGGTGTGAATCTGTACACAATTATGGATGCAAAAAATATTTTCTTGCATTTCTTTTTCTTTTTTCTTTTTGAGACAGAGTCTCCCTCTGTCATCCAGGCTGGAGTGCAGTGATGCAATCTTGACTCATTGCAACCTCTACCTCCTGGGCTCAAGCAATCCCCCCACCTCAGCCTCCTGAATAGCTGAGACCATAGGCATACACCACTATGCCCAGCTAATTTTTTAATTTTTGTGGAGATGGGGTTTTGTCATGGGGGGTTTGCCATGTTGCCTAGGTTGGTCTTGAACTCCTGGACTCAAATGATCTGGTTGTCTTAGCCTCCCAAAGTGCTAGGATTACAGGTGTGAGCCACCACAATTGGCTTGAAAAGCATTTTCTAAACTGTAACTATTTTTTAAATAGCAATTATCATTACTTT
Source organism: Chlorocebus sabaeus (assembly GCF_047675955.1). Taxonomy (NCBI): domain Eukaryota; kingdom Metazoa; phylum Chordata; class Mammalia; order Primates; family Cercopithecidae; genus Chlorocebus; species Chlorocebus sabaeus. The sequence goes on from NC_132915.1 coordinate 43,741,562, forward strand.
GGGCCAATGTCTGGGAGATCTAAGGAAGTCATAGACATACGTGGTACAAATACATCCAGGCAGCTAGTGTCATTTTGTGACTAAAAGTAAGTGTGACTGTGTGGAAGAGGAAATTTTTCATCTAGGGCCTAGGACAGGCCAATAATGTAATTGGGACTTGGGGCAATTAAGGCAACATCAGGCAAGAACAGTATCTGGAGAAGCAATGAGAGAACCCAGTGGAAATTCATGTTTACTAGAATGTAAGCTCTGAAAGGGCAGGGTACTACAACAGTGCCTTGCGCATAGCAGCCACTCACAAAAATATCAATTGAATGAATGAATAAGGGTGAAACATTTTGAGTGCTCCTAATTCAAGTCCCTTGCAGAGGGCAACTAAGAGAGTGGCACCAAGATGTTTTGCATGGAGCACCAACCTTTCATGCCTGGCTTAGCTGGAAAAAAGCCTAAAAACCTGAGGATTTGTTCGTTGGTTTTTTAAAAGGGAAGTTAAAATAGGCCCTTGTAATTTGCTTTTGACTAACTTGTCTCTCCCATTAAAATCTAAAGTTCCTGAGGGCAGAGAAAAAGGCAACTGGCCTCTAGTAGGTACCCAGTCACTACTAGCTGAACTGTTGAGTTAGCTTACTAAAGGAGTTATAAAGTCTTGGGGATACCCTCCGGAAGGCAATCCTTTTCAAAGCAAAGAAGAGGCTTCTTGAGGAGTGGATGAATAACTATCTCATGTTTGAGAACACAGCAAGGAATGTGCAGCTTCTGTACAATTGTTGACAGCAGCAGGGAGGCAGAAAGTGATAGAGAGAGAGAGAGAGAGAGAAGACAGGAGTCTCTCCATTTGTGGTTCTTAGGTTCTTATTTATTTGGAAGATGACCGATCCACTCTTTCCAGCAGAATATAAATAAGCACTGTTGCACTGTCAGGGGAGTGAGGTAACTATATTTTGCTGGCCACAGGGCCAGCTCAGAGCCTGACATGCAGCCTGGCTCAAACAGGGAATTGTTTGGAACTACCATTTTGGAAAATAGTTTGGCATTATGTAGTAAGAGAGGCACACCCTCAGTAAAAATCCTCAATAAACTCTTGCATGAGGGTAGTACGTTACGTGTGCAAGGAAGTTCTTAGCAGCACTGTTTGTAAGAGCCCCCAAATGGAACCAATCTGTGTCTATCAATAGGATAACAACAACAACAACAACAACAACAGAAAGTCATATATTCACCCAAGGGACTATTACACATTAAGAAAGATTATTGGAATAAATGAACTGTAGCTGTGCTACTAGAGAAATGCAAAAAATAGAGAATTAAAGTCCAGGAAGAAAAAGCAAGCAAGTAAAGCAAGGGATGGTAGAAGCTTTTGCAGAAAAAACCATCCTGATGATACTAGATGTCTTGAATATTTAGTTTCTCAGGCTGAGTATCTGGAAGCCTCCCAACAGTATATGGCACAATTTGGAGAGAAGTAGCTAAGTAATATCAGCTTAGCCTTGGCCTTAACAAAACCAATGTGGAACTCTTAAGAAGGGGATTATTAGGCAAAAGGAATATGACAAAAAAATAGAAAATGAAAGGTAATAGGTTCACTCTGTCTTTGAAACTCTTACCTACAGTTTAATAAAGAAAGCTCGGTAGCAAATTCAATGAGAAATAGCTGCAACTTATCTAATTTGTGAAGTTTAATTGCTTAGTAAATCTGTTCACAGTTTTATTCATAGGATAGTTACTGAGTAACTCTCAAATTAATCTCCTTTTTTGAGGGCCCTGATACTGAAATACAGGTATATCCTAGTATACTATTGATTATGTTTTTGGTGCCTGGAAAGGGTGGATCTGTTTGCCTCCTGGATTGAAAGGAAGGAGGTATTCTAGAATTAATAATTCAAATAGGGCTGTTACACTGGGAGGAGAGAAAAGAGTGTCAAGGCGGTGCTAAGAATCCGGGAAAGCTGCCAGCATGGTTTGCATGATGAGTGCGGGTAAAAATATAAAGAGAAACATGGTCCAGTGGTTGATTTGTTTCTTCTTCCTTTATAAGGGTGGTTTACTTTTAAACAAAATTATGTGATTCTTTTTCAACTTCCATTAAGAACATAGTTGATAACAGATCTCTTTTAAGACCAGAGTTTCTGCAAACATCATGCCCGACCATAAGAGAATTTGATCACTTTGCATTTTCCTGCACCTTTCATCATGGCAGAGAGTGTACCCTGAAGATTTACATGGCATCATCTATTCTCTGGCCACCTTGTGAATGCGACCTATACTGCCATATCTAAAGGGGAGCCCATTACAATTTACAAATTAAAAGTCAGTGGGAAAGAACATAATCTTGGCAACCGCCTCTTGGGAAATCTTACAACTGCAAGAGCGCCATGGAAGAGCGCTTTAAATACCATCGTGTTTCATCCAGTCTCCTCACAATTGTATAGGAGGGCATGTGGCCAAGGCCTTGCAGAGAAAAGGCCGGGGTGCCCAGGCTTGTGATTGGCTAGGGGGCGTGATGCTAAGCGAGCCACTTAGCCCGCTCTTGCTTCATGAGGAGCACGCCACACGCTTCTTTGCACATTCTTTTAAATCCTTGTGTGGTTGGCATTTGGAAAAATATCGACTGCAACCAGAAGTCGCAATCCTGATGACAGCTCCCGAAATCTCATCTTTCTCGCAGCAACATCTACTGTCAGCTCCCCACCCCTGTTACAAGAGAGCCTTCCCCACCCAAGTTGTGCTCCAAATAGAAAGAATTTCAGATGTACATGTTTGGCTCCCTCCTCTAGAGGCCTTGACAAATATTCAGGTAGTAAATAGCCTGAGAGAAATGCTGCTGATAAAATTAGTTCAAATATTTCCCAGAAAACAAACCTGACACCACCATGATACTTGATAGCTCAGCCTCAGCGCTTTCGAACCTTTCCAAACCCCTTTGCCTTCAAAGCCCAAATGTCCTGTTTTAAATTGCTTTTATTTTTCTCCTTTCCAAACCCGATCCTTGTCACTTCCTCTCCTCAAAAAAAGAACCATATGGTAATAGAGTAGTCCAACCAGGGATTTTACATTACAAATGACTACGTTGAAGGTTAATATCCAAGGTCAGGTGTCATTAATATCTATTTGAATTTTGTTCTTCTGGTTTATGATATCATCTCAGTCACCTCATTGATTTATAACATGGTAATCCCATATCATCATTCATTTTCCTGAAATTCTATTCATGGCCTGGTATCAAACCCTGTCTTTCATACCCTTTTTGTTTTGTCTGATCAGTAGCTTTACACTCCTTGCATTTATCTCCTTCCCACAGGTCACGCTACCCCTGGTGTCCAAGATTGTTTGATTTTCACCCTGTCACCTTCTCTTTTTCCCAAATCTTATTGTAGAAAAAAAAAAAAGTTAACCCTTCTCTTGAGTATTTTACAGTACTTTGCTCTCCAAAGCCAGTTCACATCTTGATTTTCAGGTAGGTAGCCTCTCTAAGTACATAGGCATGCTGATTTGTCGGTATCAAATATGAGGCATTCGCTCCAACTTAGCTGAAGGTCTTGGACTCAAACTCCTGGTAAGAGCTAACAATCCCCAGGGCTAGCCACTGGGCTCAGGGCTTTAATGAATTCTTATCTCATCCTCACAAAACTCCTATGGGGGTTGGTGTCATTATTTTACCCACTCAGCAGATAAGGAAACTAAAGTTCAGAGAGGCTAAGGAACTTAACCAAGGTCAGGCAGCATAGTAACTGGCAAACTTGGGACCCAAGCCTCACAGTCTATCTATTTACAAACCTTGTGGATATCACTAACTTTCAAACTGCCTTCTTCTGACTATGATAGTGAAAATTTGTGGCCAGTTATTATAGATGATGCAGCCATCATACAGAGGGGGTTGGGAGGCCTTTGCAAAACACATATGATTTGTAAAATTATCTCTACATCTGGCATACTTACATAAAAATGTTTTTCTTATACATCTAAAAATAAAATTAACTTTTAAAAATTATTTGAAATGTCACATATGTTAATATGAATAATATAGACAATTCTTAATTAGAAGGAAGGAAAAAAAAACCCACCAATATTCCTAGCAATTTAGAGACCAACACAGTTAACATTTAGGTATATAGCCTTCTTGCCATTTTTCTAAGCATGAGCACAATTTATATATTTGTAATCTTTAGTAAATCACTTCTTCACAGGTATTCTCTACTTTTATGGTTGTCATCATTTCTAATATGGGATCAGAGACACAGTGGAATCTTTTCGTTTTTTTTTTTTTTTTTTTTTTGAAACAGAGTCTTTCTTCTGTCACCCAGGCTGGAGTGCAGTGCTGCAATCTCGGCTCACTGAAACCTCCATCTCCTGAGTTCAAGTGATTCTCCTGTCTCAGCCTTTTGAATAGTTAGGATTACAGGCATGTTCCAAGGCACCCGGCTAATTTTTGTATGTTTAGTAGAGACAGGGTTTCGCCATGTTATCCAGGTTGGTCTCAAACTCCTGACCTCAGGTGATCTACCCACCTTGGCCTCCCAAAGTGCTGGGATTACAGGCGTGACCACCACACTCAGTGAAACAGTGGAATTCTGATAAATGTGCTGAATCAGTAGATGAAATCTAGTCATTCATTAATAACTTCACTGATTAAGTTTTTGAGTATATATTACATATACTTGTCCAAAATTTAAATGTAGAGAAATAAATGTAGCAAAGATCTGCCTCCTACTCCTGACTCATAGGGATACCTTGCTCTCCAGAGCTTGAAAGCCTAAGTTCCCAAATATCTTAGTACCCACTACTTAGGAGCATATGCTTGGATGAGTTAGTTTCTTAAATTCTGAACTCAAAAGAACAGAGTCCAGCAAGAAACTCTGCCCCTAGCAAAAGTCCAACTTCCGAGTTCCTATCTCCTGCCTTAGGACTCTAGGTCCTCAGGTGAGTGACACACCCTTCTGAAGAGCCCTATCTTACCCAACGGGCCCCAAGAATTGATTATAATACCATGCACCACAATCATTTCCACATTTTTTAAGAGATGCTCATAAAGGGGGCAGAAATATTTTTATCATGCATTCTCACAGAGTAACTCATGACAGCCTATTAGGGGACAAAATCAGTGTTATTATTTCTACTTTAAGCCAGTGGAATCTCTTTACTATACGCCAGTGTTTAAAGTTCAGTATGATGAACGTTAGTGCTTCTATTTTTATATATTTATTAGATTGTATAGACAAAGTACCAGCCCAGGGGAAGACAGCTTTGGAGACTGGAGGGGAATATTTTTAAATGTAGAAATTCTCAAAGTCCGTTCCACAGAATATCAGTTCCTTGGTGTGTTATTAGGTGCTCCATAGCAAAGGAGGGTTCCACAGACAAATGTGTTTAGAAAATGCTCATTAAAGGAAAGTCGGTTGCGTTTTTAATTGCAAGACTTAACACAACTTTTAATATCACACTGTAAACTCTGAAGTTTTAAGAGGAGATAAAATGTAAATAAAATTGACCATGGAATGCTTTTCAAGGACTAGGGTTCCACAGAACAAACTTTGGGAAGTGGTGTGAGATTCTGACAGTTTTGGCACTAAACAGGTGTATGACTTGGTGCTAGGTGACTAATTGTTCATCCCTATGTGTCAGTTTAATCAGGTAATTAAGTAACCAATGTGAACAAATTATTTTTTATACTGGCTTTTGCCAGTAACTAGTAGAAGCAGATATAGAAGACCTGTGTAATCTTGGGTTCAGACGACTGTTCTTTTCAATCTTGCTATATGGCTTTAGAGTAGCAAGCACGGTGACATCATTTGGTACTAAAATATTACTATGCAACCAAGAGCCTCACATTTCTTCACCTGAAACATAACTAAAAAATAAAAACTTTTAAGAAAAGTGATTCTAAAATAAAGTTAAATATAAGCCAGCTACTGGAGTAAAATATTTGCAATGCATATAACCAACACAATATTAGTATCCAGAATACATACAGTCATTACTAATCAGTGAGAAGAGGAGACAAACAACTCAATGGAAAAATGAGCAAAGGATAGAAATTGAGGATTCATAAGCTATAAACATATGCCAGTAAACATATCAAAAGACTTTCTAACTTATTAGGAAAATGCAAATTAAGACGAGATATCATTTCACATCTATCAGACTAGCAAAAAATTTTCCAGTCTGACAAGTTAGGCATGGGGATTGGTACAATAATTCTTAGAATGATTTAGCAATATTTACAGAGTTAATTAAGTGTGCTTACTCTACAACACAGGATGGCCACTTCTAGGTATATTTCGTGGGGCAGTGTTTTCCAATTTCCCCATTATGACATACATAGAGAAGGATAATATTCATAGAGCACATTGGGGTAAGCTGAGGAGGCTGTTCACAGCAGGAGGTGGTCACCTTAGGTCCCCCATCTAGGGGGCTGTGGTCACCTTAGGTCCCACATTTTCTACCCAACTGTGAGGCACTGCTATACAGAATTGTATATAAGCTCTGCCCTAGAGAAGCTTGTTTCTGTGTGCTCAAGAAGACAAGCACAAAAATGTCCACCACGGTATTTTTATCATACCAAAACCCAAGCAAAACAAAAGGAGAAAAACAATTTAGATGCCCATCAGTAAGGGAATGTATAAAAGTATTATAGGATACTACAGTTAAAATTAATGAGCTTGAATTACAAGGATGAGTTGCAAAAGCATGATGTTGAGTAAGAAAAGCAAAATGCAGCCAGGTGTGGTGGTATACACCTGTAGTCCCAGCTACATGGAGGAGGCTGGGGTGGGAGGATTAATTGAGCCTGGGAGCTTGAGGCTGCAGTGAGCTGTGATCACGCCACTGCATTACAGTGTGGGCAACAGAATGAGACCTTTTCAAAAGAGAAATAAAGAAACAAAGAGAGGAAGAGAAAGAGAGAGAGAGAGAAATTAAGGAGGGAAGGGAGGGAGGGAGAGAAAGAAGGAAGGAAGGAAGGGAGGGAGGTAGGGAAAAATGCCAAAGAATGCATATGCTATGTGTACAAAATTTTAAAACAATCAAAAGTATATATACCTATATAGTAAACATATAAAAATTATGAATGGGGAGGATATGACCAACTTCTAGATAGCAATTGCCTCTGGAAATGGAGGAGAGGCAATGGGATTTGATAGTGGATGAGGAAGTATATGGATATCTATAACATTGTATTTCTTAAAAAACAAAAATAAAACGAATGTGGCAATAAGTTTATGTGTTCAATCTAGGTTGTAAATACATAGTTTTAAAATATATTTTCACTATTTGTGTATATGACATGCCTTGTAATTAAAAATAAAAAGGAACAACTAGATCAATGGTTTCAAACTTGGATGTACGTTAGAATTACAAGGAAGTTTTTAAAATTTTTCATGCTGAGGCTATATCAGAGACCAATTAAATCAGAAACGTAAGGGTTGGGGCCTGAACATCGTATTGTTTAAAAGCTTCTCCAGTGATCCTAGCGTGTAGCTTTGGATCAACAACTGCAAAATCAGATGATCTCAAAAGTTTCTTTCAAACAACATTTTCTGTTTCTAAACATTTTAATTGCAGTTTCCTCATATGGCTTCATGTGAACACAATTGTGTGAAACATGAAGTCAGGCCCTGTTAATATTCACTGAGAACTTTCCTTCTATCACAACCACTTATCTTTTCCTGGTGCTCAAGATTCTTTTGTTTTCTAGAATCACATGTTTCTCCTCTCCCATTTAAGTTGTTGTTCATCCCTCCCCCTTTCTCCTCCCACCTTTCTGAGTCCATCCCAACAAGCAATTCATCCAAGCACCACAAACTTAAGCTCTGAGTCATTCATATGCATTGCTTTTGAACATATTAAATAGATCCATATGCTTATCTACACTAAGATATAGATTTTTCCTTCAGAAAATAGAATACAAAAAAATCATTCCAATGTGTACACTTTAAATATTTTAAGCAGGCATCTAAAATGAAGCAGAAATTAAAGTAACTTGGACCAGAATTTTGAACATTAAAACATTACAGCAAATTGGTAAAACATAAACCAAATATATAGACGTCTACTTTATATCCAAAAAAGTTACTCTTTCCCTGCCATACACACAGACAACTCTCATAATGGGTCCTTCTCAATTAGAATTGGATCACAAGCAGAACAGTAATGAGTATGGCTTTTCCCAACATTTCCACCCCCAAAGACTCTTTATTATCCTTCCCAACTTCAGAAATTTCTATGACATCATCATCAACCAATCAGAGCTTCTAATGGTTTGAAATAACTGATGTAGCCAGACACATTGAGTTGATATAGAATCAAAGAAATGTGACATTCTCCTTAGTCTGGGCAGTTGTGTCATGGATAAACATATGATTTCCATTAGATTTCTCAAAACATGGAAAAATCACTGTCAGACCTTAGCACTACCTCTGAAGATACTTATTTTAGATTAGAACCACTAACTAAAGTGCCATTGTCTTAAACCCTACCAAAATCTGATCTCAGGGACAGTAAGAAAAGGAACGCTGAAATACAATATATGTCAACAGACCAGGAAAACTTCCAGCACTGCTTAAAGTTCACTGGAAAGCAGACTGATGTCCCCAAAGGAAAAAAATGCAAGAAATCATGCCACGTTTATAACAACAAACAGATCTGAGCTTTATGTGGATTCTACAGTTTTCTAAGGCATGACCTCGGGCAGATTACCATTCTAAGCTTCGGTTTCTTGTATATAAAATGGAGAAAATAAAAATACTTCCATACCTGATGCCCATATCTTGGCTTTTAATATCATTCTCCAACAAAACGAGCCAAGACTCCTTGAAGAAATGGCTTACTTCAAGACTGGGGCAGGGAATATAGAAGAAGAGCCTGAAGTATCTTGCAATGCCAGAAAGTACGGAAGGGTTAAAAAAATTGATATGTCAAAGGAACATAAGGGTAAACTAAAAGAGTAAACTCAAGAGTAAGATTAAACTAAAAGAGCTAAACTATGTAAGAGTAAACTAAAAGCGCTCTTAGTAGACAAAGTTGTGATAATTTGATTTTTAAAAATTTGGTACTAGATGCAATAGACTGAATTTTTGTGTCCTCCCAAAATTCGTATGTTGAAACCTAATTCCCTAAGTGATGCTATTTGGAGGTGAAGCTTTTGGAAGGTTATTAGGTTATGAAAGTGGAGCCCTCATGAATGGGATTAGTGCCCTTTTAAAAAAGACCCCAGAGAGCTCCCTTAGTCCTTCTGTCATGTGAGAACACAGTGAGAAGATAGCCATCTATGAACCAAGAAGTGGGCCCTCACCACACCTCAAATCTGCTGGCACATTAATCTGGGGCTTCCTGGCCTCCAGAGCTCTAAGAAATAGATTTCTGTTGTTTATAAGCCACCCAGTCTATGGTATTCTATTACAGTAGCCTAAACAAACTAAGATTTTGGATTATAACCAAAAATGGAGCACAAAATTTCTTGAGTTCATACTGATATAACAAAATGATTGAATATGTAAAGAAATGGGGGGCAGAATAGATACATTTCACATACAGAAGAATACCAATTTATGCAGATACTTTCCCCTCAAAGAGTGGAATATAACTCCCTACTCCTTAAGCGTGGGCTGTGCTTAGACATTTTCTTTTAAAGAGTAAAGTATAGAGAGAAGACAGCAGGAGAGTAACTTTTTAGTGGAGAAACCTGACAAATACTACCTAGTCATTGGTTCAAACTCAATATTATCAGTGATAAATCATGATGGTAGCAGGAATCCTTGATATGATGTGATGGGCACTTTATCTCTGTGGTCTTGTTAGAGTACATAGTTAGGCAGACACGACCAGTGCAGGAGAGGGGCCCCCTTCCAGAAATGTCAGGCGACCATTAGGTGATGATCAGGTGGTTGTTAAACTGTCTCTCTAAATTAATAGTTGGTCAGAGCCAGTACGAGGGAAAGGCAGGCTCCCAATAGATAGGAAACAGCTGAAACTGATAATCTGCAGCTTCCTGATAAGATCTCAGGAGTTGGGTGAGCAGGCTCAAGCATGTGCACTAATAGACTTTAACTGAAATATGACTTTTCTCCAGGAACCGTTAACTGATAAGGGAAAAGTGCCTTGAGTGAGCATGCGTACAACTTCAGTAAACACACTGTGCATGTGGCCCCTCCAAAGAGCTGGCAGGCCACTGTGCATGTGCATAGCCCACCCCAAGGGAAGAATCAGGGGAGAAAAAACACAAACCCTGGAACCATGCCAATGCGTAAAACCCCAAGTCCAGGACTGAACAGGACACTGAGATCTCTCAAGTTGCTCCTTGGCCCTCTTCCAAGTGTACTTTGCTTCCTTTCACTCCTGCTCTAAAACTTTTTAATAAACGCCCACTCACTTCTGCTCTAAGACTGGCCTCAGTCCCTCCCTCTGCCTTACACCTACTTCTGGCCCTCAGCTGAATTCTTTCCTCCAAGGAGACAAGAATCAAGTTTGCTGAAGACCCAGGTGGGTTCTCTGCTGGTAACAGACTTCCTCCCAAGAACCCATCACCCGGTATAATCATGAGAGAAATTAAATTAAGAAACATTTTATACAATACCTGATCAATATGCCTCAAAACTTACAAGCTTATCAAAAACAGGGAAAGTCTGAGAAACTGCCACAGCCAAAAGGAGCCAAAGAAAAACATAATGACTAAATATAATGTGGCATCCTGGATGTGACCCTGGAGTACAAAAAGGGTATCAAGAAAAAAAATGAAGAAATTTGAATACAGTATGGACTTTAGGTAATCATTATGTATCAACGTTGGTTTCTGAATTGTGAGAAAATGTACCATACTAAAGTAAGATGTTAATAATCAGGACAACAGAGTGGAGGGTATATAGAAAACCTTTATATTATCTTTACAACTTTTCTATAAGTCTAAAACTATTCTAACATAAAAAGATTATAGACTTGGCACAGTGGCTCAGGCCTGTAATCCCAGCACTTTGCGAGGCCAAGGCTGATGGATTGCTTGAGCCAAAGAGTTTGAAACCAACCTGGGAAACATGGTGAAACCCTGTCTCTACAAAAAATACAAAAATTATCCAATTGTGGTAGTGTGTAGCTGTAGTCCCAGCTATTCGGGAGGCTGAGGTGGGAGGATCTATTGAACCCAGGAGGCATAGGCTGCATTGAGCTGTGATTGTGCCACTTCATGATAACAAGGTGGCAGAGCAAGACCTTGTCTCAAAAAAAAAAAAAAAGGATTATTAAGAAAACTGGTTACTTCATAGGGTGGTTATTCTCATAACACCAAACTTAAAGCATTTAGCACAGCGTTTGGCACATAATACGTGCCAATACCTGGCAACTATTATTGGTTAGCATTATTAAGCAAGGTTAATGGATGAGCTGCTTAGCAATCCATCTCAAAAGCAGAATACTCATATTACTTGGGGAGCATGAAGAAAAATCTGATAACTTCCACCACCTTAAGTGTTTATTCATGTGTTTACAAATCAGTAATCTTGGGAATCCTATTATTGTTATCTGTGCTGGACAAGTCTATTTTCATTACCATGATTTTTCCAGCATTATTCTGTATTTAAGATAAAACTCCAAGGAAAGAATTGTATTATGCCTCTGGATTATTAAACTCTCTCACCTTTCTGTGTAGAGCTCAGTAATGTTCCTTCTAATAACTTTCTTCCAATCATGTCTCCTTAGCCAACAAATTTAACTTGTAGTCATATGATCAGAAATGTGCTGAACATCCTCCCAGTGCACTGGAACGTCTTTGTCACACTGCAACATTGGCTATGGCCTAAAAAAATACATTGCACCATCTGGTGTTTGCTCACCACAATATCTCCATGTCTGGTTCCTACTTAAACTTGTATTCCTTCTACTTCATTCATTAAGCCTCTTTGACCCTGCCCCCAACCCAAATTGGAAGTCATGTCACCCTCTTCTGAGTGCTTAACTCAAATTTGCTGTTGGGTACTGGAAGCACAGTCCTGTACTGAAGGTTTCTGCAGGCATTCTGTGTAATCTCTCCTAGTTTGTTAACTCCCTCTGGGCTAAAGCCAACCCTGCTCTACCTGGTAACCTTTTCCACACTTAGCTCTGAGTCCAGCACATCTAGGGCTCCCAGTAAACATTTATTGAAGTGATGCTAATTTGGATGCCATCCAAAAAACTAACCCAAGCACTCAAATGAGCTTGCCTACCAGGAGGATTTATCTCACTTAGCACAGCACTCCAGAATAGGCTTTACTGAGTTGTCTGCAGAGACCATTTCCAAGAACTGATAATTAAATAAAATAAAAATAAATGCCACTAGTGACTGCCTTATTTTCCTATTGGTTTGTTTTTGTATCTTTATAATTCTTCTGGTTTATCAGAGTCAGTCATCTTTTCTTTTTCTTATTAATGCCAGTTACAGTATTTTTGGCAAATTAACAAATATAGAAATGGTTATACCTAACATGTTCCATTTCTTCAAGGTCATGAAAGGGATTGCTAAATCAGACAAATAGGTAAAATAAGGCTTTTATTATCTGTCCATCCACCCACTCATCTATCTACTTATCTACTAACTTATCCATCCTACTTCAATAGTCATTTACAGATGCCTACCACATGCCAGGTGTTACGCAGGGCACTGCAGATGCAGGGGTGAATAAGAAAGGCCTAGCCCTCAAAAAGGTCCCAATCTAGTTGAGGAAAAACAGTCAAATAAATAAATAAGTACAAATGCAACATAACAAGTGCTATTATAAGGATAACATAGGACAGACACTCTAGTTGGACATATATGCTCATAGACTAGTGACTCTTGAGCCAAAACAAACAAACCAATCCCAATTGTATTATTCTGTTCTCACACTGCTAATAAAGACATACCTGAGACTGGGTAATTTATAAAGGAAAGAGGTTTAATGGACTCACAGTTACACATGGCTGGGGATGCCTCATAATCATGGTAGAAGGCAAAAGAGAAGCAAAGGCATGTCTTACATGGTGGCAGGCAAGAGAGCTTGTGCAAGGGAATTCCCATGTATAAAACCATCAGATCTTGGGAGACATGTTCACTACCACGAGAACAGTATGGGGAAAACTCCCCCATGATTCAATTATCTCCACCTGGCCCTGCCATTGACAAGTGGGGATTATTACAGTTCAAGGTGAGATTTGGGTGGGGACACAGCCAAATCATGTCACCAATCACGGGTTGTTTCATGGATTTCTTCAAATGGCTTCCATGTCTTGTAGAGGACTAGGAAGACTGGGAATGAAGCCTTGCCTCTGACATTTCCTAACTCTGATCATAAGCAAGTCACTGAACTGCCCTAAGTCTCAGCTGCCTTCTCTGTACAATAGCATCATTGCAGTCCTTGTTTAAAAGTTCCTGACATGGGAGATGTGTGTACTCTAAAGGGCTGTAAGAATATAATCAATTAGTTAATGAATTGCAATTATTATTATTATATTGATTACAAGGCAAAGGAAATATTTTTCCCTTACAACCTCCTCTGGTCCACTCAATCTCTGCAAGAATTGGAAAGTTTTGGTAGAACCAGTTTTTTTCTCTTAATCTATGTAGTCAAGCTCTACTTTTCTGCTTTTACTAGACTGGTGTCTGGTGGCTTCCTCAGACCCCTGGGTGCCAAGATGTCAGTGTATGCTGTGACAGAGCACCTGGCAGATTGACTTTAAACCTCCATATGTGTGCTAGTTACCCCATCACTGCTCAGAACAGGAGGTCCAAACAGCAGTTTTGGATGCTGCGAGTCTTAGAACTCAGGGTTTTAGTCTAGTCAGATGTTCATTCATATTTGGGGACAGCCAAAAACAAAAACAAACCTAAAAAAAAAAATCAAGAGATGCAACATCTTAAGGAAGAAAGTTTGGATCTTGTTAAAAGATAGTAGTGATTGGGGGGTGGGGAGAAGGGTAATAGTGTCCCAATACCATCTCTGAGACTTGGCAGGAGCTTTGTGGCCTGGATGAATTCAAAGCCTACAGGACATGAAGCCACATGTTTTTCTCATGAGCCCCACAAATATAAAGCTCCCTTAATCCACACTAAAATAAAACTGAAATGTAAGCCAGCCCCGATCTGTATGCAGTATGACCTCTTCCACCACCCTACAGCTCATTCATTCTCCAACCTACTGGTTGCCTTGCCACGCTAATTTCACCTCCTAAAAAATTCTTCCTCATTCCTCCTCGTCCCCCTCCCATATTCTTTTGACTTTTTTTTTTGCCACCAAAACAGCATCCCAGAATGCCTCATTTGGTGACATCACAGATAGCCATGGGTTGCTTCTGGTATCCCATCTGTTCCTGCAGGCCTTGCGTCAGTGCGGGTGAGATATGAAGGGAGTGTTCAGTTGAGGCTGGGGTGGGGGTGGGGGTGGGGATTGGGCCTTTGAAGCTGTTTTCTATCAGGGCACTGCAGCTGTCAGTGTTGGCTGCGGAAGCCAGTGATTGTCCTTGTAGCTCCCTGTTGCCGGCAGTGCACTGTGCTTGCGGATATTAATTGGGCTTTCATTATGTGAATGAACCCAGAGGCTTTTGCAGCCGATTCCTATATATATATTGATTTATTAAAAATGCCAATAACCAACAGCTCTCTCAAAGCAGCTTTCAACGTATTTGATAATTAGTTGGTTTATGGTTTTTTCACCATTTTTCTTCCTTTTTTTTTTTTCTTTTTACACATCACAGCATAATAGATCACAGAATCTTTGGGACAATGAACAGGCACATTGGCTAAATCACCTTATTACACTTCCATATAGTTGAAAAGAGGCTTAATGCTAAATTATCAGATCCCAGCTATTGTGGAAACCAAGAAAGAATAATGCTCCAAAATAATGACTGTGGTGCCTCTGTGCCACTCATTGTCCCAGGAGCTACTGGCACGCCTCCCGCGGGAGCTCTCCATTGAGTCAGCACTCCTCTGAAATGAACAGTGGGGCCCAAATTCAGGCGGGGAGGGAGCCTCTTTACTTTTTGGTGTATTATAGGCTATGAGATATCTTAGGACCTGGTCTTGGGGAAAACAAACAAACAAATGAACAAACTTGTATTACATTTGTGTGTAACTGTGGGAAAAATTATGCTTTGGCACACCCCAAATTCAGCATGTCACAGGAGACTTCAGCACCCGAGATACTATATAATATCCCCCAAAAAGTGGAGATGAAAGGAGAAATGGCTCATTTGTTTCATTTCACTGAAACTTTTCAAAGGAAGAAAAGATGTTCATTAAAAGTTAACAGTGAGGCAGCTGTGCTGAACTCCCAAAGAAAATGTCATTGTCACAGAAGCCTGTGACCCAGTATCATTCTCTGTAGCAGAATCTAAGGTTCCTGTGGTCTTGTGGTCTTTGAGCCATTAATGTAATTGAAAAAGAAGAGAAGTGCCCCAAGAATGTGGGGATGCAGATGGATTTGGGAGGACCATTGTTGTAGCCTGCGTGCCATGACTTTATAGGAAGAAAATATAATTTTGATTCTAAAAACTAGGTAGGATAAGAGATCCTAACGAAGCTCTTCCTCTCAGTTCTGGGAAGAGGAGTTGAACTTGATTTCCTTATAATAAATGATTTATGTCCAATTCTCTCTCTTTCTATGTCTGACTCTTTCTTTTTCACTCTACTTCTTTAAGTGAAAAGCCCACTGATATTAGATGGGCAAGAGTGGAAATATGGAACAAATGAGGAAAAGCAAAACTGAACCTTAACAAAATTGCTGTTGTCATGTTCAACTATAGGTTGTTTCTGCAGTGTTATATCTGGTTATTTCTAATACAGTCTCTGAGAAAAACAAGCAAACAACTGTGTTTCAGGTAAATATGCAAAGATAACTGTATATTTGTGCCACTGGACAAACTCTTCTTGAATGGCTTCATGCAGTTAACAGTTCAGTGATGACAATGGAACTTTGGGTAGCAAAGATAATAACTAAGTGCATGTTTCTGACTATTTAATATAACACTTCTCTTTATACATTGTAAAATGGGTAGAGAATAAAAGTATCCCTTCCCCCTACCAAAAAACTTCAGAAATTATTCACAAGGTCCAAAGCTAAGGAACCAGGGTCATTTTAAGAAAACCATTACATTCCTATTCAAGACCATATGAAGTCATGCTTATTACTTTGCACCAATATTCTCTTTCAACTTAATAAGGGAAATAAAAAGATAGCCAGCAATATCATGCCTAACCTTTATCTCACTGAGGTGTTCTGACATAGTAGCTATACAAACACACTTTTATTAATTAAGGTATGTTAATAGGAAGAAATAATATTCCATTCAGAAGGGTACAGAGAAGATATAATGGGCATGTTTTCTGAGACCCAAGATCAAACAGAAAAGTGACACATACGGAGGAGATGGCACCACACGCTGTAATTCTGGTTTTCTCATGTTGCCAGGATGGTTTCCTCAGCAATATAACATTTGTAGTAATGGCCTCCATTCATTTAGTGCCCACTATGCTCCAGGCTCCACG
Organism: Chlorocebus sabaeus; assembly: GCF_047675955.1. NCBI lineage: Eukaryota > Metazoa > Chordata > Mammalia > Primates > Cercopithecidae > Chlorocebus > Chlorocebus sabaeus. The sequence continues at coordinate 43,758,042 of NC_132915.1, forward strand.
TAACATGCTTACATATATGAATATTTCCCATACTATTGAGTTACATTACGGGAAATGTCAAGACCAAAGGTTGCTTATTTATTTTTGATAAGGGCTGAGAGTGGAGTAAAATAGTAGATGCACAAAAAAAAAAAAAAAAAAAAAAAGATACTTATCTTCATTTCGTGGACTATTTCTCAGTTTTCAGTTTAATTTCTCTCTTGGCTAACCTTGCAGCAATTTAGGGCCTATGGGAAGGGGATTAACTTCAGAATACCTATGCCGTTTCTTCTCCCGGAAACATCTACAACGTATCCCCCAGCTTCCGTATTCTTTCTGTACCATTTCCAAATAATCCTTATGCCAGCTCTGAAAGTTCACCTCAGTAGTCACTCTGCATTGGAAAACCAGCCCTGCAACAGGAGGGACTTTCTCTAGAGCAGCCATATTTTCTGAACCCCACACTGAGACTCATTGTCTAAGAAGTTGGGACCTATTTGAAAGAAAAACTGGTGAAATTTGTGAAATTTAGACTCACAGAAAATCCAAAGCATACAGTTGACATTCTTTTAGGAATCCCAGGGTTACATTTCAGAGCTGCACAGCAGACAACCCAAAAGTCCACAGACCCTGGGATTCTTTCCATCCTCTAAATGGATTCCCGACAAGAAGCCTGTGGGCTCTGCTTCTCCCATTTGCGCCGTTTTAGAATGTTTGCTCCAGGTTACTGAGTACCTTAGCAAACACAGCTTCATAGGCATGAACAGGCAGAGGGTCCATAGAGTTTGAGGGTGACCGATGGATCTTTATGGAGCAGAGCAAGCTGTGAAAAACAAAATAGAACAAGAACAAAGGGGTCCTGTACACTCGAGGAGTTTACTCCACTAACAATTTTGCTCCAACATGTGAATCTTTCAGATCGGTGTCAGCTCAACAGTGATATACTATGAAATCATTCAGTGTAGGCATTTGTTCATCTAGATCTGTACTGCCCAATATAGTAGCCACTAGCTACAGGTGACTACTGAGTACTTGTAACGTGGCTAGCATGAATTGAGATGTGCTGTAAATGCAAACTCTATGGGAATTTCAAAGATGTAGGGCACATAAAGAACACAAAATATATCATGTACAATTTTTTATATTGATTACATGTTAAAATAGCATTTTGAATATATATTATTGGAGTCAATTTTACCTTTTCACTTTTAGAAATGTGGCAACCAGAAAATTTAAAATTACAAGTGTGGCTCTTGTTTAAGGCTCACATTATGTATTTCCATTGAAAGCACTGGTCTGGATAGTTGGATGGAATAACAGGACACGATGTTATAGGCCAAGACAAGTCTTCTGAAATTACCTTTGCTTTGTTCTTAATTGTGCAGGTGACATTAACACAGGATTTCTAAATACAGTATAAAAAGATGTTTTATATGGATACTTTTTTTGGTATAAATGTATTTTTACGAGTGAGTCTTTCTTTTTAGTTAAAAATAGGCAAAACATTTGTAAGTAATTAAAATAACAGCTTGAAATAAAAAATTACAAATACCTACCCTTTGGTTTTTAATTTTTAACATTGCAAAGAATTATAATTAATGATTGATTTGGTCTCCCTGCCCCCAGAAGAGTATTAAAATAAGTTTACTTAGATTCGATGTGAAAATTCTTGAAAGCCAGACATTGTGTTCAAGTGAAACAAAAAAAAAGTCAGCATTAGGCATCTGGTTATTATAGTCTTTACTTCGAAAGAAATAAAATACTGCAATATTCAGTGAGAGTTGTTTAAAAGTTGCATATATCTTCTAGGTTGTATTGCTATTCTTAATAAATCAAGAAAGTTCTTGTTGTTTGAGTTAAGCAACTTGGTAAAATAAGTATGTAACATTTAAGTTAAGCCACAGAGTATTGTCCAAATGCAGTCTTGTCCCTGGCCATCTTGCAATGTTCAGATTCTTTTATAACACGATGAAATCATCTTACATGACAATTTTACCTTGGAGTACGTAACAGCTAATCAGCTGTAACAAACAATACTAGATCAAAGGCAAAAACACACATTTTTCTTCACTAGCAAGTCCTGGAGTTTAAAACTTCAAGAGCAATTTTAAAGCATGTCTTCATAATGAATAGTATATTGCAAGTAGCAGAGTGCATTCTAAGCAGTGGCTTTATATTCTGTTTACTTAAAATCATTCCATATGCACTTACGATAAATTACTTAATCTTTAAACATAAAATGTTTTAACTCAAGGATAAGATTCCCACTCAATAAACGCACAGGGATACTATCACTTCTTAATCAGAAAGCTAAAAATATGTGCATTCAGAAACGATGTTTGCTGAAGTACTTGCAAGCCTACGCGTCTTCATTCTAAAAGGGATATATCCAAGGCTGATACCAGGGAGATGACTTTGCAGAATAAAAGCTACATGTTTTTCCCGTTACATTTTGTTTTATTTTATCCTTTTTGTTTTATTTTATTTTATCCTGACCCAACTTTGGATTGTTGAGGCATCAGGTAAGAAGCTGTAGAAACATACATTCTATCCATGCTGAGTAATATACAGATCACAGCTGTAACTCAAGTTAAGCCACCAACTAAGAATAAAAGCACAAGAAAACAAACCAACCAAAATCGAAAGCAAACAACATGCTTATCACATAATAACTATTGAATAATGCAAATATGAACAAAGCAAACCAAGCAGGGGGCCTCCATCTCAGGAAGAAGAAAAGCCAGCAAATAGAAGGCAGTGATTGGGAAAGCGATAGGCTCTTCCTCCTCGTTCATTATTGAGAAAAAGTGGATCAGGACTGACATCTGCTGGCCTTGTTAATGGGATGTACCCATTGAAACAAGGGTCTTGGAGAACAAAACGTTCTGGTGGGGTGATATTGCATCACCAGGGTAGGGAGGAGGCAATGGCTTGGCAAAGGCCTTTCTGGTGAGCTGCTTCCGAAGGAGCCAATCAGCGACCACTCCTTGGGCCAGAGTAGCCTCAGTTTTTTCACCTCTTTGACATTTCACCCTCATAACCAGGAATGTTTTTCTAATCATCCCAAGAAGGGACAGAATATTATGTAGGTGGATTTCTACTTAGGATGACACAAGTTCCAAGAAGTAGTGGTTAAGTAGATGCTCAATAGATATGACAGACAATTCCAAGTCTTTATCAAAAGGCTCATTGGAGAATAAATTACTTGAAAAGGCTCATTGTGTGTCCACCCATTGACAACCTCAATAGCTTTCAGCAGTACCACGCTAGGGATCAGCCTCTTGAACATTTACTGAGTCCTGAATCTGTTCAACTTTTGTCAATCTCTCTTCTACCTGCTCTATTTTCTAACTGAAATCAATCTTGTGGCACAGACATTGGGTTTTTGAAATTTTGTCCTCGTGAGGCTTTGCTTCCAATCTCTGGGGTCTTAGTTTTCTAAGCACAGTACTATCCGTCATTGGGAAATACCAGTTCATCATTGGCCTGGAAGCTGTAAGAAACCTAGGGCAGTGTCTAGCTTACTCAAGTCATCTTCTTGGCACCTAGTACAGTTCCTATCATATAAATAGTTACTCAACAAGTATTTATTGACTTACTTTGAAAGTATTCTATATTCCCTCATGTTGCTTTTAGGAATGCAATGTCTCTACCATGGATCTAAACAGAGCCCAGTGGTCTAGTGTTTAATTAGAAACACTAGTTTCAATTGGAAATAAGCAGTGATGCTGAGTATTTTTTGGGCCTCCTACCAGTGCCCTTCTCCATGTCATTTTAATCTTATCTCTTATGGGAGGTGCAGTTCTAGGCTTTGTAATAGTAGGCTTAGGTCATGAGTTGTACAGAAATTCTTTTCCAGAACAATCCATAGCGTGCTTCCTTTCAATAACAAAAGTGAGACTGGTGGGCCAGAAATCTTTTTCCGTACACCTTTTGCTTATATGAATGTCAAAGTACTGTCAAAACTATATATGACTGCTGTCTCTTTCAGTTAAATACATGTGTATGCCTCTTAGTGTATGTGTGCATGTACCCCTGGACACAAACAACTTATTTAAAAAAATTCTTTTTACAAGGCATATGGAAAAATTGAAGCCTGGAAAAATTTCCCCAGAGACAGAAGGGGGAGAAAGCCTGAAACTTTGACTGCCAGAGCATGAAAGAGACATACTGATCACACATTATCTTTAAAAACACTTGCAAAAATCATCCGGCTTAGATGAAGCTGGATGAAATTGATCCAGCAAAGCTGAATTACATTGCCACTTCAAACTACATTTTGGGAGGCAGAGGCAAACTAGTGCATATAAATCATTAGCTCTAAGGAAAAAATTATTAGCTTATGTCAAAAACTCTGCAAATCCCATTTTCCCTTTTCACCTTCTTTGAGCCTCTGTACTTTACTCCCAGCTTAAACAAAAGAAAAATGAATAGTTTCATTTTTCTTAAATACAGTTGAAGTAAAGCCCTTTTTTTTCAATTCTGATTAAATAATTCTGAGTATTTTTCGTAGTCATTAATGTTGTAACGGGGTTAATAGTTTATATATATTTGTAAGATTCTCTAAGCCTTAGGATTATTCTGAGATTTAAAAAAAATTAAGATTGTGAAAGAAAATATCGGTCTTAAATTATTGGGTACTACCATCTCAATATTTATAACTCATTTCAACAGTTTTATTGAAAACATGTTCATTTACATTTTGAAAAAATTTGAAGGTGGAAATAAAAATCATCCTGCTCAAAAACTTTGCAAAGCATTTTGCTTTTTATATACCATGGTAACCTAATAAAGACACTGTCACTTGGCAGATGGCATGGCATATTAGCCTTGAAATGAAACACTAGATGCCAAAACTATTAACTCCAACGTGCTCAGAAATTTAAAAAAATAATATTTTTTAATAATTTTTTTAAAACACTTATCTTGTCCTTCATCTTATCCTGCAACAAAAAGTAGTCAATTTCTAAAAGGGAAAAAAGCTCCAGTGCTTACTCAAATATGATTTGCAAATACAGTACCAGCAGGCATTTGAAATACTGAATCTGGACTGGAGCATCCAGGCTAATAGTCTCAGTCCTATTTAAAAACATTTTGGCCGACATGTAGAGACTCTCCACTTATGCATTGTTTGAGCAGAACATTTCTTTTGTCTTATTCTTGCACCTTTATCCCAGCACCTTTTCAAACACATAGTTTATACAAGCAACTGGCTCTGCAATCCTAAAATCTAAGCGTCCACGGCGATGAAACAATGTAGAAGGGGTCTGATTCCTCAGGCCAAGATAAGCCATGTTCAGAATACAGCCTTGTCTCTTTAAGAGATGATAGGTTTTTGCAGGCAGCCTCAGCAGGCAAGGCAGGGCATCTGTGCCAGGTGGCCAGGCTCCCGGATCCCTGTTTTAGGGTGTAATAGAAGAGGCAGAATACCCCTTTCCCAGAAATTTTCCTTTTTTATGGTGTCCAACATCCATATTTTGTAATTTTGAGACTCTTAATTCTAAATCTAAGTTATACTGGAAAAGAAGGTCAGATTCTCCCTCTTCTCCCCTCCCCTCCCCTCCCCTCCTCTCCTTTCCCCTCCCCTCTTCTTTCCCATTTCTCTTTTTTCCTAAAGAGCTCATTGAACATATAACTTTTTAACCTCATCTAAATCAGGGCAAATAAACTGAGACATGGTAATGCATGCCATAGTTTTTCTTATGAAAATAATACAGGATGAAAGGAGATTTTCTTGTTAGAGAGGAAAGGATTAAACATCTTTACCCTGTATTAGCCGGTTGACTCTTAAAATATTGTCATGTAATATCAGTGCCACTTAAAACCTCTGGAAAGGCAAATCTTTCTCTGTCAAAGAGATGCCATAATTCACATTCCCAAGAAGGAATTCTATAAGAAAAGGAAACAAACACAGATTCTCACAAGACATACTCAAGGCCACTAGCCTACTAAGGAAAAAGAAGCACCTCAAAGAGATCATTCCAAATATATGGGCCAAGAACACGAATCTCTTTGGAGAAAAAAAATAATTTTTAGACTTAAATTTCAGTATATCCTTCTGAAAGATAAAGTGTAGAAAACCTGAAAAATAATTTTTGGCAATGTTTACTGGTCTTTCCTCCTATCTCTGATTTTCATGGACTCTATTTTATAGTTAAAAGAATACTTCTATAGTCAGAACCCAGGCAGGAGACACTCCTGTGGTGTGGTCCATCTATCTAATATCGAAGCTCTTTTACTCTTATTCTTGTATTTAGGTTTAAACAACTCCTACCAGCCATCAAAAAATGCAAGAAGGAACAGAAGCATAGGTGAGCATATCTACCACCCCAAGGGTTGTTTGATTCGGTAAATACTTATTGAGTGACTAGCAAGTACCAGGCACTATTCTAGGCAGTGGGATGCTGTGGTGAGCAAGACAGCTCTAGAGGAAAGCAAACCTTCAGAAATCTTGACGTTTAGGAATCAAGAGCACAAGCATATACATATACAGAATAATGTAGGCCACCTCCTATTTGTTCAAAACACTTTTTCCTACCAGCTTGCCATTGTTGCTGAAATTTCCATCATGAAATTGGTTCCTTTGATTTAGTTTGATTCCCCATATTTATTTGGAGACTCTCTCACCTTATGAGTTACGATTGAGGGCAGAGTCTACAGTTCACTATAGAAGCTAAAAATGCAGACTTGTTTTCCCAGCCTTTTGTGCAAATAAGGGAGTAGGCCTATTACCTAAACTCTACAAACCTGCTTTGGGCTTTGACTTGGGAGCTAGCGAGTTAAAGAGACTAGGACTGTGGAGAACCCATTCCAGTGTGGATGGTATGACAGTGGCAGCTACATTGTCTTCTAAGGGGCAGCAACATAATGACACTATCTTTTTGGATGCTGGAGGCATTGGTGGTACAAGCTTCAGTGTCCAGTCTCCAGCAGCAAAAGGGGCAGTGTTGTTATTCATCTGTTGCTTGGCATGATTTTGGCTGAGGTTCCAGTTTATGGAAGACTCCATGTAGTTTTTGACCTATTTTCCTTTCCTGCTGGGCATACAACTGTACTATATTTTTCAGTCTCCCTTTTGAGTTAGGTTTGACCTTTTTACCAGAGTTCTGGCTAATAGGCTGTGGTCGATAGAAGTAGATATCACTTCCAGGTTTGATCCATAAAGTCCTCCCACCGGATTCTCCATAATCTCTCTCCCTTCAACTATTAGCTGGCTGGTGGCTGGTGATGACCAGTCTAACCTTGAAGTCACGTTTAAATATGTCACAGCCTTCAGTAGCCTGAGTCCCTGAATGGTTATGGGGAGCAGAGCCTCCTCACCAATTAGATTTTGGTGGATGAGAAAAAAACTTCTATTGTACTATGTCATTGAGATTTAAAGAAATCCAGATAACAGCTAGAATTTCCATAACTAATGTGCACATTCATTCCAGAGCGTGGAATGTTGCCATAACAAAAACCTAAAATGCCTGGCATCGGCTAAGCAACAAGGATGTGAATGGCAGGGAAACTGACTTTGGAGGCTGAAAAGATGAAGATCTATGTTATGCAGTGGCAAAACCTTTGATAAAACTGCCTCTTGCTATAACTCAAAAGACAGGCCAAGTACATGCTGATTCTTTAGCTCTAGGGAAAGGGGTTGGAAAACAGAATGTTAGTAGCAATTTCCAAAAAAAATGGATGAACTCAGGCAAGAATTGGCTTGTTTTCAAGCAAAAATGAAATGGAATGTCAGAAACTAGAGGTGTTGAAAAGTTGGAAAAATTGATTGCTTCCAAAACAGAAACAGTAGGAAATCGGAATGAATAAGACTCAGCCTTGCAGCTAAGAACAAATCAAGGGTGAAGTCTTCCTATTTAGACTTGATGGCCTCAATACAGTAGATAGAGAATGAAACATGAAGACGTAGAAAGCAAGAATATAAATCAGGCCTAAGAACTATGACCAGGGAAGAACCTTGGATATGCTTTCTAGCACAGGAAGTTGATTAGAAGTAAATAAATTAGAAATCTACTAGGTTTTTGAGGGAATTGTACTGACAAAGAAACCATAAAGTTAGACTAAAGCGTACCTTTGATTATTAAAATAAGTTTTGGGCCACCAAAGTTATGCAGCCTCCTAGGAGGGTGTATTTTCCTTCACTCATATTAGAAGTGGCCAAGGAGGAAAAGGACAAAGAAGAAACTTTTAGATAGTGGATCCAGGAGCTATGAAGACCAATGGACAAGGGAGTTTCTCCAAGAAAGCAGATCTAGGATCTATTCCAGAAACTTTCCTCATTCCCAGAGCAGGGTTTTCATAACATCTTTCCCCCAGTAAAATATGACACTTTCACTAGTGACTGCTGTGAGTCTTTTCTTTTCCACAAGGGTATGTTTACTGCAATTATTTTGTCCTCATCCCACCACTCTAGAAGGGATGTGTTGGGGAGGAGGCAGTAGGTAATTGTCCTTCTAGTTCTAGGTAGCTGGGCCATGGTGAGCCATGAATCTGGACCTGATGGGAAAGATGGCATCCCTAGAGAATCTAGACATAGAGCCAAACTCAGTGACTAGACAGTGCTTTCAGTTCTCTTTCTTAGGGAGTGTGTGATTGTGCTGTGTGTAGAAGGAAGCATGACCCAGATGTTTGGCGACCAGAAGGATAGGCTCAGGCAGAGACAAGCTAGCTGTTCCTCTTTCTTACTAAGTGGTATTTCCTCTCTCATAGCTAAGTGTGGTCATGTGACTGAGTTCTGACCAATGAAATGTGAACGGAAGTGACATATGCTGCTTCCGGGCTTGACCTATAAAAAAGGTACACATGGACTGTGTCTCCACTCGCTCTTTTCCCTTCATCTGCTGACAGGATGCTCAGGTCAAGGTGGTCCTGCAAGTCCAATGTTGAAAACGTTTGTGGTCTTGTCAGTTCGACCTCTTTAGTGATGACATAGAGCAAAGCCTCACCTTCTTTCCCTCAAACACCAATTGAACTGTGAGTGAGAAATACATATTGTTTTAAGCCATTGAGATACCATGGTTTACCTGTTAATGCAGAGATTGCATCAGTATTAAAATTAACACTAGGGCTGCCTTATCTTTATTTCTGCCCATTTTCCAAGCCTCATTCTGTGGCCATCCTGGCAACCCTGTGAGCTCTCAAATGAGTATCCTTTCCATTTATTTCTTTCCTATTTGTTACCTAGAATTGATTTTTCTTGCTTGCAACTAAAAAACCTTCCTTGATACAGTCATTGTAAAAGTTAAGTTAAATAATGCCTGTAGGATAAGGCCAGACATCTAACTAAATATTCTGCAAATATTAAACTTTCCTTTGCTTTAATTGGAAGAGCTAGTTTAACACTTTCATATGAGTCAATAACAAAGTCCGTAATAGAATCAAATATTGTCTCAATGCAAATCAGATTGTTTTGATTAACTGGCCAGTTAATTAGCATTGTCTTAAGGAAAATCTTATCTTATTGGTAAATTGTGATGAGACAAGGAGAGAAAGTCTGTGGTGTTACTGAATTGGGAGTAGGTCTGAGGAGGGTTCATCAGGCGCATGCCTCTGTTCAAATTAGGAGCTTAATTCAGATGAGAATGAGCAACAAAGGAGTTACAGGAGAAACAAACTTCATCTATGCAATTTTTCCCAAAGAAAACATGAATTAAAAATAATATGTAAAAATCCAGATGGTGTGGAATAAACATTTCCAAAGGAGAAGGCTTATGGTGTAAGTTTGTCTGCACCAAAAAATATTTACTTTTTATTTTTATTTTTAGAGATAGGATCTTGCCTTGTTGCCCAGGCTGGAGTGTGGTGGTACAATCATAACTCACTGTAACTTTGAACTCCTGGGCTCAAGCAATTGTCCCGCCTCAGCCTCCTGAGTAGCTGGGACTACAAGTGTGCACCACCATGCTCATCTAATTTTAAAAATTTTTGTAGAGATGGGGTTCTCACTATGTTGCCTAGGTAGGTCTTGAACTCTTGGCCTCAAGTAATCCTCCCATCCTTGCCTCTCAAATCCTGGGGGTTACAGACATAAACCACCGTGCCAGCCCAACAAAAAATTTTAATACACAAAATATACCTGTAAATAAGTAGAATTATACCTTCACGTTTGTATTCTAAATGAAAAGGTTTAGTTAGTTTCAGGCCTAGTTTCAAGGCATTGCCAATTATATTAGCTCCAGTAGTGAAAGTATATTATAAACATGCACATGGCAATAAGGGACATAGAATTTTCCAGAAATCCAATAACATGAGCCATGGGAGCTGGGCCTCATGGATCTAGAACTGGAAGATCATTAAGAGTCTAAGTTTAGCTCTCAAGCCTCTAACACCTGAATCTGTAGGTCTTTATTTTCATTCTAAACCATGAACCTATTTCAGCCCACGTTTTACATCTTTATTGTCATCAACTATGACTGGTTCTTTTCATATTTGTATGTTCAGATTTCCATTATCCCTAGGGTATGACTTTCTTCCTCATGGTACCATATGGTGACTAGAGCTCTAGCCATCACACCCAAGTTTCAGAGACCACAATGGAAGAGGGAATAAAGAAAAAAAAGGGGACAAAGGGAATTTGCCAACTGTCACTTGAAGATTAATTCCTGGATGTGATTACATGATGCTTCTGTTTATATCACTTGATTCTAATTTTTTTATGGGAGGCTGAGAAATCTTATCTTTTTTGAATGGTCATGGATACAACAAAAGTTGGATGTTTTATTAGTGTGGAAGAGAGTAGAACAGATTTTGAGAGATGAGATACAATTGCGATAGAATCAAAGAAGAGACCAGTGTGGTTCTTAGAATAATTTTTAGTTTATTTTATTTAGCAAATACACAGTACTTATTATGTTTCAGTTACTTTTTAAAAGTGCTTCATAAATATCATTCTTTTAATTCTCATAGCAACCCTGTGAAATAGTTGCTATATTATCCCTATTTTGCAGGTGATAAAACTGAGGCACAGAGCAGTTAAATGATGTGTCCAAGTTACATAGCCACTAAATGACAAAATCTGGGTTTAAACCCAGTCAGTCTGGTTTAAGTACTGCCAAGAAACTGAGAAGTTACAGAAGTGTATGTCTATTGATATACTGGTAAATGTTTAATAATTGGTTCTGTGGCAGGGAAGAAGCCCAGATTTTTGGTATTTGCTGACATGCATGCTGTAAACACTTCCATCATGGATAAATAACCTCGAGAACATGAATAATAATAACATATAGCCAAATAACTAGGAAGTGATGAGTTTTGAGTATTTATTAGCTTGCTTTTCATATAATTTATTTAATTATAAGCTTATATAATTTAATTTTTAATAATGGCTATGTTTAACAACTGGTTGGCAAATTTCCTGAAAATTGAACTATCTGTTCGTAGGAGCAGGTGCAAGCCAGCCTCAGCACAGAGTTGGTGCTCCTTGTCTAGAGATGAAAGGTGTTGGGAACAGGGGAGTGTTCACAACCAACCAGCCACGGGGCTGGATTGCAGTTCTACAGTAGGAGATCCAGGAATGCCAATACCTATCCATGCCATCCTTCACCCCTGGCCCAGGCAGCAGCAACAGGGGGACTCTTTCTTTGAAGGGAGCACTTCTAGGGTTAGAGAAGACAGGGCAGTGTCCCGTGAGGAAAGGGCAGCAGCAACACTCTGAAGGCCAGCCACTAGAATACTGTCTATGACACAGCTCACCTCTCCCCACTTTTGCTGAAAAAGTAGAAAGAAAAGTTAAGTAGCTTCTTCCTCCTCACCAACAACATAGCTGGGAAGGAGGAAGGCAAATCAGCAATCACACAAAGAAAAGAACTTATATCTCAAAAATCCAGTTAAAATAGAATTTTACTTGAAGTATAATTAATATCTTCAATCTGATAAGAGAAGATATTATAAACAATTAAAAGAACAGATGGTTAAGAAAAGAATTAATTAGGGATTTGGGGTACGAAAAATTGACGTTAAAACCTGTTGTTAAAGCAAAAGAATGAAAGTTCAATATTATAATTTGGAAACACGGATAAGTTTATCACCCAAACTTAAGTACTACTAACCTTTTCATATACACTGTATCTTTTACAGGAATGTCTTTCATGTGCTCTAGGGGATCTGGCAGGGCGGGGGGCAGGTTTCTAAAGTCTGTAACCATGTCAAGTCATTTTAACATTTCAAATTCAGCCATGCGTCAAAACAAAATAAGTGACATGAGACAATCCTACCCTTCTCTGAGTTTCTTTCTTGATACCTACTATTTTCCAAAAAAAAAAAAAAAAAAGCTTTTCAAAAAAAAAATTCATTTTCCAAATGACCAAGCAGATTCTGGATATTGTTATATGTTTGCAATGTTTGCATTTTACTTCATGGCTCCATATTTTCATATTTTGCCCCACTGTAGCCAATATTTCAGTTATCTGAGTCCTACTGTTGGGCTCTGTTATACTGTGTATCAGTTGTCTTACATTTTGAATCATTTATTGGAAAGGGCCTAATATTAATGCAAAGAGCAGAGTAAACTAGTATGAATAAGGTAGAAGAGGTTAGGAGATTTGGGAAGAGTTACAGTTCTTCAGAGCATGATTACTTTTACCTCTGGTAATCTCCTAAAAATAAAAGGGAAATGAAAAAGTACTTTAAAATCAGCCTTGCCTTGGATTGTGGTGGAAGAAAGTCGAGAGTGATTCAGAGAAAACAAAGAGGTTGAAGGTTATGAGCAGAGAGAAAGAACACTTGAATCTTCCTATAGATGCTTTCCTGCTCTTCTGGGAGCATCATCCTCCTTTTGCCACTATTTTTGACACGAAACAGTTCCCACTTTCCTAAACATGAGGCCTCTCCTGTGCTCTGGGGTCTGCAGTGCTTGGCTCAGGGACCACAGACCCAGACCACAAATGCACACAGAAAATGATGAATTTAAAATTCAGACTCATTCATTTCCTTCTCATTTCTATTGATACAGGGAATATAACTGTTAAAGATAATCAGTCTCTGAGATTAGTCTGTTGTCAGAGTTCTGTTTTCTTTGACACCTTGCAAAGGTCGGTATATTTTCCCTTGGAAGAAATATGTCAATTTTTACCAAACCCCACAATTGATGCTTTAAAAAATCTCAATTAGTGGGAGGTAAAAAATCAAATTCTTATAAATGTATTTCCATTTTGACATAGTTGCAAAAATGAGCAAAAATATTAAGATGTTATTTCATTTAGAAATCTTCTAAGAATCCCCAACCTTCAAAGACTTCCCACAAAGTCACTGGTAAATTAAGACAAAAAGAAGTTTCTGCGGACACACATTACTGGATATTAGCAATTTTGGTGGGTCATCCTGGTACTTTTACTGACGTTGAATTAGTCTCCACATTGCACCAATAATAATGATACAAATCCGATACATTTATGACCCATAATCTGCCAATTGATCTATTGCAGAGGTCTTAGTAGATTTCAGATAAAGCTCCTCATGCAGGGGGGTGTGGCTCAGAGTGGCCAAGGAATTTAGTATATTCTCATCCCACTTTCCTCCTGGCTCAGAAAATGATAGGTCCTGAGACTGGATGAGCCCAATATAAGGGCACCTGGCCATCCTAAGCATCCAAAGAAGGAAAGAGATTATGGCAGGAGAGAAACCACCCCTTGTTAGTGAATTGAGAGCTACTGCAAATCTTCATGGGCCATGGAATGATATGAGGGCTTGAACTCTTTTCCTCCTGTGGCCTTGGTTTCTGTTGGGGTCCTTCTCTCATGCATCTAGACTGGATGAGGATGACCGTCTCCATGACAGTCCCCAATAAATCCCCATCCTGGTATTTATGCCCTGTGTAATTCCCTCCTACAGTGTATCAAGGCTGGTCTGTTACCAACAGAATACAACAGAATTGATGGGAAGTCACTTTTGAGACGAGGAATAAAAAACACTGTGGTGTCTGCCTGCTGCCTCTCTCTCAGATTGCTTGTTTTGGTGGGGAGGCTAGAGCAGGGAGTGTTGTGAGCAGCCCAAAGAGAGGCCTATGTGGTAAAGAACAGAGGCCAACAGCCAGGTGAGTGAGCTTTTTTGGAAGCAGATCCTTCAGCCCCAGCCAAGCCTTCAGATGACTGCAGCCCTGGCTGACACCGTGACAGCAATATCATGAGTGACTTTGAGCCAGAACCACCCAGCTAAGCTACTCCCTGACTCTTGACATTTAGAATCTGTATGAGACAATAAATATTTATTGTTTTAAGTTACCAAGTTTGGGGGTAATCTGTTATGCAGCAATAAAGTACTTATATATGGTCTTAGATTGTCCTTGTGTTCCCACATAATGTATTGTTCTAGATCGCAATCATTCATCCATGTGTCCCACTCTCCCATTGAACAATTTATGCTTTGAGTAAAGGGATTCAGTTGACTGTTGTATCCCCAATACCTAGAGTAGTGCTTGGCATACAGTAAGGAAACGTTATTGAACAATGAATAAAGCAAAATGAGATGGTTTCAGATAGCACCAGAAGACCTACCAGCTAAGGAACAAGTTAGCAGTGTTCAAATTGGGTTATTCTCTTTGGGTGTGAGAGATTCAAAATGAAGGTTCATTCTTCTCCTGCTGCCGCAACTGGCCTCCCTACTACCCTCGCAAATTCCCCATGAGTCAACTCCTGCTTTCTTCTCATTGTCTGTAGGGCTTCCAGAAGACGTGATCTGGAATGTGGGGCATGAGCAGGGCTCAGTTGTGGTGGGTTACTCTAGATCGACTCCGGGGGAGAAGGAAGAATTTCTTCAATGCCCCAGACATAAGAGATGCAGACTGTGAAGACACTCCCCAGAAGGGAGTGCTCAGGGCATGGGATACATAATTAAACTAGACCCAGGGACAAAGCAAAAGTAGGGGTGGGGTAGGGGGCTTTTACATTTTATTTAGGAGCTTTAAAAAATGTTTGTTCAGAGGAGGCTAAAAGTTCAGTTACTTCTCTAAGTGGGGTGATGTCTGGTTACAAACGTACCAGGAAGGGCGCCTCCACTTCAGGGCTCAGCCCCGCCCATTCCAGGAGAGCCACAGTACAAACTACCCCACCTCCTTCCCTCAAATCACACCTCTTTAACTGGCACTGCCATCTCTAACTGGAAAAATACATGCGGGAGGCTTTCAAAGAACCCCTGGGTGGCTCTGAACTGCTTTCCCATCATGCTCTGTGCTCTCTCCATCTGCTGGATTTGTAATGAAACTTATGAGGAGCACAAAGCCTCCAATTTCAAAGGAATAAGTCTTCAGTGGCATGGATGGCAATGGAGGACATACTTGGGGCAGCTGGAGTGTTCCCAGTGAGCTTAAAAACCGCACCATTTGGGGGCACAGTATCAGGCATATTTAAATAACTTCTACTTAATTTTTCTGTACGCTTCACAATGAGGAGTCGGGGGAAGCACGCATGGTCTAGCTCATGGTCATTTGTTATTAAGAACCTTTTTAGAGGGAATACATAGCACTCAGTTTGTTATGTAGTCAACAGGGCCTTAAGTGTGAAACAGGATAGTTTGATTTCAGATCCCTCATTAGTTATTTCTAATTGTTTAACCACAGAGAGTTTTGCTTTTCTGAGTCTCAGGGTTTTTTGATCTGTAAAGTGAAGACACTAGTAATTACCTCCTAGCATTCACTAAAAACATGTTGGCGGAATCTGAATGGGGTTCTTAAGGCCAAAGGAAATAAAAAAGCTGCAAGTAGAATTTGGGAATGCTTGATTACATTTAACGTCTCTAGAAAAAAGGTAAATCATGGGCTTACTACCAGCTTAGGACATGGTACAGCTATTTTTTTCAAAGGTAATTAATATCATTCCAGGATGCATAAAAACAGCATGACCTAAGACAGCCACAAAATGGTCCATCCATTGACCATGTCAGGCTCAGTCTTTTGTTTCTACATTTAAAAAATAATATTAACAAAATGAAAAATATAGTGAAAAAAGTCACTAAAATAGAGACAAATAGAAACAACATGCAAATAACTTGTCCAAAATGAGTGTTCCTGTAGAAATCCTACTTGGTTCAAGGGTTTGAACATCTCCATTTCCAGCTTTATAGATTTATCAAAGCATTCACTTATGTCTACTCAGCACTTACTATAATTATTAGTGAAAATAGCCAATGAATTTATATAGACGCTCTCGGAAGTCTAGTGAGGCACATGCCATGTCCCATTTTGCTAATCTCTAGACATAACTTTAAAAATGAAGATATGGGCCGAGTGTGGTGGCTCGTGTCTGTAATCCCAGCACTTTGGGAGGCCAAGGCGGGCAGATTACAAGGTCAAGAGATTGAGACCACCATGGCCAACATGGTGAAACCTCATCTCTACTAAAAATACAAAAATTAGCTGGGCATGGTGCCATGCGCCTGTAGTCCTAGCTACTCGGGAGGCTGAGGCAGGAGAATCACTTGAACCTGAGAGGCAGAGGTTGCAGTGAGCCAAGATTGTACCACTGCACTCCAGCCTGGGGACAGAGTAAGACTCTGTCTCAAAAAAAAAAAAAAAAAAGAAGATACATGGAAATGTAATTGGACATAACTGGATACCAAAAGCCAAAAGCCTTTCTCACGTCTTTTTTTTTTTTTTTTTTTTTTGGCAAATTTGTATAATAGTTTGTGACCATAAGTAGATGGCCTCATTTCTTGGTGTTTCAGCTTTCTCATCTGTAAAACGGAGTTCATAACAGTGCCTACCTACAGGCCAGTTAAGAGGATTAAATGAATTAGTATCTACAAAGCACTCCAAAGCATACAGGATGTGCTCAGTAAATGACAATTTTGTTGTTACATTTATTATTCATTTTAAAGGGAAAATAGCTTTTATTTAAATGTTATAGAATATCTTAAGCATGGTCCAAAATATTTACAAGTATAAAAATATAAGGTCCTTTATTGAGCCTGACACTTAGGCTAAATGTTTCTTTAGAAGGCTTCTCTCAAAAAATCCTTGTACACTTCCCCACACACTGCCAGATAAGCCATGTCAAATGGCCATTCTATTAATTTCCTCTTGCTGACTAATAAATCACCACACATTTAACAGCTTAAAACACTACCACATATTTTTTATCTCACAGTTTCTTTGGGGCAGGAGTCAGAATGCACTTCAGTTGGGTCTTTAGCTCAGGATCCCACAAGACTGCAAGCAGGTTGTCAGCAAGTCTGCATTCTCATAGGCAGGCCTGATTAGGGAAGAACCTGCTTCCAAGCTCACTCAGGTTCTTAATAGAATTTACTTCCTTGCAGCTGAACTGAGGGCCCCACTTTCTTGCTGGCTATTGATTAGAAACTGCCCTTAGCTCCTAGAGGCCACGATGGTTGCTTGCCACATGGACTTTCTCATCATGACCACTTACTTCATGAAGCCAGCAAGGAGAGTCTTTGGGGTAATTTCACTAGCAAGACAAAGTCTTGTATATGAAGCATAACACACAACACAGGACTTATACCATATACTATGTTACAATGTAACATAATCACATGAATGACATCCCATCACCTTTACTATATTCTATCAACTAGAAACAAGTCACAGGTCCTGCCCACACTCAAAGACAGATGATTGCACAAAGTGTGAATAGTAGGAGGCCACCTCAGAGGCTGTCTAATGCTGTCACCAAGAGGAAAAGGCGTTGTCTAATTTCCCATTAAATTTTCCAATTCATTTTCTGTTCTAGCCCAAGAGGTCTAGAAGTTTCATAATCTGTTAATTAGAGACATGAAGCTTAGGGAAGATGGAGGGAAGTAGAAAGAACTGCATTTAAGGGAAAGCCAAAAAGATAATCACTCTCTCCAAATGGACTGTGGAAACGGTGATGTCGGTGTCCAAAAAGAGCTCCTTAAATCCCTCAAGTCCCACCAAGGTGGCTTTGGGAAAGGTAATCAAAGGAGACACCCACATACGGGTACAGGCCTAATTCAGCCATCTTTGGACCAAATGGTTTGAAGCCTTACAGATGGAAATTGGCCATTGAGCCATGAGCAAATCTGTCTGCCTGTGGGTTAATAGGGGAGATAACTCTAACCTCCTTTAAATACATAGAGGATTATTATTAAGACACCATCCGACTAGTCTCCATTCCTTCTGAAGAAGAACCAGGGAGAAATGGGCTTGAATTTCAGCAAGAAGAAATTTGTATAAACCTAAGAAAAAAAGTCTAAACAGCAATGGTGAGTAAGCACTGAAACAGGCTATAAAACAAAGCTATGAAGTACAGTCATGCACCACATAACAACTTTCAGGTCAATGTCAAACCACATATACCATAATGGTCCCATAGATTATAACAGAGCTGAAAAATTCCTATCAACTAGTATTTACTATACTTTTTATTGTTATTTTAGAGTATACCTCCTTCTACATATTTTTTAAAAGTTAACTGTAAAAGCCAGGTTCTTCAGGAGGTATTCCAGAAGAAGGCATTGTTAACATAGGAGGTGACAGCTCCGTGTGTGTTACTGCCCCCGAAGACCTTCCGGTGAGACAAAAGGCGGAGGTGAAAGATAGTAATAGTGATGATCCTGACCCTGTGTAAGCTCAGGCTAATGTGTGTGTTTGTGTCCTAGTTTTTAACAAAAAAAAATTTACAAATAAAAGAAAAAAACTAAAATAGAAAAAAGCTTACTGAATAATAATATAAAGAAAAAATATTTTACAGCTGTACAATGTGTGTTTTAAGCTGCATTACTACTAAACAGTTAACAAGTTAAAAAATAAAGTTTACAGGGTAAAAAAGTTACAAGTAAGCTAAGATTAATTTATTATTGAAGAAAGAAAAAATTTTAATATAAAAGTAGTGTGGCCAAGTGCACAGTCTTTATAAAGCCTATAGTAGTGTACAGTAAAGTCCTAGGCCTTCACTTTCACTCACCCCTCACTCACTGACTCAGCCAGGGCAACTTCCAGTCCTGCAAGCTCCATTCATGAGAAGAGCCCTATACAGGTATACTATTTAAAAAAATTTTTTTTTTCTTTTTTGAGACAGACTCTCACCCTGTTGCCCAGGCTGGAGTGCCATGGCATGATCTCAGCTCACTGCAACCTCCGCCTCTCGGGTTCAAGTGATTCACCTGTCTCAGCCTCCCAAGTACCTGGGATTACAGGTGTGTGTCACCATGCCTGGCTAATTTTTTTGTTTCTTTAGTAGAGACAGGGTTTCATCATGTTGGCCAGGCTGGTCTCAAACTCCTGACCTCGTGATCTACCTGTCTTAGCCTCCCAAAGCGCTGGGATTACAGGCATGAGCCACTGCACTTGGCCTTAAATCTTTTATACTGTATTTTTTACTGTACCTTTTCTGTGTCTAGAGATGTTTAGGTACACAAATACTTACCATTGTGCTATACTTGCTTACAGTATTCAGTACGGTAACAAGCTGTACAGGTTTGCTGCCTAGGAGCAACAGGCTATCCCACAGAGCCTAGGTGTATAGCAGGCTACACCATCTGGGTTTGTGTAAGCACACTATATGATGTTCACATGATAATGAAATTGCCTAATGATGCATTTCTCAGAAGGTATTCATCGTGACTGTATCGGTCCCCTGAGATTTTAAAAAATAAGCTAGACACCTACCAAGATGATGGTTCAAATGCGGTGAAGTAGTTGGGCTGGAAGACCTTCCCTATGCTCAGCACATGGTGACACCTCAAAAACAAACATTTATTAAAGGTACTGAAGTTTCTTTGCTGTTGTTGATGACTAACCAGATAGAAGTATTTTAAACTGAGATCCTTAGACTACCTCTGTCAAAACCATCTGGGGTATTATTTAAAATGCAAGTTCTTAGGTGTAGTTCTGGGTGCCATAAATTAAAATATCTTGAGGTAGGGCCTAGGAACAGTTTTTTTAAACAAGCACCCCAGGAAGTGTTTATGTACTCATTAAAGTCTGAGGACCACTGTAAATGAAATATAATCTATATCAGAACTTTGATTTATTCACATCTTCTCGTCCCTGCACCACCACCCTCCATCCTACATTTCCAAGAAATAAATATTGCTTCCTCCTTTGAGCAGCCAAAAAAGCATCTCACAGCCCCCTGGCTTTCATGCCTAAATACAGTTCAGCAACCAAACTGTATGAACATCCACAATGGCTCCCACCATGCTGTTTCCCCAGGGAAATTACATAATAGGTTTCTGGCACATACCACTGTTACTAGAATTACAAATGAACCCCCACCCCCATCTCTCCAGGAGTCTCCTGTGTTGAGTAAAACCACAACAATATATCTGCTGCTTAGAGCTGGGGTGAAAAGAGTAGGGGTATGCTTGGAGAAGTGTGTGTGGTTTGCTGCATAGAAACTCAGTGCACCATCCTACCAGCTGCAGAGTCTGCGTGTGAGCCCTGTGTCTCTACATACTGGACTTGAATTTTTGCAAGACCCTATTAGGGTCCCCAGGAGAGCTCTCATATGAAGTCCAAGAAATCTGAGGAAAACGTGGAGCTTACATGATGGACTAATTTCATTTCAATAAAATTCCCATATTACATTCAATGTGCCTGGCTTTATTAAGTTTTGTCATAAACGCTGGGAACACTTCCAAATTTAGGCTTGCACAATTATTTTTATTGGTGCGTTAACTAAAAATGGTATATGCATAAGTCAGAGTGTACATTTGACTTCATCTGGGGAGCTAAAATGAGCTTTAGGTTGATTTATAGTCATTTTCCCCCAGTAAATGAGATACAGGAAATAGGGGTTAGAGTTTCTGATCACAGCATTTCTAAATCCATCCCGGTTCCATCCACAGCTCTGCCATGTATCTAATGAATTTAAATTCCAAATGTCTATCGGCAACCCACAAAGTCAACCAAACAAAGAGGTTGGCTTATTTTCAGACCCAGAGCCATCCAAACTGGGCAAAAAAATAGAGGTTTGTTGCACTAAAGTGGGACTGGGGAGCTCTCGGTGCTTTGAAAGGTTTTAATTGCTATGGAAAAAATCCTTTCAAAGATTTTTTCCCTCAACATGGGCCCCTTGGAAACTTTTCATAGGGGAACTGTAAAATATTTATACAGCTAGCAGCACTGTTAAAAAAAAAAAAAAAAAAAAAAGCAAGCAAGAAAGAAGCATAGCACTGAATGAAAAGCAGACTTGAAGTGAGCCTTGCAGATTCAGGGGACCAGGGAGGGGAAGTTACTGTGATTCCAACCCCTGGAAACAGGATTAATCCCTACCAACCATGCCCATAGACAGGGCCCACTTCACGGGCATGTGACCTGGCCCTTAGAAGGGTCCTGCATATAGTTGAATGCTCTGCTGTTGTCACTTTGAAATTTTTGATTTTTGAACAAGAGACCCCATGTTTTAATTTTGCATTGAGCCCTGCATGTTATGTAGCTGGCCCAGCTCACAGAACTTCCCCAGGATCACTGTCTTCAGACATTTCAGTATGTTTCTCCCACCCCTTCCTCCCTGTTGGCTTTTATTTTGCTTTCTTTTTCTGGAGGTATCCACAACACCGACCCTTTGACAGTCCTCAGTGGCATCTGCTCCACTTCCCATCGGTATGTCTGGCTGGCATACACACTGCCCACGCAGCTTTGTCACCCCAGGACATATGATGCTAATAATCCATATTCAAAACCCTAGAAAACATGAACCTGAGCTTGCGAATAGACCAAAAAGTATAGAATTTTGTAGTTTAAAGGAACTGCAGAATTCTTGTTTTATAGAGTAAATTAGTACTGGAGAGAGGAAGGAAATTTCCCAAGGCTACTTCATTTATTAATATCAGGTTGGGGACAGGATCTGATATACATGCTGCTAGCTCACTCTGCAGGCTCTATAAAAAGGGGTTAACATGAGCAATTATAGTCCCCAAACTGTCCCCAAACTCATGTGAACTCTGGCTTCAGTCTTTTCTCAACACTTCAATCAACAATGACGTTATTAAAGAGCCGGGCGTGCTGGCACATGCCTGCAATCCCAGTACTTTGGGAGGCCGAGAAGGGCAGATCAGTTGAGATCAGGAGTTTGAGACCAGCCTGGCCAATATGGCGAAACCTCATCTCTACTAAAAATACAAAAATTAATGGGCTTGGTGGCATGTGCTTATAATCCCAGCTTCTTGGGAGGCTGAGGTGGGAGGATCACTTGAACCCAGGAAGTGGAGGTTGCAGTGAGCCAAGATCATACCACTGCACTCCAGCCTGGGCAACAGAGCGAGACTCCGTCTCAAACAAACAAACAAAAAAGATGCTATTAAAGAAAGGTTGGGAAGATAATCATTTTTTCCACATCGGCCCCCCAAATATTTTCATTCCTCCCACTCCTTATCTTTTACTGATGAAGATACTTGGTAGTAAAAACAACAGATGTAAATTGCATAGCCTCTTCATGACTCTAGCCTACCATTGATGCTGTCAACCTGGTAACCCTGTAGAAAGGAAGAGAAGAATCCAAGGGCCCAGAAAACCCGCAAAGTGGATAATTAACACCAGAGAAATCAAGATTTGGCTACTTCATCATAGCTAAAATAGTAAGGGGCAGGATGAGACACAGTCCCGAAACTTCCTACCAGGGGAAATGGGTTGCAGAATTACCACTATCTCGTCAATCAGGAGGGACCCTCTTGTCTCAAGGCTGACTTAATTGCCATAATTCAATTAACATGCTTCCACTAATTATATAAGCTTTTAGATGGCACTTCAACAGCAGCACCACTGAGAGTAAGCCATCTTTTTTTTCATTTTTAAACTTAGTCTTAGTTAATTATAAGTAAATTGCATTGGTTTCTTTCTCACATCCTGCCTTCAACTATTTTGCTACAAAATAATATCACATGATTTAAGAGCTCTGGATCTTTGGCAAAATAATAATAATAAGGCATGTATACCATGTGCAAAACTGTAGCATTCATAAAGAGACAGGCCCCTTCTTTCCTTGCTTCCTTCCTGTTTTTCTTCCTTCATTTCTTTCTAGATGCCAGTTCTTATGAAATATTAAATGAGATAAATTATAATCACATTAATTGAAATGAACATGTATTTTCTAAACTCTCAGACCTAGAACAATATCTGGCTCAATACAGATTTGTTAAATAATTATCAATATCAATTAT